>NW_026652286.1:83253792-83745374 GCF_009828535.3 Hylobates moloch | reverse complement strand
AACAAATTTACAAGAAAAAAACAAACAACCCCATCAAAAAGTGGGCAAAGGACATGAACAGACACTTCTCAAAAGAAGACATTTATGCAGCCAAAAAACACATGAAAAAATGTTAATCATCACTGGCCATCAGAGAAATGCAAATCAAAACCACAATGAGATACCATCTCATACCAGTTAGAATGGCCATCATTAAAAAGTCAGGAAACAACAGGTGCTGGAGAGGATGTGGAGAAATAGGAACATTTTTACACTGTTGGTGGGACTGTAAACTAGTTCAACCATTGTGGAAGTCAGTGTGGTGATTCCTCAGGGATCTAGAACTAGAAATGCCATTTGACCCAGCCATCCCATTACTGGGTAGAAGTTTGTAGCTTTACTACTTACATTGAAAAAGAAAAAAGATTTAAAATCAGTAACAAAAGTTTTCACTTTAAGAAAGTAGGAAAACAAGAGTAAATTAAACTAAAACAAAGGAAATAATAAAAGTACAAGGTATAATCAATTAAAATAGAAAATATATAAATAATAAAGAAAACCAATGATGCTAAAAATTGGTTCTTTAAAAAGTTACAAAAATTTGAGCCTGGGCATGGTGGATCCCAGCACTTTGGGAGACCAAGGTGGGTGGATCACTTGAGCTCTGCAGTTTGAGACCAGCCTGGGAAACATGGAAAAACCCTGTCTCTATAAAGCATACAAAAATTAGCTGGGCATAGTGGTGCGTGCCTGTAGTCCCAGCTACTCGGAAGACTGAGGTGGGAGAATCACCTGAGCCCGGGATGTTGAGGCTGTTGTGCGCCAGTATGATGTCTCTGCACTAAAGTCTGGGTGACAGAATGGGAACCTGTCTCAATTTTTTTTTTTTTTAATAAAACACTAGATGATAGACTTTGGAAAAAAGAGAGAAAATGAAAATCACCCATGTAAGGAATTGATGAAGCAATTATCACAGGGCCTACAGGCATTCAAAGGATAAAAAGAGATTATTATGTACAAATTTGTCAGTAAATTCAACAGCGTAGATAAAATGAACAAATTCCTTGAAATATACAAATTAACAAAGCTCATACAAGAAGAATTAGAAAATCTGAAGAGACATATTTATGAAAGATACTGAATTTATAATCTAAAACTTTTTTTCTAAGGAAAGCTCAGCTGGTTACATGGGTTAATTCTACCAAACATTTAAGGAAAAATAATATTAATGTTAACCATTTTGATTTTAGAGAAGGATCTAATAATTTTTAATTCATTTTATGAGGCCAGAATAAACTTGACACCAAAACCAATGGCATTACAAGCAAACTACAAACTAATATTCTTTATAAATATAGATGCACAATTCTTATCAAATTATCAGCAGATTAAATTTAGCAAAGTATAAAAAGAAGAATACATTATTAACAAGTGGTGTTTATTTCATAAATATAAGTTGGTTTAATATTTGAAAATTAGTTAATGGAATACACCACACTTAAAAAAAGGACAAAAATCATATGATCTCAATACACAGAGGAAAATATATTTATAATTTTTTTAACACTCATTTATTTTAAAAAAGCTGTCAGCAGACTGGAAGTAGAAATTTTCTTAGTCTGATAAAGGGCATCTGTAACAAACTTACAGCTAACATTATACTTAATGGTGAAATCTGAGAATTTCCTCCTAAGATTGGAAAAAAACAAATGTGTTAATTCTTATTCTTTCTATTTGACATTATGTTGGAAGATTTAGCCACAGTAATAAAGCAAGCAAAGGAAATCAAAGGCATCTCCATTGAAAAAGGAGATAAAAAGAGTCTTTCTCTATAGACAACATATTGTGAACATAGACAATCCTAGAGAATCTATGTAAAACCACTAGAATTAATAAGTGAGTTCATCAAGGTTATAGGATTCAATTTTGTTAATATACAAAAATTGTATTTCTATATACCGGCAATGAACTTCTGTAAAATGAACACTTAAAAACAGTATCATTTAGAATAGTATCTAAAACTGCAAAACACTTAGGATTAAATTAACAAAAGATATGTAATATCTGTATACTGAAAACCACAAGACACTGCTAAGAGAAATTAATGAAGACCTAAATAAATGACAAGATATACTATGACCATGGGTTAGGAGGCTCAATATTACTAAAATGATCGTTCTCTCCAAATTAATCTATATATTCAACATAACCTCAGGAAAAACCCAGTAGGCTTGTTTTCCTTGGTAGCAATTGACATGTTGATTCTAAAATTTACTTAGAAATGCAAAGAATGTAAAATAGCCAAAATAATTTTTAAAAAGTAAGAGCCGTACTACAAAGCTGTGTATATAGACACAGTGAGGTACTGGTATAAAGATAGGTATTACTATAGTTAGTGGCCCTCAAAAGAACTATACTACATAAACAGATATACAGTCAATCTGTAGTATTTACATTTCATGTTGGGGTAATCAGGAAAAAAGCATCTAGAGAAGATTCATTTGTGAGTGTCGTGGGTTGATTTGCTTTTTTTTAAAGTGTGTTGAAGTCCTAACCCTGGTACCTGTGAATGTGACCCTATTTGGAAATAGGATCTTTGCAGATATAATTAAGGTATAAGTTAAGATGTGATTATACTGGAGTAAGGTGGGCTCCTAATTCAATATGACTGATGTCTTTATAAAAAAAAGTAAAATGACACAGACATAGACATATGGGGAGAAGGCCACATGAAGATGGAGGCAGAAACTGGAGTGAAGCTTCTATGAGCCAAGGAGCACCAAGGATTCCTGATAAACCAACAGAAGCTACAAAAAGGCACAGTAGGATCCCCCCTAGAGCTGTCAAAGAGAGCATGGCTCTGCTCTGCTGACGTCTTAATTTTGGATGTGGCCTCCAGAACTATGAGAGAATACATTTCTGTTGTTTTAAGCCAACCAGTTTGTAATTTTGTTATGGCAACCCTAGGAAATTAATGCAAGGTTTTTGTTGCTGTTTTGCTTTGTTTGTTTTTTAAAAATCACATGGATAAAAGGTTGAGAAACACTATTTAGAAAAAAAAAATAGGAAAAATTTTTGAAATCTTTAATTAGTCTTAATTTCTTAGATGGACCCAGAAAGCAGTAGCTATAAAGAACAAAACAATGACAAATGGAATTTTTTCAAATTAAGCACTTTTGGTCATTAGAAGATCAAACCTCTTAAGATCATTGTTAGGAAAATGAATAGTGAATTTACAGACTAGAAAACAATATTTGTAATATAAATATTTGACAAAGGACTTATATCCAGAATATATAAAGAATGCCTATAATTTGATAATAGAGGCAACCGAATTTACAAATGAGCAGAAGACTTGAATAGATACTTCACAAAGGCAGATATTTGAATGGTTAATAAGCACATGAAAAATTGTTCAATATCATTAGTCTTCAGAGAAATGCAAATTAAAACCACAGTGAAATGCCACTACACACCCACTTGTATGATAAAATCAAAAAGACTGATGACATCAAATGTTGACCAAGTTTTGGAACTAGCAGGAGTGTAAAATGGTGCAATCACTTTGAAAAATAATCTGCCATATTCCCATAAATTTAAACATACACCTACTCTATGTACACTTGTAGGTAGAAGTCAAAGAGAAATAAAAACATGCTATACAGAAAGACCTGTGCATGAATGTTTATAGCCCAAATCTGAAAAAATCTCAGATATTCATTATCAAGACAATAGATGACTATAGTATGGTACGTTTATGTAATAGCATACTACTCAGCAAAGGAGAAATGACTTATGGTGTCAACAACATAAATGAATTTTAAAAACATTATACTGAGTGAAAGAAGCCATATGTAAAAGTGTACATACTATACTCTTCCATTTATATGAAGCTCTGGAACAGAAAGAAAAACAAACTACCTTGATAGAAATAAGATCAGTGATTGCCCGGGTGAGAGCAGAGGGAGATTTACTTCAAAGGGGCACAAGACAACTTTTCTAAGCTAATAGAACTCTTCTATATCTTGATAGGAACATAGGTTAATGTGCATATGCATTTGTTAATGCTCATCAAATTAATAAAGTACTTATTATCTGTGTATTTTACTGTTGCGGATTCTCACCCCCTCTCTCCTATTTCTATGTACATACCCGTATGACTGTACTACTGTGCTACAGGTTTATGGCAGTGGCTAAGCACTATTCAGTGTGTTCACAAGAGGTTTTTTGGGGGACCTCAGCTTTCTTATGCAAAATGAGGAAACTGGACTTCTTCAAGCTCTCAAAACTACAGCTCATCTGAAAGATAAGGTCCTTTCCAACTCTAAACTCTTGTGTGGATTGCTATTTGTTATTGTTTCAATTCATCAGACCATCTGAAAACTCCTAGAGCCCAGTTGCACCCTGAATGAATTAAAGTAGGGGTACTGGGGTGGAGGTAGAAGAGCCCAGCTATTTCCTGTTCCATTTGGTGGAAACCAGAAGAAATGGCTGTTTTCAAGATGTGGCTAAGTCCATATGGAGAAGCCCAGTCACGTGAGTGAATACTGAAGTTGAGGCAACATCTAAATTCTCAAGACTGGGGCCTTGTTTGCATCTTTCAAACTGTGTAGATGCAAAGACAATTAGGCAAGTCTGTGGGCAGCTGATTGCCAAAATGTGAAGCATATCTCTTCCTGTGTCCAGGGCCATCTCCCTGGAAGCAGAAGCTCTTTTACACAGCTGCTTGATACATAGGTGAATCAAAGAAAGCACAGTATGATCTCGTGAAAAGGAAGAGAATTCATATTTTGGAAACTCTTAATAAAAGAAATATTAGAAGTCCAGGGTTTAGAAACTCCTACATATTATAAGAATGTCAACAGCACTGAAACAAACACTTTCCACAAGGTCCCCCACAGTTTCTCTTAAAGGGCCTTGGTGTGATTATTACATTTGTTTTCTTCCCAGTTCTTGTTCAGAATGATTTTCCTGAGGAAAGCGGCAGCCTACTCCCTACAGTTCCTGTTTCCCTGTTATCTTTTATGAAACAGGTACTTTCTAATTCCTTTTATGTAATTGATTTTAATTAATGGTGATAACTACAGTCATCCTTGTCTCCAGCACAAAGACCTGGTTGGGGTAAAATCACAGTTAGTAACTAATGAGAATACATCGTTGTGGCTCAAAGTTAACATTTCAGGGAACAAACTGAGCTATGAATTTACAATAAAATCCCATTTATTCTTTTTATCCCATTTCAGCAGCATTTCAAAAGCAGTTTATTTCATTGGCAGGTGGTATGCTGATTTGTGCACTATTTAACGTTTCTTTGTTAGCTTTTAAAGACTTTAGGCAATTCCTTTATTGTAGCTCAGTGGTTAGAATTGCATTACCTTTAGAACACAGCACTTAATATAATATTATCCATTATGTATTTTTTCACTTAAATTATATTCCAAATTGTTTTTGGAGATTAAGCCTGTGACAACATTTATCCGTTAAATTGTTTTTACAATGAGGTGATATATGTTTATCTGAAAGCAAACTGTCCCTTCTCTAGAGTCCCATAGCATATTATGGCAGTCATATGGCCTGGAATTAGAAGCTGGTAAACTTTCAGAATGGAATGCTACATCACTGAAACCTATTTGTAGTTATGTAGTCAAATATTACTCCTATTACTTCAAGTGACTAATGCTAAATCTCACTTCTTTCTTGGGAGGATGTTTCCATCATTTTGGGGTTGGGTCTCAGGAGAGAGAGAAAATATGTACTCCTGTGATCAGTATACCTTGTGGTGCATCTGTGGTCTCGTGGCTACCTTGGCCGACCTTCATTGTGGGGTCTTTTGCAACTTCTGTTGACTGTAATTCATTCTCTTTCCCTATTTCTTAGTAGAATACCATCATGTAGACATAATATAGGTACTCAATATGTGTTTGCTGAATGAATAAATGTCTACTGGCTTGGTATAGTTTCCTTTCCTCCACGGGAAGCAAACTGGTTTAGTGCTCTTTAAGTAATGGTGCCTGAACATAGATTTAGTATATATTATATGTTAGCATGCTGTTTCCAAAAAGTGATATTTTAAGTTTGGGTGGTTGAGATGAACAATGAAATGATGTGTATTTGTTATGATGTTAAAGATCTGACAGTATGTGTGGGAAAAATTCATCTTCATGTATGATATGCTTGTTTTGCCTTCTGAATAGTATACCTTACTAAAACTTCTGTTAGAAATCCAAGAATCTCCCTCAAATGTCTTGGGTTTGGGTTCTATGTCTAGAGATGCTGGGCTGCTTGTCTCCATGGCCACGTCCAGTGGGCACTCACTAGCCCCTATATAGAAGATGGTTTCCACATGTGACCCTCGCTAACACACAAAATTATAAAATATTTGCTTACTGTAAAAAGAGAAGTATGAAGGGGACATGAAGTTTTCCTCACTCTCCTTTCTGTCTGAATTCAACTCCCTAGTGATAACCACTATTAATGTTTTCTTTATAAGCAACTCCTAGATATTTTCTATTCGTGTACACACACACACACACACACACACACTTTTACTTTTTTTTTTTTTTAACATAAAAGGGTTACATTTGTCTAAACTGCAACCACTTATTACTTCTTGAAATCCCATTTTCTTGAATTCTGTGACACAATACTCATTTTCCTTCTCTTTCTTGGACTTTTCTCTCTCTTTTCACAGATTCCTTCTCTTCTATGGGCCCCTTAAATATTTGGGTTGTCCAGAGTTCCATCCTTGACCCCATTTGCTTTTCACTGTACTTGCTCTGGTTGGGTAATCTCATCAACTCTCATTGTTTTAATTACCACCAGTGTTCTGATGATACAAACAATATTCTCTGTCTCGACCACTTCTTTATGCTTCTGATGATTCATGCATGCAATTTCTTGCTGGACAGATACACTTTGATGACTCATTAGTACCTCAGCCTTAATATGTCAACTCAGACTTGGGCCTGCCAAGCTTGTATCTATCTCAGGAAATTTCACTTACTGCTACTTCTGTTTGGAAGAAGATGTTCTTCAGATGTTCTCATGGATGGTTCTGCATCACAACTGAGGTCTCAGCCCAAATAACACCTCCTCACAAAGGGATTTACACACAATCTAAAATATACCTCCTGTTCCCTACGCCTTTCCTTAATAATTCTCAGACACATTATTGGTGTTATTATTTTTTAACACCGTAACACATTATTGGTTATTATTTTTAATAATGCTTTGCTCTTTGTGGTATTGTTTATGTAATACATATATCATTAAACTGCACTATATTTTATGATGACAAGGAATTATCTCTGTTGTTTATTATTATATTTCCAATGCCTAGAACACTGCCTGCCTTATAGCAGGGGCTCAAGTAATGTCTGCTGAAAGAAAGTTGGGAGGATTAGATCAAGGACATGAGACACACCCAGATAGTCATGCCAGCCTTGATAATATAAATGAAAACATCTAACTTACATGGGTAGCATAAAACTAGTCAACTTTGGCAAGAAGTCAATAAAAGATTGATTCAAGTCAATGGAATCAAAGGAAAACTGATTGAGAGGTGTTCAGAGGGTCAGAATCAGAGTTTTCTCTCCTTTACTCCCTTCTCTAGGCAGGAGTGATTACTCACATTTCCTATTGAACTGCCTGTTTAGGGTGCAATTCTACACATGGGCAAGAAGTCTATTAAAGAACTTGTGTCAGCCAGGGTACTTGGTCACAAATATCCAGAATGGACTCTAGTTAGTTTAGCAGAAAAGGCAATGAGATAATATAGAATCTGGAAGGGCTGTAGAGTAAGGCTTGGCAGCCATGCAGCCAGGAACATCACCCAAATCATTCCACCTGCTGTTCCTGTAGAGACCTTACTTCTGTGCTCACCTGGCACAGGTACTTCCAGTTCCTCATGAATTCTGGGCTAAGAATGCTCCCAGTAGGGTCTCTGCTCCTGTCCAGATGCTACTTCCTCTGAAAGATGAATCTCTCTCGATCTTCACCTGACTAGATCCTGAATGGTGACTTCTCCCTTTATGACACTCTCTTCTGAATTGGGATCTTGCTCAGAAGCATCTTATCAATTAAGTTCAGGTCACATGCTTGCTTTCTAGTTGCAAGGGAAGCAAGGCAAGTAAGTTCCTGGCTTCTCTCTTGGGAGGCAGCACTCACAAGGAAGGAGATTCTGTGGCCATAGGAAGGATATTCAAAAGGTCCTGAATGGCCACAAAGAATAAGAGTTGTCCACTACACAGCCCCTCTCCGGGGATGTATTGAGTTCAGTGCAATGCTCTGTTCTTATTTCTGGGACTTTTTCCTATCATCTAAACACTTAGATTATATTCCAACCGTTACTATTTACAAATCTGTTTTTTACTTGCTATTGGACAAAATATTCTGACTGCTGTTAAGTATAACCATTAGCTTCACAAATATCACCTCAGGCATGGCCCATGTGAATCTTGAAATCTTTTTGTTAGGCAGTCAACATTTATTGATCCAGGCAATGTGCTCTACATACATTATCTAGGTGCAAAACATTCATTATGCCATTGAATCCAAACAACCAAATTATCTACATTTTGTAAGTTAGGAAACTGAGGACCAAGGAGGTTAATTAAGTAATTGATCCAAGATTCTAAATAAACAGTCTGATACCAATGCTCTTTTCCATTTCTCCTTGTGCCATAAGTTTCTCTGACAAGGGTTGTTTGAGGATAATGAAAGCTTATTAAATATTATGAACACAGTGCTGATAGAATTGAATGATACCACTCCTTTCTCTAGGCCTTTTAGGGAGGAAGTGTTAGAAAAGTCAAATCTGGTTTTCTGACATCTTATCAGGACTATGTGACTCATCATTCCCCAGGCCTTTCACAACCCTCAGAATCACATTTTGTTCATCATTCATCGCTTTCCTCTATAACCTCCAAAAACTGTTTCTTCCTGTAAGTGTTTGCAATCTGTTTGGCTTCCAAAATAAGAGGCAGGCTGCACATTTCCTATGGACTCAATTAGAGCCTGCAGTGTGATGCCCTTGCCTACTTGTTTTTATTTCCAGATTTCTGTAAGCTCCTGAGTAATTCTGGTCTAGGGCTTAGGGTAGAGATGCATTATCATCCTGACAATGTCATCTGGTGAGATACACTTTTAGGCGGTAGTAAGTACCAACACTTACGCAGCCACAAGGAATAATGAACTGCCTTAGGAGGTAGCTGATAAGCACAGTTCTTTGAGGATAGGAACTGGGTCACATTTATCTGTTTATCACTAGTGTCTGGCACAGTTCCTGGTCCATAATTATTAAAAAGTGTTGGTTTCATAAAGAAATTAGATGACATTGTTTGGTACTTCCAAAAGCAGTTGTAGTACCCAAATGAGAGTAACATCTGTTTCTAGAAAGCCAAATCCATTCCTTAGTACCCACTTTCATTTATTTAAGATAGAGCTAAGATAATAAAATTGGTATTAATAAGGCCTTTTTCCCTACTGCTATTCCACTTTCTTACATTTTTCAAAGATGTGAGCTATTATTTTTCTGAGTGCTTCTATGTTTTCATTTGATACAAGGAGTTACAGAAATGTGAAACTATGAAAATTCATGTGAATTATGGAAACCTAAGCCCAGACAGAACTAGAGACCTAGAATATGCAGCTATATAACAAAGTTAAATAAACAAGTCTGCTTAGACTGGTAGGACTCTTACAAAATACACGGTGAACAGACATGCCTTTCTGCCTGGGCTTGCCCAGGAGTTTGCAAATGAACAGAGCTTCTGCAGGGCAGGACCAAAGGCTCATGGATTTTTTTTTTTCCTTAGCCCTTCAGTAGCAATTGGAACATGGAAGGTTCTTAACAAGTGTTAATGGAATGGATTCATGAAGGAATAATAAAGAAAGCCAAAATGAAATTTCTTTCGATTTAAAAAGTAATAAGGATAAAAAAGCCTGGGGATATGAGGAGATCCATTTCTTGAATATATATTCTTTTTAGGCTTAGAACAGAATAGCTGGTATGTTTGGGTTTAAGTTTCTGCCCTCTGATGGTAAAAGTAGAAATACCCTTCAGAGAATGAGTGGTCTCTGACTAACCCAGCTGTGCTTTGTCCTGCCATCTGTTTATCTAAATGCACCCTCATGCCATGTGCCTAAAGAATATATGTTAAGGGATGATAGATTCCATTTGACTACCTATAAAATACCCAGTTCACTAATTTAGATCAATAACCAGAAGGTCAGTCTGAACTCATGGAAAGTTGGAGAGTATAATATTAAAAACAGAAAACAAGTGGAAGTTCTGACATCCACACTATTTACATTGTTGTCACATCCCAGCTTTGGCAGAGGCTTGATTACTGCTCAGAATTGCATTTGATGAGAAATAATGTAAAGGCAGAAACATAAACTAGGTTCCCAGAGAAGTTACACAGGAGTGGCTTAGTCTTAACAACAAATGACCCAGCCTTAGGCCATCAAACCATCAGTCACAGCAGCAACAGTTTCTGGTAATGCTGCTAAAGAAAATTTGGGGCATGCTAGAAGGAATATGGTCCAAAGTGTTCTTGCTTTTTTCCTTTTGAGTTATGGGTGGTTTTCTTTTCTAATTTCCTTCCCTGCCTCTCTTTCTGTATGGCTTAATATCTATTTATCTATCACCATCCATCAGTCACCTATCTATATATCTGTCTATCTACCTACTTACCTACCATCTATTCGCTAAATTAAGCGGGATGAAATAATTTACAAAGTTACATAAGTATAATAATACTATATGCGGAAACCGGGCCAGCCTTGATCTCTTTACTCTTGTCTCAAACACTTGCATTTGTTTAGTTACTATTGCTTGAAACATTTTTCTTACAGTGGTATAGTGTCCAAATCCCCCTATTTCTTTTTAGCACAAATATATTAGCATTTTTTTTTGAGACAGGGTCTTACTCTATTGCCTAGGCCACAGTGCAGTGGCACGGTCATGGCTCACTGCAGCCTCAACCTCCCAGGCTCAAGTGATCTTCCCACCTCAGCCACCTGAGTAGCTGGGACCACAGGCATGTACCTCCATGTCCTGCTAATAACTTTTATTTTTTGTAGAGATGAGGTCTCACTATGTTGCCCAGGTTGGACGTATATCAACTTTTTAACATTGCATTATGTCTTCTTAGACTGTATGCTTCATGAGTGAAGTGGCCTTGTTTTGTTGCCCTCTGTATGTCTGGACCTAGCACAGTGCCTTTATGATTAGCAAAAGATTTATTTATTAACTGTATGATTGCATGAAAAGAAGAATGAAATGAATACGTAAATTTAACAAACATATCTGAATACAGTAAGCCAGTGTAGGTGTAACAGAAAGCCTGTGGGTCTTAGAACCAGACAACAGGAGCGTATGTTGCCTCAACTAATTACTAGCTGCGGGAATGTGGACAAATGACTGAACTTCTCAAAGCTGATTTCTCCTTCAGTGATTTTAAATAAGAATGCATTTTGGTCATCAAAGCTGGTTCTCTGGCCTCTACTAGTATCTGCCTTTATTGTCTGCTAATTCTATCCCCTTTTACTATTATGAGTATTCAAAATGAGCAGTCCCAGGAAAGCTTCGCTATAGGTTCAACTTACATGTTTAAGTAGGAATTCATGATTAGAAGGTTCCCATTTAGTAATCATTCCACTTGTAGTTTTGTGGGAATTATCTGATCCTAGACGAAGGATTTAACATTTTATTTATTTTTTATTTTTTATTTTTATTTTTGAGACGCAGTCTCGCTCTGTCGCCCAGGCTGGAGTGCAGTGGCGCAATCTCGGCTCACTGTAAGCTCCGCCTCCCGGGTTCACGCCATTCTCCTGCCTCAGCCTCTCCGAGTAGCTGGGACTACAGGCGCCCGCCACCACGCCCGGCTAATTTTTTTTTTTTTTTTGTATTTTTTAGTAGAGACGGGGTTTCACCATGGTCTCGATCTCCTGACCTCGTGATCCGCCCGCCTCAGCCTCCCAAAGTGCTGGGATTACAAGCGTGAGCCACCACGCCCGGCCGGATTTAACATTTTAAGAAAGCAATGCAGATCTTAATCTGAGTAAGATATTATCCCAGTGAGTTTAAGTCCCAAGATCAATACATTAGGTATATCATATTTAAATTGGAGCTAGCGCACCCGTGTCCTGGGGCCTCCTGTGGGTCTTGGTCAGGGAAAGGAGGGAGATAGGTATGGGGTTAGGGGAGAAGGTTATTCAGCCTGGACCTCACATTTACCAGGATCCTCCAGTTTACAGTTTACAGTATTTTCTTACACACACACACACACACACACACACGCACGCGTTCACGCACACACAATGATTTTAATCATGTTGAAAGTGTTGATTTGTTAAATATAATATTTAAAGTTATATTCTAAAATTTTCACAACTCTTTTTTGGCATTTATTACTTATTTTTTAAAAAATTGTAAATCGCTAAGAATTTGGAGGTTGCAGTGAGCCGAGATCGCGCCACTGCACTCTAGCCTGGGCGACAGAGGGAGACTCTGTCTCAAAAAAAAAAAAAAAAAAAAGAAAGAAAGAAATATAAATGACTTGCTTTCTCTAACTTCTGAAAGCTGTATCTGCTTTGTGAGATGAGGCCGTCTCTGAGCTTATGTGGCCAACCTTGCCACAAGAAGATATTCTCTTGAGCGTGTCATGGAATTGCTTGGGTCTATTTTATATGTCAGAAAACTAAGGCAAACATTTCTTTGCCACATCGCTTTTAAACCACCCAACCACTACATGACATCCAGTAGTAGGATGAGTGACGGTTAAACTTACATTCTTGACATAGTGCACTGCTATACCTAGTCCCTTTACCCAGAAACAGGATTTCTCTGGCGTTATCTGCCAACTGCGTCTCAAGCAGCTCAGTTCTTCAGAATTGTTACATGAGACATTTACTCCTGGCACTGGTAGTCAAGGTAATTTGGATTAAATTGGCATATTTTAGGAAGGTGTTTTTAAATATGAGACTTTGTCTTTTCCTTGTGTTGATTTTGCCTTATGTATTTTGATGTCAAGTTAGGTGTATATAAATTTAGAAGCCTTATATATTCCTGTTGAAGAAAACCTTTTGCCATTATGAAGAGACTCTGTCTCCAGTAATGCTTTCTGCCTTAATTTGTTCCTTTGTCTAAAGCTTTTCTACATCTATTGGGTTTTTCCTGAGTTGAACTAAAAATATTTTATATTGTATTCCAGAAGGAGAGACAATAAGGTTCATAGAAGGCCAGATTAACTTAATTTTATTTCAATACATTTACTACTAGTGCTCTGTGAATGACCATGATCGTTTCTGCTCAGCACCCCTTTCTTTAGCATGTCTCTCATCTCTGTGGCTGTTGTAAGAGCTGCCTTGGTTTTGGACAACCTTATCTCTGTGGGTGAACATCTTACCCAAACTGAGTCAGCACCATTTTCCCAGGTTTTGGCTAGAACTGAGAATATGACTCCTTATTCTGTGTTGTAACTTATTAGAAATATTACTCTGGAGATTTTGGTACCCGTGTTTCCCATGATGGGAAATAAAGCCGTCTTTAGTGATTGAGAATAAAACTTAACTTTTTAATTTTAATCTAAAAGAAACAGGTAAGGAGCAGAGAAAAGGGATGGGTTCTATACTATTTGGGTTGCTGGTTCCAATAGTCCCTAAAGCAGCTATATCTGACTTTAGAGAGGCCTTCCTTTGTCCCACTCTTTCCTGGATTCTATGAGACAATAGCCTCAATCTTGTTCAACTAGTTTAAGCTGTATTTCTATCATTTGAGACAAAAAGAGTCTTTATAGTATGTTCCACAGTGAGTTAGCCATTTTGACTATACAAGGGTATTAGGCCATCGTTTTCACAAAATGAATTTTGGCAAGAGGCTCAGTGGTGCCCAGTACAGCTCCGCTCTGGAGTTCTAAAAGACAAGATTAGAAGCAGTGCCATCTTGGAATTAGCAAAGTCAGTGCCACTTGTTTAGAGCAATTATGTCTAGTAAAGTGTTTTATCTCATAGGAATACAAATCCCACACAAGTCTTATGGCTTATAACCAAAGCCACTGTGTTTGGAACCTGAAATCAGTGAACATTGTTTGTGAAAAATCACGCTGCAGGCATGATCCCAAACTCACTGGGTTAACAGAACAGTCAGGAGGATGAAAACTAAACAGCCAAGAAGATTCACGTTTAGGGGGTGACTTAATGAGTTTGAATTAGTCTCATTTTGAGGCTTTATAGAACTG
The DNA here is from genome assembly GCF_009828535.3 of Hylobates moloch. Classification (NCBI taxonomy): domain Eukaryota; kingdom Metazoa; phylum Chordata; class Mammalia; order Primates; family Hylobatidae; genus Hylobates; species Hylobates moloch. The sequence goes on along the minus strand of NW_026652286.1, from coordinate 83,731,152 downwards.
TAGCAAAATTTGAGAGTATTTATGAAAGCTCATTTTTTTCTCTTGGATAAATGAAAATGAACTTTAGTGGCTGGAACCTTTTTTGTCCTTTGAAGGCTTAATTTGTTGCTCTTGCCTTTCTCTGGGCTCACAGAAAGGTGCCTGGTTCCCACAATAGCACTGAAAACACAATTTGCCAAGGGCTTGGTACCATTCCCCATGGCAGCAGAAAACGATCACAACTAATAAATCAGAAATACTCTGAACTCATTCTGAGTCCAGTATTTGATTTTTAAATTCGATTTTAAGGATATTAGGTTTTTCTTCTTGTCAAGAATAAGAGTGAAATAGTAGGAAATGAGGTCACAGTATAAGCCAGTCATGAAATACTCTCCTCACTTCTACCTTTTAAGATGGCCTGTCAAATTAGTAGAAATTAGGAATTCAGATTGTAACATAATTAGGTGTTAGAGAAACATATACTTCAATATCTCTTATAAAACTATATTTCCTGGGTTCAGTGGCTCATGAAGCCCAGCTACTCAGGAAGCTGAGGTGTGAGGATCGCTTGAGGCCAGGAGTTCAAGACCAGTCTGGCCAACACAGTGAGACCTCTCTCTCTAAACAATAATACTAGGAACAGCAAATAAATAAATAATAAGTAAATAAAACTATATTTGCAAATTTTATTTAATTCACTTTAAATAAGAATATAAATCTTATGAGTCAAGCTGACACTAAAAACTGATCCAAGTACCACAAAAATTAAGTGACAATAATAAAGAAGTAGTTGCTTGGTTAGCTACAATTAGGAAATGAGTTATTCTGCATAACTGTATTTTCTAAATAACTGAATATTATCTCTTTACTAAATCTAATAAATTTTAAGATATTTGGATACAAACAGTTCTAAGACAGATTGCATGTTTCCTTGTCTTACTATAGAGAGTAGGAAATACAATGAAAGTTATTCATTTATTTATTGAATATCTATTAAGCACCTGCTATGTGCCAAGCACTATGAAAGGCCCCCAAGCTGTGAAGAAGAGCAATATATGCATGGTACTTGACCCCATGGAGGTTACATCTTATCATTTGTTATTATGGATGTGCATTTTATAAGTGATGTTTTCAAATGCTTTTGATTTACTTAGGGCTCAACATATTAACAGTTAATTTTATTGTAGTCAAATCCAACAACTTTTTATTTTGCTTTGTGACTTCTAATTTTGGACTCTTATTTAATAAGACTTTCTGTACTATTAACTCACAGAAGTATTTCCCTACTCTTTCTTCTTTTGTTTTATAGTTTTATCCATCCACATATAAAGTGTTGTTCTGTAAATTGTACAAGGTAGGGATACAGTTTTTTGTTTTTGTTTTTTCACATCGTCAGCAAGTTATTCTAGCACTGAACCATTTGTCTTTTTCCCATAGATTTGTGTGGTCACTATTACCACCTAACAATGCTCCATGGATCTCACTGATCTATTTATTTCTCCTGGTACTTCCATTATATTGCTTTTTTATCACTCTGGCTTTGCAGTACAACCTACTATCTGTCAAGCTGAGACTTTCTGCTTTGCCCTTCCTTTTCAAAGTTGACATAGCTTTTTATGCAACTGCCCTATAAGCTTTAGAAAGTCAAGTTGCCCCCCAAAATTGTATTGTGATTTATATTGAAGTTGCTTTAGATTTAGAAATTAGTCTGGGAATAATTGATATTTTTACTAGAAGACATCATTCCTCCATGAACATGGCATTTTTTAATAATTACTTTTTAAAGTTTTTTTCTGTCAACATCCTGTGTATTGTTAGGCAAAATCCTAAATATTGTATAGGTTTTGTTGTACTTGCAGTGGTGTAATATTTTCTGATTGACTGTTATTGGTGTAGAAGAATGCTATTGACTTTTGTAAGCTGCTCTGTCTGGCAACAAAAATCGCCTCCTAAATTACTTCTGTTGGCTTACCTGTTGATTCTGTTGGCTTTTCTGGTTAGATGACTATTTATCTGCGTATGAAGAGAGGTAAAGTATTCCCTTACAATCTTTCCATGTGTTATGTTTTTTTGTTGTCTTGTAGCTCTAACAAAGACTTCATAAAACATAAATGGTAGTAGTAAACATCTTATTTTTTATCCTAATAGAAAGTATTAAAATTTATCTGCTAAGTATGATGTTTGCTTTAGGTTTTTGGTACTACATTTTTATGAAGTTAAGGAAATTCCCTTTTATACTTGGTTTTTTGAGAAGTTTAAATTTTGTCAAACTAATTTGTATGCATCAGTTGAGACAGTCATATGTTTTTTTCTCCTTTAGTTTATTAATACAGTGACTTACGCTGATATATTTCTGATGTTGAACCAAACTTGTTTTTCTGTAATAAACTTTATTTAATTATACTGTATTACTTATGATACATTCTTGGGTTTTGCTTAGCAAATATTTTTATTTAGAATTTTATACCAATGTTCTTGAAATAGTTCTTTAAATTTTTTTCTCTGACTTGCTCTTACTTGCTTTGGGAATGAAGGTTATACCTGTCTCATAAAATGAGTTGAACAGTTTTGTTGCTTTTTCAGTATTTTCAGTATTTTATAATGACTTATAAAATAAGGATATATTCTTTGAATACAGATAAAACTTCACCTATGAAATAATCTGGGCTTGAAGATTTTGTTGCATGGAGGATTTCATTATCATTTTACTTTTTAAGTTTCTATTTTTTATTCAAGTTTTTAATTTATTCCTGATCAATTTTGGCATTTTATATCTTCCTTTTTATCTATGTTATCAAATTAGTTACTGTCTAATTGTTATTCTCTTAACTTCTGTTGCAGCTATTACTTCCTTTTTTATAATGCAATAATTTTGTGTACTATGTAATATAAATTATATACATAAGTGAGTTAGTGTATAAAATATATATGCAACACTATACAAAATATTAAATATTACTATATATGCAATATTTATGTTATATTTATTATGTATAAATGTAAAAATACATTGTATCTTATAAGATACTACATATATTTCAGACAAATACAATATATAATAGAAATATACATGTAATATATATACTGCACATAGTATAAATGAAAATTATAACTTATTATGTATATATTATTCAGAATTGTTACTTTTCATTTTATATTTATTTACCTTTGTTCTTGTGTGTTCTCCCTCTCCCTGCTCCCATGTCTTACCAATGGTTTGTTTGTTACAAGTTTTTCATTCAGGCACAGTTCATCTTCTCTACTTTTCTTTTGTTCTTTTACTGGTGTCTCTGTCTTATCTTTACTGTTTCCTTGTCTTTTTCCTTTGGGTGTGTGTTTCTTGCTCCTTTCCCAGGGTTAAATACTTAGCATTAGTTTTCACTCTTTCTTGTTGGCTGGCAAATGTGTTCCAAACTCGAAATTTCGCTCTAAGTACTTGTTGAGCTATGTTCCAAAAGCTTTGGCATGTATAATTTCCTTGTCTCTCAGTTCTGAGTATTTTAAAATTTTCCTTACAGTATTCTTTTTAACCCAAGGGTTTAATAGTATGTTATTTAGTTTCCAGGCATATGAGTCTAAATAAGTTCTCTGTGTTGGATTCTAATTTAATTACATGATGAACATAGTCTTTATGAGGTTAATTATTTGAAATTTAGCACACAAAGACTTTTGTGAATATTTCATGTTTCCTCAAAATCACTGTGGATTCTCCGTTGGGTGTAAGTTTCTCTACGTCTATCGGTTTGTAACAATTAATCATGTTATTTAAATCTTCTATAATCTTTCCCCCTTTTTACTTGATTAAAAAATTCCTAAAAGTATTGTGTTAAAATTGAGTTATAATGATTTATTTTCATTCTGATGATGATGTTTTATATGTTTATTGGATATATTCTCAGGTACATATATGCTGGTTATCTTTACCTAATTTGATTAATTATTCTTTCTATCAATATGTCATATAACCCAACCTTGAAGTTACGAGAGAGTGAGAAAATTCTACACGAACACACATGAGTGAATTTAGTGACCAATCATATGTAAATAAGAAGATGGCTTGGAAATGTGGGTGGATGATAATATTAGTTACTGTGAGAAGATACACAGAAGATTTTGAGGTCAGGAAAGGGTAGAAAAGACGAGATGAGCAATATTCATTCATTCATTTATTTCCTTATTAAGTAAATGTTTCTGAGTGCTTGCTATATGCTAGGCACTAAATTTGGCATACTAAAGAAAGTTTTTAAGATGAATTAGTTTAAGTTTAAGATGAATTAGTCCCATAGTCCCATCAAGCATTTGCTTGCAAAGCACTCATGTGTAAAGACAGATCGTGATGTACATATTCATATGTAAGAAATTGAATGTGGAGCGCCTTATATATATATTACGTATCAGAAGTTCATCCTAATAGAATCTCCAATTGTCTTTAGGAAACTTCAAATATGTAAGTAGATTTAAGATAATAGATTAGCATGATTTAAAAGCTACAACTTGATTTCAAAATAAAAAATACTCAATAATTACTCTTGTATCAGTAATGATCCCATTTGTTAGAACCAGACTGTACCTATAACACATCCTCTTCAAAGGTTTAAAACAGTGGTTTTCAAACTTAAGTGAGGATGTGAATTACTTGGACACTTGATAAAAATGCTAGATTTTCCCTACAGAGGGTCAGAGGGTTTGTAGTGAGCTAAGTTATCTAGATTTAGCAAGCTCCTTAGCTGATTATGATACTAGAACTGTGTGTTTGAGAAACGCTGTTATAAACTCTACTAATTCAAGTTACGGGGCGTTAGTAAACAAACAACACCCAGAAAACTTACTGCCTTCCAGGCAAGGAATGGGCAAGTGACATACTTGCAGTCTTATTTGGATGTGATCTTCTTTTTCAGGTACTGCAAATTCACTTCTTAAATATATTTAGAACATTTTTGTGATATATTAATAACCTAAGGGGTATAATCCTCATAAAAACATGAAAAACATAAATTTTTAAATATTGCTGGCTACATAGTTTCCAATCCGGTCTTGTTTTATATCTGCATAACAGCTTTATTTTCTACTCCTAGAGATTCCTCTTTCAGTAATCGCAGCTTGTGTGACCTCCAGTTTCTTTACTAGCTCTTTCCATTGTACTGGACAATTTCATTGATAGTTTCCTGATTTGGGAAAGAGAGAAAAGTGAACAATCTTTCTAATTTTCCTTTTTTATTAGGGAGAAAAAATTTTACTCATTTTGACCTGGCTAAAGTCCTATTTTCTCCTCTAGAAACCATTAGGAATATGCAGCAAGGCACAGCGTGCTTGATTTCTGGAAGCATCTTGGGAGTATTCTGGGGAAAGACCCCATGACCACCTTTATTCATAAGGAGATTATTTTTTCCCTTACCCATTTAGGAAAACTCCCTCTAATATGCTTCCTGCTGACAACTAAAGCAGGTTTGGGAGACTATTCAACTTTAATAATAAGACGCTCTATGTAAATTAAGACCTGCTTCAATTCAGGACTGCTTTAGGATTAGGAGGCACAAGTAAAACTGAAAATAAAGCTAAAATTGAACCAAGTTTAATACTCATGTATGAAAGGGATAAAGAAAATCATAATATATTTGCAGAAATAGACCTTTTGACTAGGATAATAAAATTGCCCCTGAACTGAATATTCAAAAGATAGGTAATAAACAAGCATATATAATAGGCTATTATGTTTAAGCCATCCAGCTAGAAAGTTATAAAAATTTATGGGCAAGCAATGTACAAATTATTTTTCATAAAATATACTGAGTTGACAACTAGATTTAATGGAAAAATATGTAGAAAATTGGAAGAGGGCCATTGTAAATGGAAAAGCACACACTGAAACAGAAATTAGTATCATCAAACATGAGGTTGTTGAGAGACTTGGATTTAACCCAGCAACAAATGAAGCAGAATAAGAGTATGGAGACACACAAGGCTGGCAAACAGAAAGACACAAAGGTGCTCATGTTATAAAAACCTAGGAGCACATAAACATTTCTCACAATGAAAAGCAACTGTGATGTTTTGATGACTGTATTTTGTGGTTATATCCTACATCATCCCTCTAATCTACTGATCAATAATACCTTACCAAAATATTAATAGTCTTTGCTCTGTATGTGTTATTGACACTAAACCCAGGTTGGCAGCTAGTGATAGTGCCAGTCTTTTCTAAATATTTATTAACTACTTGGTTGATTAATTTTTATGGAATTTCAACAGGGACTGATATTGACTTTACTGGCTTCTGTATTTATATCCCATTCTTTCCTTCCCTTTGAAAACCAGAATAACATTTTTGCCAGTCTTAAGCTCTGGTTATTAGAAAACACATATTGAAACCACATATTGACACCACTAACACATATTAGAATGGCTAAAATGATAAAGATTGACTACCTTAAGTATTAGTGAAGACGTGGAGGAACTTCAACTCATACTGGTAGAAATGTACAATAATTAAAACCCCTTTGAAGAAAACTGTTCATCAGTTTCTTAAAAAGTAAAACTTATCATATGATCCAGCCATTCTACATTGAGGTATCTACCCAAGATAATTGAAAACATGTACACATGAAGATTGTGTGCAAATGCTCATAGTAGCTTTATTGGTAATAGCCTGAAACTGGAAACAATCCTGATGCTCATCAATAGGTGAATGGATAAACAAATTATGGTACATTTATGCAACAGGCTACTATTCAGCAATTAAAAGGGAAAACTAGTGATACACACAACAACACGAATGAATCTCTAAGTGTGCGAAATGAAAGAACCAGAGGAAAAAGGGTACATACTCTAATATTCCATGTATTTAAAATTCCGGAAAACACAAACATATCTGTTGTGACAGAAAATGGTTCAATGGTTTCTAGTGACAGAGAAGTAAGAGAGGAATTACAAAAGGACCCAAGGAAACTTAGGGGGAGATGAATATGTTCTTTATCTTGCTTGTGGTGATGGTTTCACAGGTGTTTACATATGTCACCAATCATCAAATGTCATATGTGTATGTATTGTATGTGTATTTATTGTATGTCAATTGTGCATCAATAAAGCTGAATAAAAAAGTAAAATCTTTCATCATCAGGAATCTTTCATCATCAGGGAAAAATAGAACACAGTCACTAAATTATGTTTAGGTGGCCCAATAGCACATGAGGAAAATACTGCACATACTTGAACACTATGCCAACTTATTAAATTGTAGACGTGTGTCTTTCAGTCTCATATCCCTTCATGAGGAACACATTTTAAACCATTTGTATTGTTTCATTTACCCGCAAAGTCAGTCAAAAATAGAAAAACACTTTTGATAACATTTATTGCTCTATCATCAACGTTTGATTCTATAGATTATTGAAATAATTGAAATATCAGAGGATGGGACCCCTGGACTGCATCTGCTATAAATTTTTCTGCATAATAACCTTGATAAGCTTGTGCACTAGCAATTCAATTTCAAGTATGGGTTGGTTAAGGCACTGAGTACCCTAAGTACAGATTCCAGAATACGTTAGAAATAACCACTACAAGATGTTCTGGAATTCAGCTATAATATTAGTCTCACAGATATTGGCAGGCATTCTTTTATTTGATGAAACAAATAAGGCAGTGGAATTTATTGTACTATTTAGTAGGGAAAAAGGCAAGAGCTTGTGTAGAGAAAACAAAGACGCTCTTTTGCTTTTAACAGAGAAGCTAAACTAAAAACCTTAAAAGGAGGGCTGCTCATTATCTTGGGCAACTCACATCTTCACTTCAGCATCATCACACATTTCTTCCTCTCCTTTTCCCTTCCCGCAACCCTCTCCCCAGCCACCCATTGCAGCGTCCTTACTGAATTCACCTGCACAGCATCTCTCTGTTTTTCCCCTTCTGTGACCTCTCCCCTGACCATTTGAAATAGCCAATGCTAACTCAGTGTTGTTTTAAAATGCAGTGTTTAGACCAGCAGCATTGCATCACGTGGGAACATGTTAGAAATGCATATTTAAATGCACCTCTCCAGATGGCCTGGATTAGAGATTCTGGTGGCAGAGCCCAGCAATATCTGGTTTAACAAGCCCGCAGGGTGATTCTGGTACATGCTGAAGGCCGAGAACCCTGTTATCACCATTCTCCCAGATGAAATTTCCAAAGTGTAGGTATGACCATATCACTCCCTAGGGCAAGAGCCTTCTACCTTCTTCACTGTTAATACCAGTAAACTGTTAATACCTGCTGAGCACTTTCTATGTGCTAGGCCATCTAGCTCCTTGCTGGGCATAATAACTGTTTAAGAAATGTGTGATGAATGGATGGGTTACCACCTGCTCTTTTGTGGTGTCAAGTTGCAATGACCCCCATTACTAGTTCTGAGCCCTGGCCTCACATTAGATTCACCTGGGGCTTAATAAAAATACCCCACCCAAGAACCATTAAATAGAGATCGCTATGGGCATGGTCTTCCATCATATTTTTAAAAGCTTCCTGAAGTGATGATGTGAAACTGGTTGAGAGCTGAGCCCACCAATCTCTGTGACTCCTGTCTTCTTGGCCTGTTTCTCTCACAGCTGGGGTCACTTTGTCCCCAGGTGCAGCAGCCACTGCCCTGCCCCTGGCTCTATCATCAATCTTGTTAGACAAAGGAATGCAAGAAACAAGGGTAGTAGCTGGGCTGACTTAGCTTCCTGTTAATGGCATTTTAACATTACTGCCTCACTAAGGTCTTGAGTTTAGCAACTGTCCTGGCTTCACTATAGTCACTTTCCGCACAGCATCCAGAATGGGCTTGCCTAAATCTAAGTCCGTCCATGACACTCCTCTGCTCAGAACCCTCCAGTGGGCTTCCAGTCTCACGGAGAGTAAAACAAAAGTTCACTCAGTGACTTATGTATCTTCTCCTCTCCCCTCTCCCTTGCATGCCCATTCCCCCATTGCCTCTCTGGCCTCAGCAATTACTGCTCTACGTCTGATCCAGAGCTGACTCTGCTCCAGCCATACTGACCTCCTCCCTGTGCCTTGGGTGTACTTGGGGCCTTTGTGCTTGCTGGTTCCTCTGTCTGTAATCATCCCCCCTCCACCCATTAGCCACATATCTCCCTTCCACAGATCTTTACAGAGCATAACTCGAATGTCCTCTTCCCACTCAGTAAGGCCTACCCTGACCACTCTGTCTAAACTCGCTGACACCTTTACAGTGCTCCTACTTTGCTTTATTTATTTATGGTTTGTTGTCCATCTCTAAAGGCAAAATTCATGAGGTAGGGAGTTTTGTCTGTCTTATTCACTGCTGTATCCCCAGTACTTAGAACAGTACCTGGCACATAGTTGGTACCTGATATGGTTTGGCTGTGTCCCCATCCAAATCTCATGTTGAGTTGTAGCTCCCACGATTCCCACATGTTCTGGAAGGGAATCACTGGGAGGTAATTGAATTATGGAGGTGGGTCTTTCCTGTGCAATTCTCATGATAGTGAATAAGTCTCAGGAGATCTGATGGTTTTTTAAAGGGGAGTTTCCCTACACAAGTTCTCTTCTCTTATCTGCTGCCATGTGAGACATGCCGTTCACCTTCCAATGTGATTGTGAGGCCTCCCCAGCCACGTGAAACTGTGAATCCATTAGACCTCTTTCTTTTGTAAATTGCCAAGTCTTGGGTATGTCTTTATCAGCAGCATGAAAATAGACTAACACAGTACCCAATAAATATTGACAGAATAAATGAATTCCCGACCCCCATGGTCAGGCTGCCAATCTGATAGTCCATTGTAGAACCTGAACCTCTGCCTCATTCCTTGTGCTCACCTTCACACCTTGGTGACCGTTTCTCTACCCCAGGCCATCTAAGACAGAATCCTTGCTCTCTTCTGGCCAGGCCTTGCAGGGGTTGGAGAGTGGCTCCGGACACTACCAAGGCTGAGAGGCTCATGCCTACAGCCTTGTCTCCTAACCCTGCGTCTGCCCCTGCTTGTATTTCTCTGTTAGCCTACATTGGTTCACCCTAATCTTGACCAGTTTCCTCAACAGTTGCCTATTGCTAAGCACCATATGTAGTCTGTCCGATTCTGGTGGAGGACACCTGTGGGAAGGCCTAGTGTCTATATTATTAGTCCATCTTGTTTCTCTCTCGAGCTCTAAGCTCCCTGTCTGTCAGAAGATGTGTTGTGTATTGAGGGCATTGAACCAAAATCAATTGTCATATCTATTTATCTCTCTATCTGTCCCCTGTGCTCCTTGAATGTAAGCTCTAAAGGACCGGGGATTTTTGTCTTTTTTGTTCATTGCTATTTCTCCAGTGCATCGACCAGTGACTGACCCATTGCAATCATACAATATATAAATATTTGTTCAATAAATGGATTAATGACTTCCACTGTTATTGCTTAAGGATGTTGCTGTCACCTCTGAGTTCTCAAGTATAAAAAATTAGAAAATCCACACAAAGCAATGCTTTCATATGAGAGAAGTTAGAGAGTGAACTGCCTTGATTCTTAATTAGTTCTTTTTAATTTGACCCCATTGTTGCTTAGTTTTTAAAAAGGAATAAAAAAGAAGTACATCAAATTTGTAGAGAAGTCACTTCAGAAATGCAAATGAAGGTATAAAATAACAGATGGGGTTTCACGGTCATATAATACTAAGTCAACAAGCATCCATTTTAAAAATTGAAACAGTGGCACCTAGATATCCAAGTATTTCCAAATATCTGGATGTTAGATGTGACATACAAGCAGATATGTAATTGAAATTTTTACTTTTCATGGTGAGATCCAGCCTTAAGGAAATTAGAAGAACAATTGTAAAGCAAGCTATTTTCTGTTATGTTGAAAAACATGGCAATTTTTGATACCTATCTATGATGGCGTTTCCCACGCCACAGTAGCCTTGGGGAAAAAAAAAAAAAACAACAAAGCCAAACCAAACCAACCCAAAACATCCATAGCTTCTGATGGCCACAGAGGTGCTGGTTCTCCCTCTTGCCTTGGGCTCCTGCCCATTAATGGCACTAATGGCAATGTCTCTCATTTTGGGGCACTATGCGGGGGATTTACAGACACTGACTCACTTGTTCACCCCAGTGGCCTACGGAGGAAGAATTAATGGTCCCCACGTAAAAGAGGAACAGCAATTTCATTTCTGGCTGTTTATCCAAAAGAGTTGAAATCTGGATCTCAAAAAGATGTCTGCACACCCACAATCCTTGTAGCATTCATTATTCACAACAGTCAGGCTGTGGAAACAGCCTAAACGTCCACCCACAGGTGAATGAGTGGATAGAGAAGATGTGGCATATACATACAATGGAATACGATTTGGCCTTATAAAAGAAGAAAATTCTGCAATATGTGATGCCATGGATGAACCTTGAAGACATTGTGCTAAGTGAAATAAGCCAGTCACAGGAAGACAAATACTGTATGATTCCATTTATATGAAGTACCTAAAATAACCAATTCACAGAATCCAGGAGTGGAACAGTAGTTGCCAGGCGCTGAGGGAGAAGAAAATAGGGAGTGACTAATTAATAGGCATAAAGTTTCGTTTAAGCAAGACAAATAATCTCTAGAGATCTGTGGTATGATATAGTCAACAATACCATATTGTACATTTAAGAATTTGAGGGCAGGCCAGGCACGGTGGCTCATGCTTGTAATCCCAGCACTTTGGGAGGCCGAGGCGGGCGGATCACAAGGTCAGGAGATCGAGACCACGGTGAAACCCCGTCTCTACTAAAAATACAAAAAATTAGCCGGGCGTGGTGGCGGGCGCCTGTAGTCCCAGCTACTCGGAGAGGCTGAGGCAAGAGAATGGCGTGAACCCAGGAGGTGGAGCTTGCAGTGAGCCGAGATTGCGCCACTGCACTCCAGCCTGGGCGACAGAGCGAGACTCCGTCTCAAGAAAAAAAAAAAAAAAAGAATTTGAGGGCAGACCTCATGTTAAGTGTTATTACCATAATAAAACACAAAAAAAAGATGAAAAAAACCCAGTAGTCCAGCAAACTCTAAGTAACTTTTGGTTAGGAATTAATGTAGCTAGTAAGAAAAACCTTTCTTTCTCCTCATCTTGCCCTTGTCCTTATCTTCCGGGCATCTCCCACCTCCCCATCTTTTCCCCCTCTCGGCTGTTTGTGGCAGTGGATGCTGATACCAACCTATATGTATAAAGTATTTAGTATAAGCACGAAGTATACTGAAGTATCATTTGTTGTTTATTCAAAATTCAAATTTAATTAGATGTTCTATATTTTTATTTGCTGAATCTGACAATTTTATTCCTAGTATCTCATCTGAAAAGATTATTATTGTTGTGCTATAATACAAGAAATTTAATTAAGAGTAAATTATACTCACAACAGTGAACACATGAAATCAACCTGGGTGCCCATTAATAGTGGATTGGATAAAGAAAATGTGGTATGCATACAACATGGAATATTATGCAGCCATTAAACGAATGAAATAATGTCCTTTGCAGCAATGTGGGTGGAGCTGGAGGCCATAATCCTAAGCAAATTAACAAAGGAACAGAAAACCAAATACTATATGTTTTAACTTATAAGTGGGAGCTAAACATTGAGCACACATGGACATAAACATGGGAACATCAGACACTGCAGACTCCTAGAGAGTGGAGGGAAGGAAGAGGGCATGGGTTGAAACTACCTATTGGGTACTATGCTTACTAGGAGAGTCCAATATACCCATGTAACAGTCTTACACATAAGCCCCCTGTATCTAAAATAAAAGCTGAGAATTAAAAAAAAAAGAATAAAGAATACTAAGGAAAACTGTAGAAAGTACCTCATGCCTTCTTACTTTATACCGTCTCTTTCATCTGGTTGGTCTTTAATGCCACTTACCACACTGGGTTTCACATCATTATTTGTGAGCCTGTTTCTCACCCAGTATTGATAAGTAGCCTAAGAGGAAGGGAGAGTTATTTCATGGTTTATTCCACATTGCCTCTCCTTAGTGCCTTGGTCGGCACCTTCACAAAGAGGCTCCCTCATGCCCCACTTCTTGGAGCTGTCCAGGCCAAACTGGGCCATATCCAGAAGAGGTGAGAAGAGCCAGGGAGGGGTAGATTACCTCATGGGGAGGTCTGACCAGGCCCGAGTGGAAATACGGTGAATCTTCAATATTTGCAGATTCTGTATATATTTGGGAATCCACCTGCTTGCTAAAATGTATTTGTAACCCCCAAATCAACACTCATGGTGCTTTCATGGTCATTCACAAGCATGCACAGAGTGGCAAAAAATTTGAGCCACCCAACACATATTCCTGGCAGAGACTGAACAAGGCCGTGCCGTACCTTGTTGTTTTGAGCTCTTTTACTATAAACAAATGTGGTGTATTTAGTGCCATGTTTTTTGTGTTTTAGTGCTTTGTATTGGTGATTTTGCTATTTAAAGTGGCCCCAAGTGTGTTGCTAAAGTGCTGTCTAGTGTTCTAAATACAAGAAGGCTATGACGTGCCTTGGGGAGAAAATAATATATGTTAAACTTCCCTCAGGCATGAGTCACAGTGCTGTTGGCTGAGTTCAATATTAGTGAATCAACAATCTATATTAAACTAGATATCTTTAAACAGAAACATATATAAAACAAGGTTATGTGTTGCTCGGTTGATGAAAATGTGACCACAGGCTTTCAGGAACTGAACCTGTATTTTCACTCGGAGCAATGGTTTAGTATTCTTGAATTCAGTGTTCGTGGCAACTTTATAGATCATAACTACTGTGAATAATGAGAATTGACCTGTATGTCCTAGATATTTCTCATTTGTATGATTGACAGGCAACTCATCAGGCTGATGTGGATAATGTAGGGGTCATGGAAATGAATTACTAAAACTCTTTCCTCAACAGAGGAAAAAAACCTGGCTAACAATGACTTCAGAAAAGGGAGAGGGGATACAAATGCAGTTGCTAGCTTTTCTAACACTGAAGGTGATCCTTTTGAGAAAATACCAGCAGCAAGCTTTTGCGTCTGGCATTTGTTTTTGCTTTACAAACTTAATTTTCATTCCTTCTTTTCAAGAGGAAAGTTTCTTGGCAACAGGTGATGGTACTTATGGGATTTTGTCTTGGGATCAGATATCTTTTTGTTCCACTCTTGGAAAATTCAAGCAGGGCAATGGCAATGGATTGCTTCAGAACTTGACAAGCATAGGGTTAAAAGGCTTCATGAGATTTTTATTAATATAGCTAGGGAAGGCCAGAAAGAGCCAATTTACCGACGTCAGTCCCCTAAAGTCCATTTTGCTGGACTGACTCAGTCATCTATTGAGCTGGATCTTGTTTCTTCTGGGAATTCTGAGGGGTGTTAGAATTAAGTTACCACCACTCAAACATTTTGTACTTGTTGTTTTTGAAAGAAAGTCTTGTCCAAAATCCCTCTCATCTCCTGGAGTGAAGTACAGAGATCCTTGAACAAAACCAGATAGGTAGACTAGAAGATATTCTCTCTTCAAGCCTTCTATTTTTTTTTAAAGTATCTATTACTGAGAAACTGACTTTGCAAGCTCTGACTTGCTGAGAAGTGTTTATTAACCAGCAGATTGTTCTCTCAGTTCTTTGGTACCGTGCATCAAGCTCAGCAGGTACAGCCAGAAGCAAGATGGTGAAGAGCCTTTGCCATTGTTTTTGTGGCTTCTTTGCTCTACCTCCCGCGTCAAGATTCCTGGTTTCCATTCTTCATCTTTTCCACCTTTATTTTCAGGAAAATTTACCAAATAAAAGACTTTCTGAGAATATAAATTGGTATTGCCATTTTGTAAGGGCTATCAATCACAATTTTAAATGTGTTCACCCTTTATCTCAGCAATTCTACTTCTAGAAGTTTATCCTATGAATTAGTGCACAAAGATATATGTATAAAAATGATCACAAAGTGCTGTTTTTTCATAGCAAAAAAAACTAGAAGCAACTTACAATGCCATATGCGAAAGCCATTAGAGAGAAAAAAGCACATCTCTCTATACTGACATGGAATCATGTCTACAACTTTCTGTTAACTAAATATGGCAAGTTGCAGAAAATGTATAGTATAGCTAGTTATATAAAAAGAAAAGAACATGTGTGCATAGAAAAATGTGTGAAAGGATAATATCAATCTCTTGATAATGGTAATCTTTTTAGTCGTTTGAATTGGGTATGAGGAGGTGGGGGAAGGTGTTGAGGAGTGGCTTTAAAAATTTTATTTTATATATGTTTTATTATTTGTTACATGAACATGTACTTTTATAATGCTATAAAAACAAATTTTATGAATGTTGCCCACAAGTTTTATTTTCCATTCAGGAAACTTCTGTGGAGAGGCAATAACTGGGTCATCAAACACCTGTCGAGTCACCACCTGTGACAGTGTTGGGCTGCCATACCCATGGTGTGCTGCCTTGACCATCCATTTCATTGATGCTGGATGGATTTAAATCATTTCTGTGCTATCTGTTCTATGGGCATCTGTGATACATAAACAAACAGGCATGGAGACTATTTGGCTACGAAAAGAGGAGCTGCTAAGAAATGAGGTCCAGTTTCAACATTTTCATCTGTAGCCAATTCAAAAGATGTTGGAGGCCTGGCAGACATGTCTGCTGAAATGATGTAATTAATTATAGGCTGCATAAAAATATGCTTTGGTTGATTGATTTATCCATTCATTCAGTTATTCAATAGCCATTTTACTGAGCTTCTACTATGTGCCAGGCACTGGGCATGATTTAACTATTAAATGCACTTGTGGACTTGTGCTTAAAGCCCACAACAAAGTATTAAAATATTTCAGTGCTGAGGACCTTACTGTTGTTGAGAAATGAAGCACTGATTTTCATACCTATAAAATAACTCCACCATCTGTTGTGATAAGAGAAAACTCTTCAGCGCTTGCTTAAAAATGTTAATGAAGAAGCTTCCCTGAAGGTTAAATGTAAAATCTCCTCGTTCAAATTTAGGCTGTCATGTTGTAAAACAAGTAGGAACTAGATGAGTCAATGTAGGAAAAAAATTCTTCTGGCCAAAGTCTGCAGACAGAAACAGGGAAATGTTTTCAGATCTGAAGGAGAATGTTAAAGAAGAGCAATTAGATAACCTTATTGTCAGGAGATAATCCATAGAATATATAAAGATTCCTTGAAGGGAAGACAGGAAACAAGTTGGGGAGGACAACATAAGGAGTCACCTTTGAGCAATTCAGAAACACTAAATAGGTCAATATAGGAACTTCATATGTGGGCCAGTGTGGAGTAGCATTTGGTACTTCCTAGCAAGCACAGTGCTTCTCCCAGCTCATCTTTCTTTCTTATGTCTGCATAGGATTCATTCTATCTCCCATCTTCCTGAGACCAGATCTCAAGAACTATGTTTTTATAACCTGGCCAGAACAGTGGCTGCTGCTGTAACTACAAACAGTATGAGTTCTTCTTCACCCCATTTCTCCTCTCTCTTTTGTGTTCGGGAGCAGAGAGACCAAATACTATTTGTCTTATAGTCACTTATCCATTCATTACCTACAAATATTTATACAGAAGAACCATATGCCAAGCCCTGTGCTAGTTGGTGAAGTACATGGAAAGGTACCCTTCTGGCCAGGAAGGCCCTCACAGCCTCGAAGGGGAGACAGGCATTTAAGAAATAAATGACAGAATTACTCTTGATTGTCCTTTCTCCTTCATTCCCAGTATCCAGTCATGTTGTCTCCAACACCAGAATGTGTCTCCAGTCAGACCGCGTCCCTGCAGTTCTACTGCCTACACCCGAGTCCAAGGCACTCTTCTCTCTCACCTGGAAGAAAGGGTCCTCTAGCTTTTGTTCTTATTCTCTGCAATCCCTTTTCTTCACAGCAACCAAGAAGATTGTGAAAAGGATGGAAGTCAGATCAGGTCACTACCCTGCTCAAAAAACTTCCAGTTGCTTCCTACTGGATATAAAATAAAATTCAGACTCTTTGCATGGCCTCTATCTCTTCTACTACATCTGATACCATTGCACTTGCTTCTCTCTCTGCTCCCATCACACCAGTCTTCTTTCTCTAGCTCATTCCTCCCTCAAGGCCTTTGCCTCTGCACCAGCTCTGTCTGAACAACCTTCTTCACATCTCTGCATGACTCACTGGACCTCAGCACAAATGTTCCTACCTTAGAGAGGCTTTTCCTAACCACCTTCCTTAAAATATGCGTCTTCCAATCTCTACCTATCACATTACCCTTTCTATTTTTCATGGTATCCATTGTTGTCTGAAAAAAAATGTGTTTATCTCCTCGCTACTTACTGTTTGTAAGTAAGTTACTACTTTACTGTTGTAAATCTGAATCCCCATTGAGATTGTAAGCTGGAGGAAGCGGGGACTATACTATCTTGCTCCCTCTCTATTGCCTGGGTATAGGTCAGTATCAACATGTGTTTGTGGAATAAATGAATGAGTATAAGTAATGGAAGTAAAATGTGTATTTGCACAGTCCTCTGTACTGTCCATATTATTTGCAGGTTAATCCTAATGCTAACAGAGATAGAATCATGCTGCCATTTGTGGAATTGTAGGAGTGAGGAAGAGTATTAGAAGTTTGTAATCCTCTGCTCTTCCACAGTATTGGAAATCAGTGGCTTTATTCACTTTTTATGAGCCCTTTGAGGATGTAAATAAAGCCCCTGGACTCTCTCTCTAGGAAAATGTATATTTGTACATGCACCAAAATATCCACATAATTTCTTTGGGTTTATGTAGGGTGACCAACCGTCCCACTGTGCTCCAGACTGAGGGGTTTCCTGGGATGCAGGACTTTCAGTTCTAATACTAGGACAGGAAAACTGAAGCAGTTGGTCACTCTAGGATTATATCCGCCCCAGAAGTCCTTTTGTGAATCCCCTAAGTGCCCAAGAAGAACCCTTCCTGTGGATGTTAACATATCAGAAAATGTTAAGTAATTACTGAGCCACTACTAAGAGAAGATAGAGAAGTGAAGCTGATGAAGACAGTGTTGAATGTGGATGTCATTAATGTGTAGGGCAAGTTTGTATAATGGGACCCCATGCATAAGAGGAGTTTAGAGAAAGCAGAAGCTATGAACAATAATAGCACCACTTTAGGTGATATGATGGGCAGGTGCTTATCACTACTCATGATTGAGTTAGCATAACTTTCCCCCACTCCCTTCCACTCACCAAAACTAACCCATAGTGCGAGTTTTAATGCTATGACTGCCCAGTGCCAGTTGGAGGCAAGGATAATCTCACAATGTGGGAAATCAACATGATAAAGAAAGCTTAAGACTATCTCTTCTAGAAGGCCTTCTCTAATACTTGGCAAATTGTGGGAACCAATAAGTATCAGATATAGGTAAGCAGAGGTCATGAGTGTTTTGTATAACTGAGTTGTTTAATCAATACAACCCCTAAAGGAAGCTAACTAAATAATCCCTTGCTCTTGGGACGAGGTTATGTGTTCACTTGGTATGAGTTTTGGCAAGCTACAGCTATGGGGTCTTCATAATAAATTTGTGGACTATCTCTTTAAGAAATAACACTCATTAAGTTTGAAAATAACTTTTAAGAAGCTTATAGTCATGTTTTGTTTCAGGTGTGTCCTGGGAAGTTGTCCAGGGAGCTCTAACATATACCTTCCAGAGTAAATAGCTCTAAGCCATTCTTTCTGTACAAAACTGCAAGGCTGAAACTATGTGCATGGAATACAACCATTTCTACTGTCTTGCCCATTTGCCTGCAGTAGGGACAAGTGACTGCAGTAGACATTACTAATGTTTTCCAACATTCAGCTCATTTTTTTTCCTGTAGGCAACTACTTACCTGGCCTTACCTTCAGAAGGTGAGGCCATGTTACTAGTCCTGGCCAATGAATCTATATGAGCAGAAGGCATGCTCACCACTTCCAGGCTGAAACACAGAGGAGCAGGTGTGAAATCCCGATGTGCTGTATTCCTCTGCTATTTAGGAGGGAAGCTTGTGTAGAATTGATGGAGCCACAAGATTGAAGCAGCCTGAATCCTTGAGTCACCTTGTGGGTAATACCTGTCCTAAAGGGTCAGTGAGACCCACCGTGGAGGTTACATGAGGAAGAAATAAACCTCTGTTCTCTTAAACTCCTGGGATTTCATTCAGTTAATTTACCACCTCAGTGTAATCTGGTCTATTCTGACCTATTCCACATCAAACCAAGGTCATTAAACTATAGATGGCAATGAGGGAAGTTGCAGCCTCTGAAATGACTTATTTCAAAGCTCTTCCCAACAGGGGAGTCCATTTGGATGTCAGCAATCCAGCTAACACTTACTTCCTAATTATACTCAGAAAAAAATGAATTACATGAGCTGAGAGTCCCTATTCCCAAAAGTGTTCCAGTTCTCTGTGACAGCTGCTCTATATCTCAGCCTTCAAAGTGCTGGGTCTGAGAGCAGCTGAACAGTCTATGGTGCTCCAGGTTACCGTATATTATTTTCTATGCAATGACCCCCCATTATCCAGGCAGTGATTCTCAAACCTTGTCTGTTACATGTCCCCTGCATCAGTAGAGAGAAAGCAATTGAGTACACAGCTTGTCAGGAACTTATGTTTTCTTGGACCGATAGTAATATTAAGAACTAACATTTATTGTGACATGCAAATCTGTGAAACATTTCATACTATTTCATCTTATTGATAAGATCTTCTCAGACCACTCTATTGAAAGTTGTAATCCCCGCTCATGCTTATGCTATAACACCTTATCCCCCTTCTCTGCTTCACTTTTTTCCATAGCCCTCCTACTAGAATGTAAGTGCTACAAGGGCAGGCATCATTGCCTACTTTTTCATTGCTATATCTCCAGGGCCTTGAAGAGTTTCTGGCACATGGTAGGTGTTTGTTGAATCTATTGAGTGCCATGTAGCCAGATGGAGAATATTGAATTCACCAGAATTCTACTGTGTGGGAGGATGGGGTTGGGGTGTGGGCTGAGGCAGCTGGCTTGGCAGGGCTGCTTTCCCCAAAAACAGCAGCTAGTGACAGACTGGCCTGCAGTTCTCCGGTGCTAAGCACAGTGGGGACTATCAGTTTCACAGTGAGCTGAGAACTAGGGGACAGGCACCATGCAAAGGAGTCAAAGAGAAGGATGAGAGGCAACAACATAGCTGAAGCTGTGTGGCATGCAATGCAATGTCTGTCTACAACCAAATGTCAGAAAACTTACTACACGAATGAGATACTGAAAGTCATTTGCTTTCTTCTGGGAAACAAAGCAAGGATGAATCTTTGAATCTGGGTTTTGACATAGGGTCCAAGTGTTCTGGAAAGACGAGAAACAAAAGACATAAAAGCACAAACCTTATTCTTACTCTTACCCCACCCCGAAGGTGAACTCAGGTTATTACTCATGGTGCAATAGGAAGTGTGTGAAGTACTTCAGTAAAAGCAGCCAAAATTTGCTGAGCTCTTATTAAGTGTCAAGTAACTTTACTAAGTGTTTTTCAGAAAGTCATCTGATCATCACAACAACCCTATATGGCACATGCTCTTATTATAGTCTATTTCACAGCAGAGAAAACTGAGGCACCAAGAGGTTCACTATCTTGTCTCAGGTAATCCAGGTAGGAAGTGGGGGAACCAGGATTTGAACTGGGCATTCTGGCTCCCAAATCAGCTCTTGTAACGAATGTGACAGTGCCTTTCGCTTTTTATCCTTTATGTCACTTAATTCTGACAATGGACATATGCTCTAGGACAATTCTTCTAGCTTCATAGATGAGGAAGCCATGGCTTGGGAAGGCTGAGTAAACTTGCCCAGTGTCACAAAGTGTTTAAGTGGTGGACCCTGAATTCATTTCAGATTTATTTCCTTTCTATTGCTTTTGTGAACCAGAAAGCATCTGAGACACATCTCAATCAATTTAGAGGTTTATTTTGCCAAGGTTAAGGGCCATGGCCTGTGAGACAGTCTTTGGAGGTCCTGAGAACGTGTGCCCAAGCTGGTTGGGTTACAACTTGGTTTTATACTTTTAGAAAGACAGAAGTTGCAGGCAAAGACGTAAATCAATACATGGAAGGTATACATTGGTTTGGCCTGGAAAGGCAGGACATCTCGAAGTGGGGGCTTTCAGGTCATAGGTAGATTCCAAGATTTCCTGATTGGCAATTGGTTGAAAGAGTAAGCTCTGCCTGAAGAGTTGAATTTAGCATAAATAAATTATTTAGTTTAGATAAGGGAGTTGTAGAAGCCAACATTCTTGTCATATAGGAGAAGACTGCTACCTAGAGAGAAGAGATGGCGAATGTCTCTCATCTGATCCTAAAAGGTGTCAAACGCTCCAGGAAAAGACCTAGTAAAGGAAGGAGATTCTCTCCAGAATTAAACTTTCCCCATAACAGATAGCCTTTTAGGGCGTTTTTAGAATATGTCAAAGGAATATATTTTGGGGTAAAATGCTTTGATTTCATTCAGAGCCTGTTATCCGTCATGTGTTGCTGTACTAGAGTCAAGTTGAAATTTGGCATCTTATTGCTACAGAGATTCTGTTTTGTCAGGCTTAAGGTCTCTGATTTATTTATTTATTTATTTATTTATTTATTTATTTATTTATTTATTTTTTATTTATTTATTTATTTATTTATTTATTTATTTATTTATTTATTTTTTGAGGCAGAGTTTCACTCTGTCACCTAGGCTGGAGTGCAGTGGTGCGATCTCAGCTCACTGCAACCTCTGCTTCTTGGATTCAAGCAATTCTCCTGCCTCAGCCTCTCACTTGGGATTACAGGTGCCTGCCACCACATCCAGCTAATTTTTGTATTTTTTAGTAAAGACGGGGTTTCTCCATGTTGGCCAGGCTGGTCTTGAATTCCTGACCTCAGGTGATCTACCTGCCTTGGCCTCCCAAAGTGCTGGGATTACAGGCGTGAGCCACCGTGCCTGACCACGAGATCTCTGTTTTAATATCGGTGCTGGTCAGTTGTGTCTAAACTCCAAAGGGAGGAGGGTATAATGAGGCATGTCCAACCCTCTCTTTGTGTCATGGCCTGAGCTACTTTTTCAGGTTTCTTTGGGATTCCTTTAGCCAAGAGGGGAATCCACTCAGTCAGTTGAGGGGCTTTGAGGGGCTTAACATTTTATTTTTGGTTTATACTCTGTTTTGTAGTATTCTGTAATTTCCTCTCACTACTTTTATAGTTGGACTCCACCCTAGGATGACTGATTTGCTCAACCACCCTGTACTACTATCTTCTGGTGATAGAGACTGTGCTTGTTATTGGACTAACAAATTGATAGAGGTCCTAGATTTCCCATTTAGAAGTTGGTGACTCTGTTGGTTTTTCTTCATTTGCACCCCTCAGGCCACCATCCATTCTTATCCCTCCTCTGCTTTTCCCTGTGCCCAGGGAGGCTGATCTCTATGGACCGCATCACTCCAGCTCCCTTGTCCTCTGGCTTCCTATGGAGTTCAGCCAATGGGAGGCACCAGCGAGATATCAGAGATTAGGAGGGGAGAGTGGTTGGTGTACGGGGTATTTAACCCCAATGCACCATTTCCTCCTGTTCCTTCCTTGCCTCCCTGCTATGGCAGCAGGTAATGGTGGGTGGATTCTCTTCTATGGCTCCAGCTCTCCCTGGGGTGTGATAACATAATTCCTCTCCTCTACCCCTCCCCCAGCTCCTTTGAGTCTAGGGATGATAACAGCTTTTCACTGTTGTTAGTTTCTGGGTGCTTCATCATCTCATGTAGATTGGCTGTGCTATTTCCTGTTGAGGCTGTAATGTGACCCTTAAATAAGTGATGCAAATTTCCAGAGTCTCAGTTTCCTTTTATGTAAAACGTAAAGTATAAAACTTACCCAAACAGTATTGGTATATTTCAATAGATCAGTCCAGTACCTAGTCCAAGGCGAATGGACAATGGATAGTAGCCATTTAAATTATCATCATTATGAATATTCTGTAACCTTAGGACTTGGAGCACTGATAATTAATGTGATATGAATGTGCAGTATAATCTTAAACAACAAAAATTTACTTCTCCTTGCTCTTGGACTCTTAGAAACTCAGTGGGAACAGAAAAAGTGGGCTCTCCAGTAAATGCTTTATAGTTCACTGAGGTTGACCACTGGAAGTAACAATAATAGTGAATACTTTTTGAGATCATACTTTTTTTTTGGTCACATACTGTGCTAAGTACTTAAAGTTTTTCTAAGCTTGCTTTAATTTTTTTATGTGCACATAATAGTTGTACATATTTATGGGGTATAGTTGTACATATTTATGGGGTACATATGCTAAATTCTTTAGTCAATTAATCCTCACAATGACCTTAAAAGGTGAGTAACAGTCATGAACTCTGCCAAAGTGGCCTGCCCAAGGCTAGTCACAGCCACACAGAGCTGGGATCTAGCCCACGCCTATCTCCAAGCTTGAGCTCTCCCGTCCTTGGAGCTGGAGGGTGGTGGCTAGCAGCAGCAGCCCTATTTCCTTCCAAGAGGAAGCCTGGCCTTCTCAGTGCTGCCTGGAAAAGAACATAACACTCACTTCTCTTCTTTTCCCCCAGACCTTATTATTCTGTCACACAGGAGGCAACTGAACCCCTCGGGTCCCTCGGGTTGCCCTAAAAACTTTGTAGGCCAGTTAAAGGGGCAGCAATGGGTCTTGAGGTAGGCATGTTTGATTAAGCTGTGGGGACTTCAAAGTGGGGTCAGAAGTCTGTGGGATCCATCAAAAAAAGCTTCTTGCCAGGAGCCACGCAGAAGGATGACAGATGAGCGAGGAGCCCTGCAGAGAGGGAGGGCCGCAGTGGAGCGAGGGAGGTAGGATTGGAGAGGCTGGCAGGGGGTGCACAGTTTGGGCATCTGCAGGAGTGAGCCCCATGTGAGGGACAGTGCTTCTCATAATGACAAACTTGGAGAGAGCTTGAGCCCCACAGGACCCAGGAGGCAGAGGGAACAGACCAGAGTGCCCGTGCCAAGGGCCGTGACAGAGAGCTTGGCTGCAAAGCCCCTGAGGAAAGGGAGTTCCAATTTGCTTTCTCGTTAGCTGAAATATTTGGAATAAATAAATGGATTTCTCTGGAGCCCACTTTATTACATTTGGAGTCCTCTTTCAGAAGGGTTGGGAGGGGGAGCAACATGTGCCTCTGAAGTGTAACCATTTTGCAAATACTTGAATAGTATTTGATACTATATGATCACTTATGGGAAAGAAAAGACAAATGGCTTAAGTTTTCCCTTTCTCCCACCCTCAAAGAAAGAAAACAGTCCATGTATATGTTAGCCTTAAAAAAAGAAAAGAAAAGAAAGGAACCCCCTGGCTTTTCTTGCTGACTAAGAGAGAAGAGAAGACAGCTGATATCAGCTGCCTCAGGAGGAACTGCTTAGCAGGGAGCTGGGAGTCTTGACGCAACCTGAAAATACTCAACGAGGGAATTCTTTCTCCATACAGCATCTTCTAAAGGTAGGCTTTGATAAAGTCTTTAAATAAATTCCACATTGAGTAAATACCTGCACTATTTCTGCCTGTTTAACCCAAGTGAGCTGAGGTCTCCCTGCTCCTGGCTTCATGCCCCCGAGGAAGTCTGGATCAGCGAGAGGGGTTACCTTGACCCGGTCATCTTTGGGTTTTTCACAGTTAATGGCTCGTTTTATCAGCTCTATATTGTTCCCTGGTCCATAGAAGGCTAAGATAGAAAAGTAGGCTCCGTCTTTGATTGCCACAAAAAGACCCACTCTGCAGAGCATATTGTGTGTGGTAAAATCAACCAGGACTTTGAGGAGTAGAGGAGGGGTTTTCACCAGAGCAAATGGAAACAGACTTAGAATTGAATGCCAGGCATCCACCCATCAAAGTCCTTCGGCATTTCGCCCAGGGATTCACCCCTGATCACTGAATCTCACAAGGTGCCCCAGCCTCAAGTCAGCATGGTGGCTCTCCTGGCCTTGCTTCTCACATTCTTTGTTGTTTTAGTTCTTATAAGCACCACACACAGCACCTCCACATTACTGTTTCTTCTTAAGCGGAACAGTTCTTTCTCATGCAAAACAATGCAATGATCTTATTTATGTATTTATTTTTATTTTTTGACATAGGGTCTCACTCTTTTGCCCAGGCTGGAGTGCAGTGGCATGATCATGGCTTACTGCAGCCTCGATGCTCCTGGCTCAAGTGATCCTCCCACCTCAGTCTCCACCAGTAGCTGGGACTACAGGTGCATGCTGCCACACCTGACCTAAAACAGCATAATGATTGATTTTGATGTCTCAGCTCACCAGTGCCCTCGGAGTCTCAGCTTCTTCCCACCTGCCTTAATACTGTGAACAAAGTTGTGTCCCTGCAAATTCAAATGCTGAAGCCCTGATCCTCAGTGTGATGGTATTTGGAGATGGGGCCTTTGGAAAATAATTAGGACCAGATGAGATCATGAGTGGGGCTCTCATCATGGGATTAACACACTTATAAGAAGAGGCGACAGAAAATTTGTGTGTGCTCTTTTTCTGCTGTGTGAGGACACAGTGGGAAGGCGGCTACCTTCAAGCCAGAAAGAGCCCTCACCAGAACCCAACCCTACTGGCACTCTGATCTTAGACTTCCAAGCCTCCAGAACAGTGAAAAAATAAATACCTGTTGTTTAAGCCACCCAGTCTAGGGTATTATTTATGATAGGCCAAACTGTTATTTATGGCAACCTGAACAGTCTATGGTAGTATTTATGGAATGATTTATGGCAGTCTACAGTATTATTTATAGCAGGTACTTTCTCAAATAAAGGCAGCCACCAAGAGGAATGTTGTTGCCAACTGTATTAGTCTGTTCTCACAGTGCTGTAAAACTACCTGAGACTGGGTAATTTATAAAGAAAAGAGGTTCAATTGGCCCATGGTTCTGCAGGCTGTACAGGAAGTATGGCTGGGGAGGCCTCAGAAAACTTTCAATCATAGCAGAAGGGGAAGCAGGCACATCTTACATGGCTGGAGTCTGAGGGAGAGACAGCGAAGGGGGGAGTGCTACACACTTAAACAATCAAATCCCATGATAATACACTCACTAGCATGAGAACAGCAAGGGGGAAATCTGCCTTTATGATCCAGTCACCTTCCACCAGGAAGGGAAATCACCTCCCACCAGGCCCCTCCTCCAACACTGGGGATTACAATTCAACATGAGATTTGGGTGGGGACACAAATCAAAACAATATCACCAGCTATTAGAATAACTATTTTTTTCCCATCCATCTCCACCCTGATCTACAAGTGTCAAAAGAGAAAAAAAAAAATCTTCTAATTCCTCCCTTAAGTGTCATGTGATATAATGAAAAACCTGCAACTTCACGAGGTCAGGAGATCGAGACCATCCTGGCTAACGTGGTGAAACCCCGTCTCTACTAAAAATACAAAAAATTAGCTGGGTGTGGTGGCAAGTGCCTGTAGTCCCAGCTACTCGGGAGGCTGAGGCAGGAGAATGGTGTGAACATGGGAGGCAGAGCTTGGAGTGAGCTGAGATGGCGCCACTGCACTCCAGCCTGGGGGACAGAGCGAGACTCCATCTCAAAAAAAAACAAAAAACAAAAAACCTGCAACTTCCAGGGGCAAGAGATGAGTCCTACCTGTGCCTTTAATTGGCTGGTTGCCCGTGAATGAGTGATTACTGCTCTAGTTTGTGCTTATCTGCTGGTCAAGTGCCTAGGTTGAAATAGATGATTTATAAAGTCAGCTACTGTCCTGAAATACATGACTTGATGATTTACAGAGATGGCAACCTACAGATAACCCCTGAACAATAGCAAGACCTAGTACTAATAAGGGTACTGTAAAGGCCGAGCATACAAACTGCTAGAGTTCTCTTGGGAGTTTGTCTATGAATCCAGAAAGACGATCTTGAAAGGATGCTTTCCAGTTCAACTTACTTGAATTTCACTTAACATTTGAAATCAGGACGAAATATGAAAAAAAGTTGGATGATTTGCTCTCCTTTTTATAGCCTCATCTCAGGGCCTAATCTGCATAGTTTTGTGCAAGGATGGGAATGAAATAGTTGCAATGTCTTTCAAGATATTCCCTTAGTCTGAACTTTTATTTTTTAGTGGAAGGAAAATGTTGTATCCTGCATCACTTAAATTCTTTGTCATTCTCTAAATATTTATGAACCCCCTAATAATATCTCCTGTTATTCCCAGTAACATGATCATTTATCTCAAAAAAATTTGTTTTCTGAATCTTCTGAGGATCTTGATAAAAATAAATTCCCCAAATCCCCTTTTAATTAAGGAAGACTCAGGAATCCAATGTACCCTGTGCTAAGGCACACTTCCTTCTCGGCATTTGCTCCTGGCTCTGTGAATCTAGGGGAACGTAAGATTCAGAGAGAGCCCTCTTGGTTTTATCTGGGTCAGGCCTACATCACTCCTTATGGGAAACATGAATTTCCTGTCTTGGAAAAGACAAAATGATCACCGACCCCTGTGAATTTGTAAAATAGAATTTTGGAAGGGGTCACAAAATCAGTTGGATGATCTTTTTTTAAGAGAAAAGTATAGGATCTTGAGCTAGGAAATGAGAGTTCAGGCCTTGGCTCTGTTGTCTGGGCAGAGTTTCCGGTTGTTTATAAGGACATTGATTACGCTTTCCGAATTGGATTGCCCTGTAGGTTAACTGTGCTAATACAGGTATTGGGGTCTTTTAGGGAGCCTAGGAATTAGCCCCATCTTTGGTGATTAACTTCTGAACCAATTGAGGAATGGGATAAAGAGTCAGTAAACATTTACTGACAAAAGTTGAGGATGCTAGATGTAGATTAGTGAAAGAGTCAAAATTAGTGTGCTAACCCCTGCCTCCACAAACTCCATCCTGGAACAATAACTGAGGGAATGTGTGGGTTGACACTCTTTTTCCAGTCTGGATGGAGAAGAAAGAAGAAAGAGACTATACTCTTCATGCTGATGACTGTTAGTACTTTAGCCCCACTGCATCAGAAACGTAAGACCAACCAGTTAATTCACCTCTATGGTGACAAGAAAGGAAAAGTGGGACACAAGGCTAGGAGAGTTTAGGAAAACTGCTCCTTACAGAAAGCACAGAAGTTGGAGACAGACATTTCCTTCTAGGACAAAGGATAAGAACCAAGTCACCCTGAGGGCTGGCTGAGTTGGGGTTGGATGGAGGAGGCCACAAAACATTCTCATGACAGAGAGTAATGGTGAAGCCCCTGACCTGATGTTGACTGCAGAGACAGCTGTTTGTGGTCTCTGTTTTTCTGCTCAAGATTCAAGGTTGAAGACAGCAGCATGTGGTTGGCTGAGCTTGGGTCACATGGCTCCCCAGGGACAAGGGCAAGTGGATCCCCTCAGTGGGTCCCATCAGACTATTGATATTGTGGAAGAGTCATAAAAGAAATTAGGCATCTTTTAGGAAGGGGAAATAATAGCTCTCCAAAATCCATAAAAACCCACTAGGGTCACTTTCATATTGTGAACTTTCCTTGCCTATGGGATCTAGTCCAGTGTTTGTATACAAGGACCTTCAGAGTCTGCCTGTAGCCTAAATTTCTGGACTCATCTGTCATGTTTCTGCTCTGTCACTCTTCTTCTCTTTCCCCTCTTATCATTCCATACATATTCTATGTTTTCTCATGCCTCTGTACTCTGGTTTCATCTGCCTGCAATACACCTCCACTCCCTACCTTCTATCTTTATACCTGGAAGACTCCTACTCATCCTCCGAGGCCCAATTCCTATTTACTTCTTGCCTTCTTGACAGTGAAAGGCAGAATGAAACAATCCCTTTTCCTCAATTTTCTGTGCTACCATGTGTGTGTACACATGTCTACTATTATATTACCGTGTTGTATCCAAATTATTTGTTTATCCATCTGACATGACAAGGGCAGGGATTACATATGTCTTATACATCTGTGCTTCACAGAAATGTGATAGTGATTCAGAGTGTTTGGTTTTCTGTTTTTCCTGAAATCTTCATGTGAAGACTGTTAATGCGTAAAGAATACTAAACCGAAGTCAGAAGACTAATTGTGTCCTAGACTTCCATTTTTATGGCCACAGAACCATAAGGTCTCAGTTTCCTTATCTGCATTATTAGGAGGTTGTACTGAAGCAGTAGTTTACAGATAATAATAGTGTCTTAAACAAGATAGAAGTTAATTTCTCTCTTTCATGCAAGAAATCCTGAGATTAGAAGGCCAGGTCAGCTCTAGTGGCACCACAAAATCACCAGAGACACAAGTTCACTCTAGTGGATCCTCTGCGCTATTTAGAATGTTGCTTCTTAGTCCAAGATGGCTACTGGGATTAATACAGGCTGCATCCACACAGGTAGTAGAAGGGAGGAAGTGGTGAAGGAAAGCCGAGGCACTCAATTTTCTTATGGAAACTTTCAAGAAGTTTTATGTCTAACACTTACATCTCATTGGCCAAAACTTTTCCACTTGGCCAAACCAGGCTGCAGAGAAGAATGGGAAATGTAGGTTTTTAGCTGCACAACTACATGCTCTGCTATACATAGAGGTTCTCTTTGCCAAATCTAGAAGGGAGAAACAATACTAAGAGGTAACTAGCAGTCTCTGCTACATTGGACTACTTTGGTTAAGGTGATTAGAGAAGACCTCTTAAAGGAGATTAAAACTGAGCTTAAATTTGAAAGATGAGAAGGATCTAGTTAGGCAAAAAGCTATGGGAAGAATGTTCCATGTAGAGGTAACAGCAAATGCAAGTTGGTTAGCTGAGTTGGTGTGATGGAGACCACACTATATGCTCATCAGTTGTTCACCATTTGTGTCAATTTCCTTTTCTGGGCATTCTGAAAGACAATATATACCAGCCTTTCTTGCAGTTAGGTTGAGATCTTGTGACTGAGCTCTGGCCAATGGTCTTTGTTCCTTTTCTAGGCTCAGGGAAGCCCCTTCCCTATCTTCTTTTTTTCAAAGGAATCATGAATATTTGTGTTGAAGGTGATGATGTCTCAAACGGAGAGATCCTGGATCCCTGAGTCACTTTTTAGAGGAGGGTACATCAGACCTGATATGAGTAAGAAATAATCATTTTATGAAACCACTGACACTTTCAGGTTGTTTGTTAACTTAGTATACCCTATCCTATTTTGGCTAATATAGGTGTATTTAGAGGACAAATAAAGGCAAGGATGTCTTGAATACATTAAATGAAGTCTAAAGTGGGAGTGATATGAGATAAAATTGGAGAAAGAGACAGGTATGGAAGCAGACACTGGGTAATAAGTTTATAATGATAATCCAGTATGGAGATGATGGTGTTTGAATTAGAGTGATGGCAATTGAGATGGAGGGAAGTAAATGGACTCCAGATACATCCTAGAACAAGAAACACTTCTTTTATATGCAAACAATATAAAAGGGGGATCTTTTGGTTGCAGAAGAGTTGGAGGACCTAGATCCACACACATATAATCTCGCCCGCTCTCTACCTTAACTCCAAGACATTTATCTACAGAGCACTAAGATTCAAAGTCACACAGTTTAAAGATCACTGGACTACATGATGCTGGAGAGCTTTTCAACTCTAAGATTCTGTAATTTTTTTTATTTCTTACTTATAAGACATATAGCCTGGCCTATTTTAAGTTTGACTCTTTCGTAAATTAAATGTTACTTCGGGGAGCCAGATTAAAAATATAATTATTGTATTGAGCCTTCAGAAAATAACTATTGAGCAGAGTGCCAAAAAAGTTAGATGCCTGCTAAGAATACATTAAAAAAATTTTTTTCAATTAAGTAACTAACACATGTTCCTTATGTAAAAATCTAAAAAGGAAATGAAGAGAGAGAGATATTATAAAAGTTACCATGGTTCTACAACTCAGAAGTAACCATAACTAATGTACATGTTGGTTTCATCAAGGTGAAGACTGGAGTCTTGGAGGATGGCTGTGTCGTGTAGTCAATTGTCTTGGGAATAGGGGTAGGGTGAGAAGTGTGTAATATAGCAGGTCTTGAAATCAGAAAGAAAAGCATATAAGGTGTAGATATCTACTTGTGTCTCTAGGGGCTCCTAGCTGGATTCTCAGTCCAGCCATAGTCTGGGGCTGTGGTTACTTCTCTCAGGCCCCAAACATTCCCACTGAGTAAAGAACAGGCTGCAAATCTGGGCAACGTAGGAGGAGCCCGTCTCTAAAAAAAAAATTAAAAATCGACAAACTCAGCTGGGCATGGTGGTGTGCACCTGTAGTCCCATCTACTTGGGAGATTGAGGCAGGAGGATCAATTAAGCCCAGGAGTTCGAGGCTGCAGTGAGCTATGATTTTTGTCACTGCCCTTCAGGATGGCAACAGAGTGAGACCATGTCTCTAAAAAAATTTAAAAAACTTCTTCAGAATCTTGGTTTTCCAGGCAAAGTCATAGTAGTGGAATCAGAAGGATCTGAAATAAGTGTTGATTCAGCTCAACCCCCTTGTTTTCTCCATCTGGCAGGGGAAACACTGTGTTTTATGACTTCTCTGGGGTATGCCGTAGAGCATGAGAGGCACTGTAGTACTGTGGTTTAGCAGACAATCTGAAACAAGGCTGTCTGGGTTAAAATCCCAGCTCTGTAACTGACTACCCAAGTGATTTGGAGCAAAGTACATAACCTCTCTGTGCCTCAGTTTTCTTTTTATTTTTTTTTTAAATGGAGATAGTAATGATTCCTGACTTGTAGAGTTTCTGAAGGAGAAAATAAGTTATCATACGTAAAATACTTGCAGCAGTGCCTGGCACTCAGTGACTTCTCAATAAATGATAGCCATTATCATTATTTAGTAGGAGAGCAGGGACTTGATAACAAGCCCCTGGATCCCTGAATTTGATGGTGACCACCCACCTTCTCTTTTTACCCTTCACATACTGAACATGCCTGCATTCCAGTCTCTACATAGCAATCATAGTCAGGTTTTAACAACATAAACCTGATCATGATACTTCTCTAGATGGAGCCTTTTGTGGTTTCTCATTTCCCTGGAATTAAGTCTTAATTGTTACCCTGTCTTATTTGAGACCTCCACTACCCATTACTTTCCTACCTCTTCCTTGCACTCCTCTTGCCCTCAGCATTCTGAGCTCCAGCCGTTCTGTTCTACTCTTATTTCCTCTTATTTCCATTTAAGGCTCCATGTTCCCTTTGTCTTGGGACTTTCGCTTGTGCTATTCTCTCTATCTAGAACACTCCTTCCTCCTTCTCCCCATTTTATTTTGCTAGCTTGTATTCATCTTGCAGGATTCAGCTTAAGTGTTACCCTCAGTATGGGTAAAGAGCAACATTTAAGGAGGCCTTCTTTGATCCCTCATTCTATTAGCTGCACTTATACTTGTCCACTGTATGTATGTGTGTGTGTGTATATATATATATATGTGTATGTATATGTACCTATGTATGAAAAATAATATGTATTATACACAATATATGCACACATACACTTTTTCATAAGCCAAAGACTAGAAATGATGAAACGAAAATGTAAATTAATTTTGGTTAATTTTGGTTCTTTCTGAGTTGTGTGTCCTTGGTTGTGTGTGTGTGTGTGTGTGTGTGTGTGTGTCTGTAGAAAGAGAGCTCCAAAAAACCTTTTCCTTCCTTTTCCTAATGCTTTTAATAACCGTCTTCCATACTAGTTTGTAAGAATGATGAAGTTATTATCATTATTATTATTATTATTTTATCATTCTATTCCTCTTCACCTAGCATAGTGTACACAGAAGTGCTTAATAGATATTTGTGGAATAAATGAATACAAGAAAGAATGAATAATACATTTAGTGATATGGCATTTGTATGTGTATGGGGTGATACTTCAGCAGAGTACTTCCATCCTTGATTATCGTCTTTGAATATAAAGGAAAGTGTACATTTATAGAAGTTTAAAAGTATTATTTAGTATCATTGCCAGAGGAGACTATCGTTGTTAACGAAACTCAGCATTACCTGATTTTTCTTCTCTGCTTCATGCCAGCTTACGTAGAACAACATCTCATTCCTGCCTCTCTCAAAAAATATCAGCTCCTTTTCTAGAGCATCATCTTTTTGAAATAGATTCTTACTTTCCGCACAGACAAAAATCTTTTCTACCCTTTTCCCAGATTATTGCACTAAATGTACCACACTTTTAGTGACTTAACACAGCACAAATCTATTATTGTACATTTCTGGAGGTCAGAAGTCAGAAATAGGCCTTTCAGGACTAAAATCAAGGTGTCTTTCTTCCAGAGGCTCCTGGGGAAATTCCATTCTTGGACTTTTCCAGCTTCTAGAGACTGCCAGCTTCCTTGGCTTGTGGTCACACCACACCAATCTATGCTGATTCATCTCCTCCTCTGACTCTGATCCTCCTGTCTCCCTCTTATAAAGACCCTTGTGATTATATCAGGCCCACCCAGATAGTCCGGGATAACCTCCCTATCTCAAGTTCCTTAACTTAATTGCCTTTGCCAAGTCCCTTTTGCAATATATGGTAAAATATTCATAGATTTGGGGAATTAGGCAGTGGACAAGCTTTGGGTCTGTGGGGGTGGACAATATTCTACCTACTACACTGCACTCTTCAGACAGGAAGCAGATCTGAATCTGTTGCCTCATCAAATAGACTCATATAAAGACCATCCAGTTCAATTCTCTCCTTAAAAATGAGAACACAGACTTGCCCAGGGAAGATGCAAATTGTTCCAGGCCAGAGTTTTCTAATTGCATGACATTGTCCTAGGAGTGAAAGAACACAGAGGGGTAAGTTTAGGTGCAAGTACAAGCAGGCACCTCAGTGGGTTTGCATTTCACAAGAGCAAACTCTTCCAATTAGAAAAACTAGTTGCTGGAACCAGAAAGTAGAGTTAAGAGTCTTCCAGATCCTGGGCTATTCAAATGAAATTGATTTTGCCCCAAGAATCTGCTCCATGTTTATGCTTTGGACTAAGTTACACTTTTTAGCAACTTGGTTAGAATCTTACTTGTATTTGAGTTTGTTCCATTTGGTACTTGGCCTTTTACATTTTAGGGCATATATTGCTCTGACTGGGGGTTGGTTGTTTTCCATCCGTCATGAAGCATCCCTAACAGGCTGCCCTTGCCCTTGGCATCGGCCTGTGATCTTGGGCCCAATCAGTTAAGGACAGCAGAATAAGATTACTTTGGTTTCAAGTGCATTGCTTTGCAAATATCAACCAACAGTGAGAGGAGACTGTTCTTTTGTAGGCCAGTGGGGAAGCATGTTCACTACTGAGCCTTTTGAGGCATCATGATTCATCCAGAACTGTATGTTTACATGAAATACAGGGCAAGGAAGGGAACTGGTCAGGCAACCCAGTTAATTTGTATGCATGTTAAATATATGACTTACCAGATTTTTTGGAGCCTATCTTTTGACAAGTTTCAATGACTGGCAAGGGTATATGTCCACTACTATACATGAGATGGTGATGTTGCCTTCAGCTCACATGTAGTCTTAATAGTGGTTCTTTTTATAAGTGGCACAAAAAGAGTGGCTATGAGGAAGAAAAGGGCTTTTAGCATCCTTTCCTTTTGAAATAATCGTGAAACCAGAGTTCAAAAAAACTATTAGTTGGGTTGGATGCTTTTAAAATTACTAAATATTGACCATTGAAATAAACAAAACTAGTGAAGATGATTTTTGGGTGCATGTAAAGTAAGCTGTTACCTTCAGCCATTTGGAAACATAGACAGGCACTCTTAACATCTATTTACTTTAGAAATAAGGTTTTTTAAAAAAATTAAAGTGAGCTTGTCAATATTAGCATTCCAGTACTTTTAGTATAGTGGTCTTATATGAACTTATGTAGTATGCAGTGGTTGTTAAGATAAACCAATGTTGAACTTTCCCCAGATTTCATGAAAAAAATTAAGCTGATTGGTAGAATAAGAAATTTTTCTCCCACATATGTATTTTAAAATTGTTTGTGTCTGATGCTACTTGTTTAATATCATACAAGCTAGTATCTATTTAATTTTTAAATACTTCATTATTGGTAGGCTTATTTTTTATATTTCCTGGTATTCTACAGAGTATCATAACTTTTAGCCTCTATATTACTTGAACAGATTTTAGAATTTAATTTGATAACCCTATCCTTACACTGTCTTTTGATCTATAAACCTAAATAACCAATTACTGGACTTGGTTACTCACATGTTCCTGAGGCCTCTCAAACATAACGTTCTAAAATAGCAACCTTCTTTCCTAAGGCTACCTGTTCTCTTCTCTCTGCACTATTTGCTCAGTTTCCCAAATTTTAAACTTAGAGACATCCTTGGTTCCTCAATATTTAATGGGTCATCAAGTTCTGCCAAATTTACCTATTCAATATCTCTGTAATTAATCTCTTTCCATTGTTGATTTTTATCATTTTGGCTCCAGTTTCTTTCTTGAGAATGAGATACTAAAGCAACTTTTCAGCCTCTCCCTAGAGTCCTGTCTCCTTTCATCTCTTCTCTGTACTGCGACCTGGAATGAGTTTTCAAAAACACCAATGTGATCATTATCCCTTCCTTCTGGAAAAGAAGTCACTGGCCTCAGAATAAAACCCAAGCTCCTTTGCATGGTTGATATCACCATCCATGCATGGTGAACACCATTTGCACTCTCTGAAATTAATGCCACAGCCAGCGGAACCATGTGCAACTCCCTGGATGCAATAAGCTCTCTTCTGTTTCTATTCTGGAGTGCATTCAATCATCTATCAAAATGCTACTGAGTGCTGCCTATGTACTAGGCACTGTATGCTGTCCAGATGTTCACAGCCTCATGGGGAAACCAGATACATAATACATAACTGTAATATCTTTTGGTTATGTGTAAACTGTAATATCTTTTGGTTATGTACAAGGTTATAGAAACATGAAGTATAGGTGCCTAATCCAGCCTGAGAAGATCAGGGATGGCTTTCTGGTAAAAGAGGCAACAATTCTGAGTCTTAAATGATGAGAAGAATTTAGTTCTTCCCCTAAGAACTTAATACGACCATTGAGGATAGTTGCATAGCACTTTACATGTATGTTAATGATAAGAAATCTAAAAGTTAGTAGGTACTGCCTGTATGTCAGGCAGTGGATTAAATGTTTTACTTGTATCTTGTTAATATTTCTCTTAGTATTGCATTATAATGTCCATTCAAATAGTTCACTGTGTTGTGTTCACATAAATCTAGAATAATGAAGTAATAAATTGATGTTGAAAAGCAGAGTACACTTATGATAGAGCTAGTCCTTTCAGAAAAGTGGTGTTTTCACAGATCTAATGAGGAGACCACACTAGAAGGTCCTGAAAGTAGGAAAGATTGTTCCTGTGAAGCTGGAAATCAAGCTTCATATTAATTTGGAAACATATTTGTTCTGTGAAAAATATTGAGCAAGTCATTTTTGGAAGTAAATTTTTTTTTTGTAAGAAGCTGGTAGTATAGTTCCAGTTCTTTCATCATCTCCATCATATCAATAAGGGTTCATAGTGCTACACTGAGACCAACTCTGGTTGATGTGAGCAAAGAACTGAATTCAAGAGAGTTAGTGAGGCTGATAAAGAGGAAGTGGAGAGGAAAATGGTGATGGGATGGTAAAAGAGGGGAAGCCAGAGAAAACACAGTGAGCTGGGGTGACCAGAGTTCATTCACAGTGCTTCTCTTACCACACAATTTCAATTTCTGTTGTATACTCTCTAATGGTGGGACAGTATTATTGCATTAGGAGATGAGAACTACAGAGGTAACTTCCTTATAACAATGCTTTCTGAAGCCATTGTTTCCATTAATCTTCTTAGTAAAATAGCTCATGTTGGTTTATTTGTTTCAACTTCACTAAAACCTGAAGAAGATGCAAATAAATTTATAAAAACAAGGGTGAATGGAGAAAAATGTTGCAGTCATAGAACTGAGAAGCAATCAACTGAAGAAGTGGAGACTTTCCAGTGAAGTTTATAAAGACCATTAAGTTTGGATTTGCCATAGGCAGTCCTACAACAAAGGAAGCCTTAGTCATATTCAACACATCAGGACCAAGGAAGTCTAGAGACTGTTCTATCATTCCAGAACTGTGTTCAGAAGCAGAAGCTTTTAATGAACCAGAGAAAATAAATGTCTTTAGAAGCAAAGCTGAAGATGATGAACGTTGGATGGGACAAACCAACAGCTGCAAGACCAAACCCCTTCAATAAAGAACACAAGGGGTTTTTGATCATCAGAAACTATGGGAGGGAAATACAAATTCTCGTCTTGGAAATGTTTATGACCAAGATAATTAAATGATGTATTCTGAGAATGGGATATGGCAGGTGCTTTCTTTCCTAAAAAGAATTTATTTTTATTTTTGATTGAAAGGGACACTAATAAATTCATGAGTTTGGAACTAGAGGTAATTCATGTTTTATGTAAAAATTTTGGACACTTGCTATTTTTGCAGTTTCATGTGATCAGTTTCCAAATGTAACAGATAATAAATCAGAAATGGTGGTGGGGAAAGGATGCTGTGAAGCGGATGGAATCAGTAGTAATGATGGAGAACTAGCTTGAAGCTGTGCAGCCAGGAGAAATGCCCTGGCTGGTCACATCATGCATCTATTCTTGTAGGGACAGCATCACTGCTTCCACAGAGCATGAATGCTGCAGCTGGCCCTGTCTATATTGCTGGACACTGGGTGCTGGGTACTGGCACTGGCACGGTTGCCACTGAAACTTTACAGACTCGGTCATCCTGACTACTGTTGCCACCAGCAACAGTTGTTTGTAGTATTTTGTTTTGTTTAGTTTTTCATCCTTATTGCTCAATTCAAAGACCGGGGTGTGCGTGTCTATTTGGCAGAGCCTAGGACATGTGCCTTTGCCTTACTTGCAAGCCAGCCTGGGTAAAGTATAGTAGTGTCAGGGAATTTTAGCTTCTACAACAAGAAATAGGTTCTGTCTTATGCCTTGGGAATTCCCTAAGTAAAGGAAGGGATTCTGATGCTGGCCAAATGGAAAGACCGTGTCTGCTCTTCTCTCCAAAGCACCTAAGTTCCAAATGCCTGCTGTGTCTGATGACAATTGAGACTGTAAGCTAATAATTTAGATGAAGAATTATGGGGTGCATAACTGAATTCATAACTGAACCCTGAAAGCTGTGTATCCCAGGCCTCTTGCTGAGCATTCTACCTCCTAAGGTTAAAATTTACCAATTTGCTCTTTCCCCTCTTAACATTCTTCCAATCTTCTATTTAATCACTGCAAAATCCAAATTATGTCATTGATTGCCTCAGTATGCTAGTAAAGTGAATTTGCTGTTCAAAATGAGGGTTAATAAAAAATGAACATAATTGTAAGAATGTTGCTTGATGAAACTATATTTATATGTAAAAGGCTGTAAGATGAGCAAAGTAAATTTTTGAGTATGAAGAGTTTGGCCTCTTTTACCAAGGACCTGCCAAGATGGGCAGCCTTCACACCAAAACAGTGAAGAAGGTAGCCCAGGTCATCCTAGAAAAGTATTACATGCACCCTGGTAATGATTTCCACATGAACAAGCATGTGGGTGAAGACTGTCATTATCCCTAACAAGAAGCTCTGCAACAAGATAGCAGGCTGAGTCATGCATCTGAAGAAGCAGATTCATAGGGGCCCAGTAAGAGGTATTTCCATCAAGTTGCAGGAGGAGAAGAGAGAAAGGAGAGATAATTATGCTCCTGAGGTCTCAGCCTTGGATCAGGAGATCATTGAAGTAGATCTTGACACTGGAGAAATGCTGAAGATTTTGGACTTTGGGAAATTCATCCCAACTGTAGGCTGAGTGACCTGCAGATTGGACTATCCACCACATGGAGCTGTTTGAATCTTTCTGAAATGTTGTAATATTTTCAATAAACCTGGAACAAAAAAAAAAAAGAAAAAGAAGAAAGAGTTTGCATTTTTGCCCTGTAAAAGCAGAAAGTTGTTATAGGACATTTAAAATTATCATCTGGCATCTTACTTTGTTCTGGAAGGTTTACATGAATTATCTCATTTAATTTTTACTATGTGATAGGTGTCATTATTAGTCCCAATTTATAGAAAATGAAGCAAAACCCTAGAGAAGTTAAGTAACTTGCCTCAGATAACACAAACAGTAAGTGGCTATACCATAATTCAATTCTATGTCTGTTAATTTCCAGTTTTTATGCTTTTAACTACTACATATTGAAAATTAAAAATACGGGCATCTAAGGATGCCTCTACTTGCAATCACTATATAGTTACTTAAGAAAATGCTTCATATTTACAAAATCTCTAAATATTATTATGAAAATAATAAAGAATATTGAATTATTTTATAAAACAAAAGAGATTGTTCCAGATAAACATGGCAGAATAAACATACATGTTTTCTTCCGCTTTGTCCTCCAAGTCTCACTAGAATGACAATAAAAGAAATTTTGAGAGGCATAAATTAACAAGGACATAAACGCATAAACTTGTAACAAATAATTTTTTTTAAATTTGGAAGTAGAAACTTGGAGGAACTAAAAGTAACTGACTTAAGTGGCCTGAAAGATCAGAGATCCAAGCCTGTAGTATGAAAAGCCAATGAAAGCAAACTGATTGATCCTGCAGAACTTGAGGAAGGCACAGGAATTTGGGACCATGGGTATCTGGAAAAGTAGGAGGCTCAGGATGGGGCTTAAAAAGATGGACTGGTTGAAAATATTTATATACATATTAGTGATTAAACCCCAGATCTTCTTCCCTAGGGCCATGGGTCCCCCATACTCTGGCCAAGGATTTGAGGTTCACTCTAGAGAGAATGAATCACCTTCTCTAGATAGTAAACTTAAGCTAGTAAACACATTCTCTCTAGATAAAAGCACACAGGTTCTCAAATTGGAGAAGCTGCACACACCTGCTGGTAAGTTAGATGAGTCCCTTTACTGGAAACAGAGAATGTTAAATGTAAATATGCATATTGGAAATGAGATCTCCAACCCAACCCCACTCAGCTTCCTGAACACAAACAATGAACTTTGTAAAACCATTTCCTTTGTCCTAAGCAATGAACATGGAAGATTTTCATTTGGGAAGCATAACTTGCACAAGGAGGAAGTGCTATGGAGACTACTTTTATGGTCCCTCAAAAAGACAACTGTGTCCATACCTGACCATCTTGCAGTGAAGCCTATCAATTACTAAGTCCCACACAGAGCTACTTAATTTCCAATCAGGTATCCACAAATCATCAAATGTTTGAGGAAAGACTCTAACAATGCACTGAACAAACAGAAAAAAAGAAAAGCGATGAAGCTTTTAAATATGCTCAGAAACACAAAATAAGAAAACATGCCCATAAAGAAGAATAGATTGATTTAAAAAGAAAGATCTTGGATATTAAAAAGTGATAGCAGAAACTAAAAATTTAGTGAACAGCTTGAAAAATAAAGTTGAGAAAATACTTCAGAATATATCTCCCAAAAGTGATGAGAAAAGACAAGAAAATTAAAGGATCAGTTGAAGAGTGCCAAAAGATATGGTAATAGAAGTTAACAGAAGTTCCAAAGAGAGGGACCAGAAAAAATATAGAAAAAATATTATTAAGGATCTTTTCTAAAAATAGTTCCCAGAACTATGGGAATTCAGTTTCAAAGAAAAGGCTGAAAGATTGACCAGAAAATGGAGATGAAAAACAAATACAAAAACTAAAACAAGGCATATCATCATAAAAATTTTAGGACACCTGAAATAAAGGAAAAATCTAAAAACCTCCAGGGGTCTGGGTTGGAGGGATAGAGGGAGGGATCATTACATACAAATGATTGGGAATCAGAGTAAGATTAGACTCCAGCAAACAATATAGGAAGCTAGAAGACAATGGATTCATAAATCAGAATTTTATATCCAGCCAAATTAACAATCAAACATGAGGGTAGAAAGATGTTTTTGGACCTGCATGTTCTTAACAATTTTAGGTCCCAAGGATTCTTCTCTAGAAGCTCCTGAAAACTGTGCTTCCCTAAAGTTATGATATCTTTCAAGAGAGAAGAAGTCAAGGTGTCTTGGAAACAGAGATTTTAACACAGAAACAAGATAAAGGCAATTTCCAGGATGTTGGAAAGAAAAGTCTAGGACAAATGTGGTGCGGCAGACCTCCAGAGCAACTGGTCTTGTTCAGAGTATGGGAAAGAAGGCTCCAGCAGGGATGTTTGCAAGAAAAAAATGTAAAAAGCAAAAGTGGTGGGTTTTCAGTTGTGCTAGAACTCAGCTCTGTCAGAGTTGGGGAATGAGTGACAGTTACATAGTAAACCAAACAATTTGACTAAATGAGGAA
Organism: Hylobates moloch; assembly: GCF_009828535.3. Classification (NCBI taxonomy): domain Eukaryota; kingdom Metazoa; phylum Chordata; class Mammalia; order Primates; family Hylobatidae; genus Hylobates; species Hylobates moloch. Next base: position 83,689,918 of record NW_026652286.1, on the reverse strand, counting down.
ATTATTAATTCTAGATAGCAAGATGTTATAGAAGAAAGAAAATGAAGCTATAATACACTATATTGATTTACTCTGCATTATTTCTACATATTGATAAAATGTGAACAGTAAACATTGATTAAACCAAAAAGGGTGATGTAGTAATTTTAGAAGACTAGGAAAAGGTGAGTTAATACATTTATTTGTGTGTAAGAGGGTGAGGGGCATGGTTGTGAGAGTTAGATTCTCATCTTACATATTAGAAATTAATAGATCTCAGTTAAATTTTTAAAATCATAAAGGAAAAATATAAATAAACGATTTAGAAATATGGAAGTAAACACCAGAAGAAACAGACAGAAATATTGAAGGTGGCTGATTCTGGGGAGTTGGAATTGAGAAAGTGGCAGGTATTTGCTTTTTTGTGCATTATTTTAATAAAAACAAATTAAATTAAGAAAGCAAATGTACTCCTTTAAAATCTAACATCTTGACAAACATCTTGTTACATAATTCTTATGGAATTATAAATATTCTGACTTTTTTGCCAAACATCTAAATAATTAGATATCTAAAAGTGATTCCAAAGTAGTAAAGTAGAAAAGCTACAAAGTTTCCTGTTCCCTTTCTACAAACTATTTGAAAAACCATGTAGTTTATTTGAAAGTATTTCATATCTTAATATGTTCAGGACAGTCAATAAATATTTTTGAATAAAAAATGAGCATGAATAGTAAATATTCCAATTTTTAAAAATAGTGAGACTATTTTTTTGGCCATAAAAGTTACAGATTATGTACTGACTGTATTTAAGTTCAATGCTACTTAACACAGGATCTGGCCATACATATGGGAGATGCTTGCTAAGTGTTTGGATGGAACTGAAATTTTTGAGTGCCCTGAAGACCTGATGGAGCCAAGAATTAAGGGAGGGGGTGCTCTTGATTGACTTGCTACAGTTTGATTTGTCACTTTCCTGTTGGAATGAAAACGAAATTCACAGATTCCTAGAGGCTTTTACTAGGAGCGAAATTCCAAGCTTTTATGATTCTTGTCTGTAAAGGAACTTATTGGACTCCATGCTTCAGATTACTGACCTACATCTGGATTCTAAATGTATTCACAGTTTTCCTCATAGTCTATAAATCACACATCCAAAATAAAACCTCTTTTAATCTACTCCAGTCCCAGCCACTTGTCGGTATTTTGTTAGCAACTGAAGAACATATCTTAAAAACAATAGGTATTTTTAATATAGAGAACAGTTTTTTCTGTTTCATTATTTTTGTTTTATATCTCTATTAATTTAGTTCTTCTGCAATTAAAATTTTTCTTTCATGTATTAGTTATTAACACTAATGATAAAGTTTTCCCCTTTTAAGTAGTCTTTCCGCTTTTTTTAATTTAACAAATAAATATTTACTGTTTATTGGAAAACATGGTAGAAAACACCATCTGAATATTATAACAGCTTATAGAATGCCCACTATGCACCAGGAATGATTCTAAATATTTTGCTCACAAAAACTCACTTAATTTTCTTGTATTACTTTTCTGTTACTGCTCTGCTAAATTACCACAAATTTAGTGGGTTGCAACAACACATCTTTATCATCTTACAGTTCTATAGTTCAGAAGCCCAATGTGGTCTCACTGGGCTAAAATCAAGGTGTCAGCACGACTGCATTTTTTCTTTTTCTACTGGAGGCCCCAGGAAAGAATGTTTCCTTACCTTGTTCACCTTCAAGAGGCAGCCCACGTTTCTTGGCTCATGGCTCCTCTCTCCATCCCCAAAGCTAGACACTGCTTCTGTGATCACATCTCTTTCTCTCACTCCCCCTTTCTCTCTCCTTCTTTCACTTTTAAGGATCCTTTTGATTATATTGGGCCCAGCTAAACAACCTCAGATAATTTTCCTATTTTAAGGTTAGCGGATTAGCAACCTTAATTCCATCTGCAAACTTAAATCTCCTTTGCTATGGAAGGTAACATACAGGTTCCAGGGATTAGGATATGGACATTATGGGGATCTTATTCTGCCTTCCATACCTCTCAACAATGCTAAAGGTACTATGATTATTAGCCTTGCTTTACAGATGAGGCACAGAAAGGCTATGCAAATTCTCTGAGGTTACAAAACTGAAATCTGAAACCTGACAATCTGGTTTAGGAATTAATACTCTTAAAAATCACATTACACCAAGATAACTCATCACCAACATATTGTACTTTCTATTTTACTGTCTTTTTTTCTGTGCTTTTTAACGTAATTATTAGAGTATAGGCATAATTTTGTGACCCTTTTTCTTACCCTGTTTTCACTTTCTACATGAACTTCTCCCCATCTTTATACTGTCTTTCTGGCATCCCATTTCAGCCCCAGGGCCTTTGCACATGCTATTTCTCCTGTCTGTGATGCTCTTCCATATATCTGTGTGGCTTACTCAGTCTTACTTTACTATGCAAATATCTTGTTAGGAAGACCTTCTTTGACCAAGGTTTCTAAATACACACCCTATATCTTTTTATCCTTGCACTCTGCTTCATTTTTTTCTTTATAGAATTTATCATTAATTGATTTCATGTAGTACATTAATTCATTAATTCATTTATTATTTGTCTCCATTACTATAAAATAATCTCCACAAGGACAGGAACTTTTTGTTCATTGATGTAGGCTCTCAATAAGTATTTCTTGAATAATGAATTTTAAAATTAAGGAAAGCCATTCATAATGCCACCACCATAACAAATATCATCTGTCTTCATGTTCTATGCATTGTCTATTTGTAAATATAATTTTACATATTTAATTATAGCACAGAGCATTTACATGTGTGTGTATATGTGTGTATACATATTCAACTAAATATTACATCTTAAGCATTGTTCATTCTGTTCTACGGTCTTCAGAACTATTAGTTTTAATAACTTTATGAAAAAAATACTAAATTGGTGTATATAATTAACCATCCATTTATTAGATGTTGTTTAGATTATACTTTGTTCCTTTATTAACCAACTGTTTAATCTTTGACTGGTAATCTAACTACTTTGCACTTATTTGCTCATTAGGAAAAGTATATCTAGATTATTACTATTAAGTACAATAACATAAGTAAAGTACCCAGATTATACCTGATAAATAATTGTTTCCTTTATATTATTAGTTTCCTTTTCTGGTTTTATTTCTAATATATTGCTATTACAAAATAATGCTTCATTGAATATTTGCTGTTACTGACATTTTTGTATTATTCCTTAGGAAAAATATCCAAGAATTGTATCACTGAGCTGGAGTGGCTCAAAATTTTTGCTAAAGGAATCAAATCGAGTCAACTTATGATGAATATTTATATGTTGGTTTCAGATATGTTTCCCAGAAGACAACGACATGATACTCCCCTTTATATTTTATTTAGAGCACAAGGTTTTTATTATTTCAGAAATATTTACCATTATTCCCATTAATACTTTAAGCCTTCCAAGGTATAAAACATTCCTTTGCCTCATGCCTCAAAAATATTCAAAATTATATTTAGAACTGGTAAATGATTATCTCAGCCCTTTTTGGGCTGAGTGGATTGTTCATTCATTCTAGCTTTGAATCTCCTTTGAATTTCTTAGAATTGTGCCCAAATTATTTCCTTCTGAGCTTTTTTTTTTTTGAAAGATCTTTCTAATTTAACAGTTGCTTTTAAAAATAGATTCATCATCAGTTTGCTGCTATAGTTGTCTATATCTTTCCTGATCTCAATTTAGTCACAGCATCTGTGCAAAATGGTATGAAAGTTATTTATTACTTCACCATCCAGAGGGAATGCTTGATTCCTGACATTTATATTCCCTTGAACATAAACGCCAGATAAAAAGAAAAATCAAACTTCATGCTTTGGGGACTGAACAGATTGCCTACCATGGTTAGCAGAGCGTGCCCTCCCCCGCCTCCTCTTCCTGAATTAGAAATACATTTTCATGGCTGGTGTCCCTAAATGACCAGATATTTTTCTTTTTAATTACATTTGTTGGGACAGTTTGCACTGGGGAAAAAAGACCTACTGGGCTGATAGAATAGCTTAATGGTTAAGAATAGGCTTTGGAAGCCTGTAGACCTGGGTTGGTCATCAGTACCTCTATTGCCTTGAGCTCATTGCCATTAGATTCCTGAGCTGTCAATGGGGATAATAGTCTTTAGCTCATAGATTTTCGTAAAGGTTAAATGAATTAATGTATGTAAAGCATATGCAAAATGTCAAATAATGGAAGTGACAAAAATGTTAATTATTATATAATAGTTAAGGTAGAAATAAAATGACCTTTACGTGCAAAAACATGTGCACCTTGACAGCCACTGTTACAAACCTTAAGAGATTTGTCATTGCCTGCCATTAAACCTAGTAAGGGCTTAAATGCTTTGTCAAACTGACAGGCATCTCTCTGTGGTGGTTTTAGATTCTGTACTGAAATATATCTTTTAACAAGACTTGTTCTTCTCATTTTGGTATAATATAGAAGACTCTAGTATAGTTACATGGGTGATTATACAGAAATAAACGCAGAGTTTTCACATGGTCCAGATTGTTCAATCATGGTTACATTAGGATTCAAGTGAAGGGGAGACTGTTACCAGCTCCCTTGCAATACTCAGGCATTAGAATATGAAGTTATGTGAAGTGTAAGGAAGGGCTTCCCATTTGTGGCAGACATGAACCGATGCTTGGGGGATTGAGCAGATTGCTTACCATGGTTAGTACAGAATGCCCTATTCAAGCCACATAAGGTAATTTCTGACCACAGGTAATGAGATAGAAGAAATGTGAGTTTCTAGAACAGAAAAAAAAAATTATACTGTGAGTCTTCATACCACTGAAACTGTAGTGCTTAGTTTCAGTTGATTTGGGAGGCCCTGTCTTTCTCCAGAATCGGGGGATGGGAGTGTGATGCTGTACCAAGGCTTGTCTTCTTTAGAGACCAACATTTGTGAGTAATCCTCATTCATATTTCATTGTCTGTAATTAGTCTATTATGGTTGCTAATTGTCACGTTTCTAACTGAAAGCTGTTTTTTAGGTTCCTAAAATCTCCTCATTTCTTCTACGACCCTTTCGGTGCCAAAGAATTGAACCTGCAGCTCTCAGTCCATGTCAAGCCACCAGACACTCTGTGGGACCACCTAGGACTCTGACAATTTCCATGGCAATCTTGGCTGCCCAGGATTTCTCAGTGGCTCTCAGACTCCACCAGAGCAAGGGAGACTCTGTGAGGCAGCTGTGGGCCAGTTTTTGCTGACACAACACCCAGACTTTCACCTCCGAAGTCTATGTCTCCCAGGAATCTGGGTTCCCCTCATATTCTTCAGTCCTGTTTGGGAGTTTAGCATTTCTTCAAGCTTCTTTTTGCAAGGGACCCACAAGTTCTACAGGAATCTTGTTTCTCTCAGACCCTCTCTTCCTAGCCCAACAGAGAATCTCAACTAGATCCCAGAATGGGAAGGCTTTTCTGACTCATCATGCATTCCTCCAAATCTATGGTTTATGCTTATGATAGAGGCAGGAGGCAGCCAAGGGTCCTCGGCGAAACCCCGCCTTCAAGCCTAAAACAGCCTGAAGGCTGAAAAACCGGACTTCTGGTCCCGGATGAAGCCCGCCCCTTCCCGACTGATTCTTTCTGAATCACGCCCACCTGCGCGCTGGGAGGACGGGGTGGGGCCTCCAGAAGTTCACGCCGTTTGCAGCGGGGAGGAGCCTGTTCCTGTGTGGCGACCTGGGCTTCAGTCTGTGAGGCGGGAAACCTGCTAGCAGCACTCTTGCTTTGGTGAGAGTTTTTTCTTTTTCCTTTTCGCTCAGTGAATTCCGTTTTCCTCACCCTTCTGTGTGTCCGCGAGCCTAATCTTTCCTGGTCATGTGACAAGAGCCCGGTTTTAGCTGAACTCAGGAGAAAGTTCTGCAACGTTTAGACATCTCTTTTGAAACACAATAAACTTTAAGATAACAGAAAATGTTAAATAGCAATTTGCCAAACATCAGGAAAGACAGGGAAGTAGAAAAATGAGAGCTTTTAAAGACAAAAGTCATATCAGATGCAATTAAAAATACTCACAAAATTTGGAACCAAGTTCATATTCAGGAAACATGGCATATATTTTGTAGGAACTCACTTATAGTAAAAAAAAAAAAAATATATATATATATATATAAACGCTTGTTACTAGTTATTTCTCCCAAACTCAATTGCGAAAATGCCATAGAAGGGACAAAGAAGTGTATAGATTTGAGCTTTTAACATTAAAAATTGGGATGGCTCTGGGGAGACAGAAAGTGCTTGTGTCCTTATATGGGAGAAAACAGTAGCTGTGGTAGGAGAGGCACCAGGATCTGAGGATAAAGTGGAGGAGTTATAGAGCTAGGTTTTTTTTCCCATTTCCAGTCTATTATTTGAGGACCTATGCTTGTCCCTCCACCAGTGGATTTTTCTTCGAAAGCCAAACAAAAACAAATATTAAAACCAAAAATCCTGGCCGGGCCTGGGGGCTCACGCCTGTAATCCCAGCACTATGGGGGTTCAGGGTGGGCAGATCACCTGAGGTCAGGAGTTCAAGACCAGCCTGACCAATGTGGTGAAACCCTGTCTCTACTAAAAATACAAAAATTAGCTGGGCATGGTGGCATGCCTGTAATCCCAGCTACTCCGGAAGCTGAGGCAGGAGAATCGCTTGAACCCGGGAAGGGGAGGCTGCAGTGAGCTGAGATCGTGCCACTGCACTCCAGCCTGGGTGATAGAGTGAGACTCCGTCTCCAAAAACAAGCAAACAAACAACAACAAAAACAAAAACAAACCCAAATCCCCATCAGTTCTGTCCCAGTGCAGCCAGGATCCACAGCAACCTCAGGACCATGCTGGTGCTCACTGTGGTGAGGAACTGTTAGCAAATTGGTGGTGCTATTGGGTATTTTATCACTCCACCCCACTTCCCATTAGAGGGCTAGTAAATTAAAATGAACAGAGGAACCTCACACTGGGGACAGGGAGCAGGAGCTGTGCACATAATGATGGGCAGAGTCAGGCTGTAGAGCCAGGGTCTTCCACTTTGGGGCATGCCCCCTTCTTGTTTAAGTATATTAAGAGAGGCACGATAACCAGGGATGAGAGTTTGGCTCTGTCTCCCATTTCATATTACCAACCAGGGAAATATGAGCCCACAGGAAACACTACAAAAAAGGTATGGCTAGACATACACCTTTTAAAATTATTGTCCAGCCTTAAAAAAAAAAAAAAAAAAAACACTAATATTATTCAGCCTTAAAAAAAAAAAACCCAAATCCTAAAATATGCCACATGGATGAACCTTGAAGATGTTATGCTAAATAAAATAAGCCAGTCATAGAAGAACAAATACTGCATGTTTCCACGTATATGAAGTATCTAAAACAGCCAAACATGTAGAATCAGAGAGTGGAATGGTGATTGCCAGGTTGTGGTGGGAGTGGGAAATGGGAAGTTACTAATCAACAGGTACACAGTTTCAGTTTCAATTATGCAAGATGGGTAAGTTCTGGAGATCTGCTGATCAGCATTGTACCTAGGGTCAACAGTATTGTATTTATACACGTAAAGATTTGTTAAGATAGTACATCTCATGTTAAGTGTTGTTACCGTAATAATAATAATTTTAAGAAAGACTGCCAAGTGAATAAGCTATACCCCATGCAATGAAATTCATGGCCTTAATAAGTCAAGCATTCATTACTAATTTATATTTTCAAAAAGATATAAAAGAATATTGTTGAATGAATTAAAAAAGCAGAATCAAGTGGAAAAATTGGGTAAGGAAAATATGGCTGTTGAAATAAGAACTCCATAAATGAATGTATTACAATATGGCTGAACAATTAGTTTGCTATAAGATCAGGTTAAGAAACTCCTTCAAAAAGCATCAAGATATAATAAAAATATTAGAAATATAAAAAACAAGTGATATGGAGGATAGAATGGAAGCGACACCATGCAAATTAAAGGCGCCCCTAGAAAGGAAAAGAAATAAATAACTGGAAGCAAAGAAATATTTGGAAAAAGCAGAAACAAAAATTTGCATGAATTTCAGGTTGAGAGAAATCACTGGGTGCTGCACAGGTTAGAAGATAAAACAAACAAAAGAACAGCTGAAACTTTATAGACATTAAGTACATAAAAAGCAAACAGAAAATTCTAGTTTCCACTGGGAAGTATCATATCACTTAAAAAAGAATAAGAATCAGAATGATGGTTTCCAGCTTCATCCATGTCCCTACAAAGGACACGAACTCATCCTTTTTTATGGCTTTATAGTATTCCATGGTGGTTAGCATTAGGAGATATACCTAATGTAAATGACAAGTTAATGGGTGCAGCACACCAACATGGCACATGTATACATAGGTAACAAACAAACGTTGTGCACATGTACCCTAGAACTTAAATTATAATAATAACAAAAGAATAAGAATCATGCTGACATTAGACTTCTCAATGACAACACTGGATGCAAGATAATGGAGTTGTCCAGCTAAAAAAAGATATTTTTGATATATTCATGTAAACAATTATATGTATTAGGATGTAATAAAGATATTCTCAGGTATACATGACCTCAGGCTTACTACATGAAGATCCTCTTTGAAAACATGCTTGTAGGAAGTTCTCTGACTAGAGGAGAAATAAGTACAGAAGAAAATGATAAAATATGTGAGATAAAACAGTAAGTAACTTAGTAAAGTTCAATATTATTTCAAAAGAATGGACCAAAGGAAGTATATTTATACTAATCTAGAACTAAGTTCTAGTTGATTAAAAACATAGTTGGGGGTGAGACGTAAATGTATTCATAACAATCTATTCAGAGCTGCTTGTCTTGGCAACCTGGGACCCCTATATAGTGAGATAGCCAAGAATAGGTAAGGAAACAGCCTGTTGCAGGAGAATGACCCTGGGGTGGGAATCAGGAGATCTGAGATTTACTTCTGTTCTGCCACTAATTTGTTGCATGCCCTTTGCAAAATAACTTATCTCAATTATTCAGGTATTTTTTCTTACATGTAGATGAGGCAGTTGGACCAGGGCTAAGTTCTTTTCAGTTTTCTTATTCTATGATACTCACACTTAATTTTTAATCAGCAGCAATGATATGGAGGTTTCTGTCTCTCTATATATTTTTTAAAATTTAGTATTGTAATCATAAACAATAGTGGCCAACAGTGATCCTTTTGGAATACTGAAGCTGAAACTCTTCTGAGTGCTTTTGTGAAAATATTATCTCGAGGTAAATGACATTTATCTCTCAATTAGGCAGTAAAGGACAGGAATGGAATTTACATTCTACTGTTTTATGCTCATATTTTATTGACTTCATTAAACTTTGCATTTAAACACTGTATATGTCTGCAATTTATTAGAAAATTAAATGACAGTGACATTTGATACACACAGATGAGATGGAAAGGTTACATTTGCATGAATCTCTGTTTCAGTTTTCAGTTTTAATTCTAAATTATAAGAGTCCTTTCTCTAGTCATTAACTCATTCTGGGCATGTATTGATTAGACTATAATCTGCTTGGAAATAGGAACTGTACCTGGTTTTCAGGGCCCACAATAAACACTCTATAAACAGTTGAATGGAGGAAATCACTCAACCACATAGATGGATACTGCTCACTCCCATTCATGGTCTAATGTTAGTGCAGACGGCCGTCTGTTGATGTTGGTGGTCAGGTCCTCAAGTGCTTTTGGTCACTTCTTTCCCAGTTCCCTATTCTAAACCTTTATCATGGTGGACACAAGCCACCTACACAACCCTTGCCTCCTTCACTTTAAACAAATGACTCTCACATCTACTTCACTGAGAAAACTGAGGTCACACTCTTGGAATGATACTAACACTCACTGACTTTGTGTTGAGTACATTTTGGTGCTCTGTAAACATAGACAGCAAAACCCTCCTGCAATGCTAGTGAGGACAGCTGATTGGCGATGAGTTCTAGCATCTGGGAACCCATGACCAATCATGTTATACCTGAGTGTGAGTTGTTGGACATCTTATTGCAGAGTATGTTCCTCAAATGTTTACTCTATCTCACAGACCTGAACTCTTTCAACTCCTATTTTTCCTTCCTTGGTGTGTCCACACACCTACTCATTCTTTCCTCCATTTGGACAAGATATCTCCTTTCCAAGGTCTACATTCCACCAGTGCATTTCATCTCATCCCTCTTACCTTTCTCAGGACTTTGCTTTTTCTCTTGTACCTTTACTTTCTCCTCTGCTGGCTTATTTCCCTAATTCCAATTCATTTATTTATTCATTCAATCAGATCAGGTTAAATTATTCATCCTAATTCTTCACACCTCTTTAATAGGGTTACGTGTCCACCCCTTTACCATAAACTCTGTAGTATTCTCCCACTCCCATTTTTCTGGGTCTGTTTTCTCATCTGAAAGATGAAGTGCTTGAATAAGATCAAATTCTTAGAGCTTTAATATTCTGTTACATACTTAATGTTTAATTAGCTGCAATGATATGGACATTTTTATCTCTATATTATATATGTTTTAAATTTAGTGTCATAATCATAAATGATAGTAGTCAGAGTATATTTTCCTACCTCATTGATGTTTGGCTTTGTTATGTGATTGCTTTGACCAATGGAACGTGCAAGGAAGTAATAGCCAGACCTAGCCAAGGCTTCAAGAAGCATGACATGCTTCTGTTTGCCTCTTTGTTTTCCAGTGGTCTCCTGTGAGAAGAACATGCCCCAGGTAGCCTCTTCTTTGAGAAGCACAAGGAAACACATGGTGGTGGAACCGAACACAACCCACAGCCTGGAGCTAAACCCAACCTAAGCCAGCCGAGCTCTTCCAAGATCACCCAAACTCAAGTTGACCCATAGATCCATGGGCAAGGAAAGAAATGCCTGCTGTTTTAAGATCTCAAGTTTTAGGATGATTTGTTATGCAGCATTATTGCAGTAAAAGTGAACTAATGCACTACTTAATCCCATTTTTCTATTCAACAATTATTTGTTGGGTAACTGATACGTGCCATACACTTATAATGCAGGCTTCAGGGATACCATGGTTAATAAAATAAAGAGGGCAAAAATAAATGAACAAGATAATTTTGTATTTTGACAAATGCTAGGGATAAGGCAAGATGAGTGATGTGATAAATTGTGGTGGGGCTGTGGAAGAGGGCACATTTAATTTGGATGGTCAGACAGAGCCTCCTCTGGGAAGGAAACATTTGAATAAGATGAATAACAAGGGCGAGGCTGCTAGAGGATGATCCAGCCACAGTGCATTCCTGCACAAGAGCCAGGGTGGAGGTCCTACAGTGGAAATGAGTTTGGCTTAGGAACAGATTCAAGTATATCTCAAATAACTGAAAACTGTGAAATTAACATCAAAAGGCTAGAAGCTGGGCTGATATGTAGAAATAAAACCCAGCCTCAGGAAGCAGCTGAGCCAGACTCAAAAACAAGGGGGGCAGCAAAGAGTGGTGGATTCTGGGCTGGCCTTGCTGGCCACTCACTTGTCACAGGCCTTCAGGGTGGGGTGGGTCAGCTGGCTTAAGTATGCAGCTGGACAGACAGCTGCTGTTTCACTGCATTGTCTCACTGCATCTGTCTTCATTATCTGCATCCTATTTTGTGTTTCTTGGGCCAATGTTTTCCAATCTCAGCTAGAGATATTTTACATTGTTTTCACTGCACGCAAATAATTTCACAATTTTCTGTGGAAAGCCTTTGCTCCCTCCTTTCTTTTTTGTCCCCATTATTTTAATAGAAGTCGTGTGCATACATGGTTTAAAGAGTCAAAGAACCCTGTAAGGTTTATTTTAAAAAACAGCCACCCTTATGAGCAACACCCCCCTGCTGACATTTCCCCATTCCAGAGGCACTTTCATCTTTTTTACATGATTGACATTTCATCTTCCTGTCTCTAAATAACATACTACTACTTCTTGATTTGCTATTTTTAGGTATTTTATATTGATTTCCCTCAATTGACTAGGAGGGCATAGCTTTCTTCCTTCTTGCTTCTTTTATCAAACACCTTTCTATTCTATGCTATCACCATTCCCTCTTGGTGTAACATTATGATAATTTTGCTGAGCTTAATGTTTAGTTTGTATTATTATGATCACATAAATGCTTTTAATAGCCAAACCAGATGGTAAGATGTAATGATCTTTCCTTTCTGTAGTAGGTGGCTTCTAATATGGTCCCCAGTGATCTCTGATGACTAGTATTCAAGGCCTTGTGTATACCCCTGTCCTTGAGTGTGGACTGGGCTTATTGACTTGCTTCTAACAATTAGAATACAGCAAAAACAATGGATGTCACTTCTAAGATGGGGCTGCATAAAGACCGGCTATCATTTTGGGCACTGTCTTTGGTTTGCTCACTCTTAGTGTGGTAGATAGAGTTCTAAAGACATCCCCCCAAATCCTCACTCCTGGTTATTCAGTCAAACACTAATCTCAGTACTGCTATGAAGGGATTTTGCAGATGAACTAAGGTTGTTCATCAGCTGACCTTGAAATGGAGGGATTATCTTGGATCATCCAGATAGGCCCAATGTAATCACATATACCCTTAGAAGCAGAAGAGCAAGGCAGGAGAGTAAGTCAGAAGAAAAAGGCAGAAGCAGGAGACAAGAGGCAGAAAGAGAGGTCAAAGAGATCAGAAGTGTGAGAAAGCCTCACTGGCTCACTGGCTTTGCAGATGAAGGGGGTTACCAGCCAGGGAATGTGGGTGACTTCAGAAGCTGGACCCTGGTCAACAGCCAGCATGGATATGAGGACCTCAGTCCTACAGCCATGTGGAACTGAAATCTACCAACCACCTGAATGAGGCTGGAAGTGGATTCTCCCCCGGAGCCTCCAGATCAGAGCCCAGCCTGGCTGACATTGATTTCAGCCTTGTGAGATTCAGAGCAGAGCCTCTGAGCCTACCTGGACTTCTGACCTATGGAGCTGTGAGATCATAAGGGAGTGTTCTTTTAAGCTGCCAAATTTTGGGGAATCTGTTATAGCATCAGTAGAAAGCAAACACATGTGGGAAGCCAGCTGTCAAGTTATGAGCATACAAAGGAAATTGGGGAAGTGATAATGTCACACCTTCATCATGATAAGGCTTATGCTATTGAATAAAATTTTTCTGAAAGAATTACATGAGCAAGGTCATTCACTTACCCAACAAGCACTTACTGAGTGCATGCTGGGGACATGGCCCTGAATAAGACAGGCAACATTCCCGTTTTCATGGAACTTACATTCTAGTCAGAAAAGAGAGTGGGTGACTATGGTTTATTTTTGTGTTATTTTCTTCCAACTATACTTATAATCGGGAGAGATTTCATCACCATTAGCCTCATACTTTTAGGAAAATTCCAAGATTATTTGACAAGCATTTAATAAACACCTACTAAAGCCTCAGATTGTGCCAGGTCCCTTGCACCAAACGTGTGGTCAACAACGATTCCTGTCCTCACGAGTCTTACATGAGGAGAAGATGGCATATGTTGAAGTGCATAGCTACTATGCAATGTGATCTGTGCAGGAGACAGGCAGATTAGCCAAGGGGGGTGGATTTAGGTTTCTGGAGCATTGGTTGAGGTGCATAATAATGAGATGCTTTCTATTTAGCAAGCACTGTCTTTTTTCTGTTTGTCTCTGAAAATAACAAAAAGGGCCATATTTTCTTCTCATTCTCTTATTTCTGATTACGAGGAGCAGATCTCAGAGAAAGGTAAGAATGCATTATCCTTGAGCATTGCCTGCATTTTTTATTTCTGTTCATAAAAGTCAGGGATCTGCTAGATATTTGACCTTGAGCTGGCCAGATGTGTTTGTTCAGTAGCAGAAGATTAAGATTTCCTGAGAGGCTTGGTTGCTTGTTTTTTTTTTTTTTTTTTTTTTTTTTTTTCCTGAGCACTATGATTTTCTGGTATGTGCTATTCCCAGAGTAATCTCATTACCATTACTTATTTACTAGTGAGAGACCATTTAGCTCAGGGGAACCCTGTGTGTATTTTAAAAATAGCTACACATTCAGGTTGCTTTGATCTTGTAAAGAGAATGGAAAAGGAAGCTCTTAGTTTTATATGCCGAAATAAGTGATTTGAAATCAACCTGTTTCCTTTGTATACAAACATGTGCATAGACATAGGTAACCTGTATAGAAATGTGTTTTATATGTTTGTATACGGAGCTCACTGTGGGGTTTTTTCTTTTTTTGTAAAATACTGCTGTTTGGTTTTCTCATTAAGATTCAAAGAGCTTCACATTTGTAACTCTTTTTTTATTGATTCAAACAACAATCAACTGCTATATACCTAGCACTATGACAATTTTGAGGATATAAACATGAGCATGAAAGAGACCTTAAGTAACTCAGCTTGGTTGAGGGGCAAACACCTGGATTAATTTCTGGAGAAGGCGAATGGGTAAGAAATGCCTTTCTTTTGGCAGAAGCTGGACCAGTGACAAGATGATATACCAACCTCTATCACAAATAGAATTACAGGTTGGGACATAGCTTTTCTCCTGCAGGAGTGCCTCCCTAGGAGAAATAGAATTGAGGTTAAATAGAATTCTATTAGAATGAATTAGGCAGGAATTGGGTGTGAAAATTGGATGAGAAATCCTGTTTAAATAAACTATATTAGGCCAAGCACAGTGGCTCCTGCCTGTAATCCCAGCACTTTGGGAGGCTGATGCAGGACGATTGGTTAAGTCCAGGAATTCAAGCCTGGACAACATTGTGAGACCCCATCTGTACTAAAAATAAAAAAAATTAGCCGGGCATGACTGCATGCACCTTTAGTCCCAGCTACTCTGGTGGCTGAGGTGGGATTACTTGATCCCAGAAGATCGAGGCTTCAGTGAGCTGTGATTGTATCACTGCACTCTACTCTGGATATCAGAGCATGACCCTGTCTCTGAAAAAAAAGAAAAAGAAAAAGAAATAGAAACTGTATTCATTAAGGTAATGTTAGCTATTATTAAAAAAATGTGTAATTGCTAACATAGGATAAAAGTGTATTCCTCAGTCCTGTCCAAAGTAACTGTACCTGGCTGATGGAAGCTTTCCTCCATGGAGTGACTCAGGAATCAAAGCTTCTTCCAGCTTGTATCTTTACCCACTTCAGCACTGTTTTTCAATGTCATTGTGTTCGTCACTAAGTTGGCAGATGGTGAAAAAGATATAAATGCATGTGTGAAGCTCATAAGGTCCATCCAGGTTTAGAAGCAGCAGACAGCACTTCTTGTCTCATTCCATTGGCTAGAACTCAGTCATATGACCTCATCTGACTAGTGGGAAAGCTGGGAAAGATAGTCTAACTGTGTGGCAGGGAAGAAAGAGCTAAACAGTTAATATCTGACACACAAGCCTTGGGCTGAATCATAATATTTTACGTTGAAAAGTATTAGAGGGTTTTGTACCCACTTATTTTCTTCTTTCCTGGGTAGAACACACATCAACTCTTTCTTAAATGACATATGATCCAGGCTATTCTATATTCTTGCTTTCTGAGTCTGGACTCTAATCTGTCAACATCCAATGTTAAATTGCGGTTTCCAGAAAGGATCACATTTACTCCAGATATAGTTAACCAGTAAAAGCACAGTGGGACAATTTTTTTTCTCATCATGTCAGCATCACCCAAGACTATCAGATAGTTCTTACTTTTTATCATTGCATTTACTCACCGAATTTTGTAGATGTCATGGCTTGGAAAAGTGTCAATTGCATTTCGGAGAAGACAACATAAAATTTTTGAGTAAATGTTCCTCTTTCTTGGTCATTATTGTGTTCCCAATGTCTAGCACACTGCCTGGCACATTGTAGGTGTTCAATAAATATTTAATGGATGAAAAGGATTTTTAAATATCTTACAAGATTTATTGAACATACCAGACACTTTCATATTTTCCATTCATTTATCTTGCTGGGCTGCATCCCAAGTAATGTCTGCATATCAGTTTTCCAGTTTAATACATTTTGAAAATTTCAGTGTCTGTACTTTCAGTTTCTAGAATTTCTATTTGTGATTTTCCCCAGTTTATTTGCTTTTTGGATCTTAATTCTTCCTTTATGTCCTTGAATATTTTAAACATATTATATTTTTGTCTCTTTCAGAACGGTCTAAGTTCTGTAGATTGTGGCATTTGGAAGTTATCCCTTCCATCCTCCTCATTGCATGTGTGAGATCATCTTCATCTGGTGTTTTTATCATGGGAGTCTCAGGTGCACTAGGGGTGGGAAAATCCCATGGGGTGTTTTTGAATTTTTCCTCGGCTGAAGTTTTTTACATAGAACCAGTTTTAGATCCATTTTTATGTTGCTATCTCATTTTAGGGTTGTCTCACCTTCAGGCTAGTAAAAATGTGGACCACACACTCAAAAGTGGCATGAGTTTGGGGTTCTCGTTTCTGGTGGATGACTGGGAATACAGCCTAAAGTCTTAATTTCCTTCTCAATGGACTTGAAACCATATTATTTTCAGGCATATGTCTGGTTCTTGTGCCTTGCTTGTCCATTCTTTTTTTATTTTTGGCATCCTTTCTTGCTTTTTTATGCTTAACCATATATTAAAAACATCTTAAAAAATATATTCCCCTCAGCATTTCAATGGGTTTGGAGCAGGCACTGGGGTTTCCCACTGTGGTGAACACTGTGATGCATGGCCTAGAAACCCCTCCACTGAAGGATTTGTTGACCCAGCTGCTGGCAGTGCTGTCTGTAGATAGTGCTCAGCTGTCGGCCCCTTCAGGGATTACCTCAGCTGCAGGGAGCCCCCTTGTCCAAGGTCATGCTGCTTTCTTTCCCTAGGCAGCCTGTATCTAGTGACTGATTAATGCAAGAGCATAAAGGCCAGGCCATGTTGGCCCAACTCAGGAAAATTCTGAAGAATCATTCTAGTTCTCAAGCTCGCCATGAGTTTGATCATGGCAGTCCCTGAACCTGTATCGCAGCTTGATTTCCCTCTTTGCCTGTTCCTGCTTCCTTCCCACCCTTTCGGGGAGGTTGATTCCCAGGACTCCCCTGGGAAACACCTTGTCTACTAACCTCCGCATCACAGTTTGCTTCCTGGGGAACCACCCTAGGACACCCACGTCAGGCCACTCTATATTGACCAGAAGTTTCATATTTTAAGACATTTAGAATACTTTTTTTTCATAGTGTTGATGTGAACAGATGCCAAGCCAGTCAAGTCACCTCATCCTATACTTGTATGATAGATTTATGTAAGACCTCACTTACTATATTAAGTTTTTTTTTTAATTTTGCCTCATGTTTCAAGCTATTAGGATCACTTAAAATTTTTATATTTTTGGCTTTTTGATTTTTCTCTTTTCCAGCTTTGTGATATTTTGAAGTTTGATGTGCAGGCCTTCATCCTGATTACTGATAAAAGTATTTATAGAAAGAATTAAGAGCCTCTCCTGATTAATTCCTCCTCAGAACACAGAACCACTTTTATACTGTAACTTCAAATAGCCCCAATTCTATGCTACCATCTACATTTCAATATTTTACCTGGAAGGACATCATGAGAGACTTTACCAAATAAATGAATTTGTGACATCCTGGTTCAATCTGTTTGCTGAATTCCTCTCATTTAATAACTTTATGAAAAAAAAGAAAATTAGATTGGTTCATTTGGTATGTGTTATTCTCAGAGAACCATATTTTGTCTCCTGGTGATTACCTCATTATTTCCTAAATGTTTACAAGTGATTAAAATGTTAGCTGCTATTATCTTGATTAGATAATTCTTCAAAAAATCTCTCATTTCTCCTATGCTGAAAATTGAACATATATATAATTCTCGTGATTGATACTCCTGTTAGTTAATTGATTAGTTTTTTATGGGGCTTTAAAAATCTGTAAGAGGTAACAATGTTTTATATCTCTATTATAGGCAAAACATAAGCATACAGACAAAATTTATAATATGAAGTTTAAATTATGCCTAGACACTCAAAACAGTTGGTATTTGAGGTATTAAAATATCTTTATGTGATGGCTTTTAACGAAACAGTTAGATACCCATTTTTGATGTTATTTTTATAAAACTAAGAATAACATTTTATTTCCTTAACACACAAAGGACATCTGTCTAAAGACAATAGCCAACGTCATTCTCAATGTCGAAACACTAAAAAAAATTCCAGTTTAAATCAAGTATAGGGCCTACCTGATCTATATCACCACTGATAATTTTTTTATGATTTTTAACAATGCAGTAAAATACAATGCAGAAGTGAAAGCTATAAAATGAGACACATGTACCATTATTTGCAGATGGTTTAACTACAGACCTAGGGAATATAAGATAATCAAATAAAACATTTTCAAAATTAATAAAACATACTAAAGTGGTTAGTTAAAATATAAGTATACAGATTGCTACATTTAATTTAAAACTCAATAGCCAGTTTCAAGACCTGAAAGAAAAATATTCTATTTCTAGTAGCAATGACAAAAAACATTGACAAAAACAAACCACAAAATTTAGAGGATTAAACCCAATAATAAATGTATAGGATGTAGTGAAGATGACGATTGTTAAACTTTACTGGGAAATCCAAAAATAATTGAATAAAAAGAGAGGTACCATATTCCAGAATGTATGTTCTAGAGAGAAAAATCTCTCCAAATTAAGTCCCGGCCTGCTCTAATAAAAACCTTAATTAGGATTTTTTTTTTTTAGAAATTTAAAGTTCATCTATAAAAAGAAACAGATTAGAATACCTAAGAAAAATAATTTTTAAAACAGAGAAATGTTTGATATCCTTCTACAAGATATTCGACTGAGTTCAACTTGGTAGAGTATCAGGATAAGATAACCTTGTTCTTTCTCACTGCTAACCCTTGACCATATTTCTTTCTTATCCCTTGTTGAAAATATGGAAAGGTTTTAAGATTTCCATTTAGATTTTTAAAGATGCATTTTGGTCACTTAAATGATAAGAAAACACTCTAATTTTGTGGTTGTAATATCCAGTGTACTTTAAAGTTAAAACTGTAAGTTTGATTTAAAGTTGTATTTTCCTTCCTCCCTCAAGGAGGACCAGAAAGCTACAGTAACAGTGATAGATACAGGAGGCAAATAAGGGGTGTCCCCAGAGAATCTCCCACCCTTTCCTGACTGATTCTTTCTGAATAATGTCCACATGCGCACTAGGGGAACAGGCTGAAGCCATGGGAACCTCTCGCCTTGTGAAGGGGGCAGGAACCTGGCCTCTTCAGCTCCTGTATCGTGGTCTAGTAATCAATGCGTGAGGTGGGGCTCATTGGCAGCACTCCCCCTCGCTTAGCTTTTTCTTTTTCTTTTTTCCTTTTTGCCCAATAAATTCTGCTCTCCTCACCCTTCAGTGTGTCCGCTGTGCCTACACAAGAACCTGTTTTAGTTGAACTAAGGAACAAAAATTCTGCATCAATAAGGGCAAAGAATGCTCTAGGCTTCTTAGCTGTTAGGGAACAGCCTCTATTCAATTTACTGCATGCTCTGGCTCCTTAAAGAGAGGGGTGAAGGAGAGACGGGGGACAGGAAAGGTCTTGCCCACCAGTACAATGATGATTACCAGAGGGTGCCCTCTGGGTGTGCTGATGAGTCTTTGTCTCCAATGCTGATTCTTTCTCTCAGAAGGGACTCTCCTGGGTTTTTGGAAGCACCACCATTTGGAGCTCTCAGAGGGGTGGTTCTTTTTTTTTTTTTTAATTTCAGAGTTTTATTGTGTTACACTAAAGGAACAGCAGGATGGTTATACAATTTTCTCTCTTATTCAGTTTTGAAACTCTAAAGTACTTGCAAATTCTTAAAATATCTTTACCACTAGATTAGAACAGTAAGCCTAATAACCAATTTCTTAATAAGTAATGTCTTACAAATAAAAGCACATTTAAAATGGCTTCAAATGCATTCTTCACAAGTAATTCAGCATATATTCTTAAGCATAAGTAAACATGATATAAAAATATAGATGGTGGGTTCTTCACATGTGCCATGGTGTCCCTCTGCCAGCTACCTCTGATTCCTCCCTTAGCCCCTGGGCATCTGGCGGGCAGCTCTTCCAGCGGCTGCACATCGCCTGTCCCAGCAGTCATCTTATACAGGAGTCAGACCACCTCTGCGTGGTCCCCGTTCCATCAGTGAGATACTCCGTCCTTCCCATGCAGGAGGGGTGTGGTTAAGCTGAGGGTGGCCCTCACTCTTCCTCTCATCAGTCTCCTCTGGCAGCTCCTAGGCTCAGCTCTTCATAACCTGTGCTCCCCAAACTCCAGAGGATGCATACCATGCTCTTTGAGTGGCGTTCCTGGAGCCTCACTCTCTCTTGCCTGATGATGAGGGGAAACCCTTCTGTCCTGGCCCCTCCAGAGGGGTGTAGAATGGGAGACACAAAACACTTTAACAGCTCTCTGAAAACAAATCCTTCCTCTTGGCCTTTTAAATGTCAGTACTTTTATGCTCAGGAGTTAGTGAGCCTAAGAGTCCTAAACTGATGTTTAGAGGGCTGTGAAAGCCTGAAAGGTGGCTCCATGACCCCTGTCTCCTGGTGTTCATGCCTTTGTGTATTCCTCTCCCTAGTAGAAAAAAGCAACCAGCAAAGGCCGGTAAATTCGCAGTTCACAAGAGAATAAATGGAAGTGGCCATGAAAGTGTGAAAAAATGTTTAATATCAAATCAAAATATATAACATGTATATATAACAATAAATTAATTTTTATGGAATAAAATGTCAATGAAATTGACAGAGCTAAAAGCATGACAGTAAACTATGCTAATAAAGCTGCAGGAGACAAGAACTCACATAACCTCTGCTGGGAATATAAATTATTACCGATATTTTTGAAAGCACTTTGACAGTAACTATTGAGAAATTTAGCAGAATTCATACCTTTTAGTCAAATAATTCTACCTCTAGGAATCTATCCTAAAGAAATCTGAAAAATAAATTATGTAAATTAAAAAAAGATTATTTATGAAAATAAAATCAGGTTAAAAAGACTTTATAACACCACTGCTTAAACTAGCTAAAAATTAGGGAAAAATTAAGTACCTAATAATGATAGAACAGATAAAAATAGACAAAAGATTTATAATACATATGTGTGATGAAATATTAATTGAGCATGAAAAATCTTTAATAATATCAGATACTGCAATATTCACTGAAAAATTTACATAAAATGGAATGTGCTCATCCACTCATTAAAATTATTTATTGAGTAAATATGCCTACTATTTTGTACACATTGTGTTAAATTCATGTAATGATCCCTATTTTGTTGTGTATGGTTATAGAAGGAAATATCACACAAATTACCCTTGAGTGTTCTGAACCTTGAGATTTTTATAATTTTTATTTATTGCTCTGTACTTCTCTGTATTTTTCATTTCCCCCCCATGTACATGTAAAGCAATAAATGAACCACTATGAAATCTCATTTCTTCCAGTACTTTCGCTGGAGTTCTGCCCAAAGATTAGGCTGCCTCAAGGCCCTCAGTGAGGCAGGATATTTTGTTATCACAATCATCTCCCAGTTTTATTACTAGTTCATGGGGTGTGGGAGTGGTGAGTAGTTAAAAACAAACAACAAGAGCAGCTTACATTTTGGGATGTAGTGAAAATTGCAAGGTTTGCCTAAGGAGAGCTTTTTAAAGAGGACAGTGTGGCTTGCTGCTGAGATTTTGCAAAGCTGCATGTGTGTCGAGCTCCCGAGAGCCTGGCTGCTTAGCAACTGCCACATAAAGTCATCTTTCTCTCCTTTAAAAAAAATTCCAGGCTATGCATGACTTAAATGAAGATGTTCTAGTTCACTGGAGCTTGGAGAGCAATTACTTGTAGCTGTCTTTGGCATTTGTGCCAGGCACATCAGAAAATAAAATGAAGATGCTGTGCACGCCCCGTGTCTTCATCTCCAGCATGTGGCAAGGAGTGCGATGAAAGGAGCAGCTGTTCTCCCCAGGCCTTATGTCCTCTCCTCTTCATAGAGAGAGTGCAGAAGAGCAGTTCTGGACTTGGTGGGCCTGGAGAAACCTTCATTTTGACAGCCAGGAGTGGGGCAAGGGGACAGAGTGGAGGGTAGAATAAGATATTTGGGTTTACTAAGAGATCCTCCCACTTCAAGGTCATTTTTCTGCTTGCCTCAAGGGCAGCACCCTAGATAAACTTTATTTATTTATTTTTTTGAGACAGGGTTTTGCTCTTGTTGCCCAGACTGGAGTGCAATAAGTGCAATGGCACAGTCTCGGCTCACTGCACCCTCCGCCTCTGGGTTCAAGTGATTCTCCTGCCTCAGTCTCCTGAGTAGCTGGGATTACAGGCACATGCCATCATGCCTGGCTAATTTTTTGTATTTTCAGTAGAAATAGGGTTTTGCCATGTTGGCCAGGCTGGCCTCAAACTCCTGACCTCAGGTGATCCACCTGCCTCAGCCTCCTAAAGTGCTGAAATTACAGGTGTGAGCCACCACGCCCAGCCTAGAGAAACTTTCTAAAAGCCAAATTAAAATAAGGCCTTCCTTTTCTGTAGTCATTCCCTCCCTATTGTATTTGCCTTACAGAAATTAACAAGACCCTAAAGCCCTCTCCATTCTTCAGATTCTGCATACCTGCTATGTGCATACCCTCTATGTGCATACCCACCCATGTCATGTTTTGAAGCATCCCAAATAACCTTGACTAACTTTTCTCCAATGAACAATGCACTTCCTTCACTGTCACTTAGATCTTCAAGACCCCTAGGAATTACCTCTGGTAGCTCTTCTCTTACTCCTGTCTTCTTCAGCACAGCACGTAGGTCATGATGCTATCTTTTCTAGCACTTACCAAAGGAGTCATCTGCAGTAGGGTGCTCAGAAATAGCAATGGTGAGGTCAGAGGAATCAGGGGGAGGAAATGGTCCATGTGACACAATGACCCTCTTCTTTCCCTGTGAACAGTGTGAAAAATAAGACATTAATGATTTTGTATGCCTGCACTACTTTTATATGAAGAATGATGATTAATTTTAACAGGTGACTGTCTATTATCTGTAAGAGCATTAGTCTATCAGGGTATGTAAAAAGGAATATGACATCCTGTTCTTCAAAATGCTTACCGGTTAATGGGAGAGACAGACACAGTAGTAAACAAATTATACAAAGCACAAAGAAAGAAGGGGTGAAGGGACAGTGTTTCATGTAAGCGGTAGCCTGGGGAGAATAGCCTCAGAGTCTCAGGAGGGGGCACTGATGTCATGGTGCAGAGGGGTGCTGGGGAATGGCTAAATAAAAAATTCCCGGCCGGGCACAGTGGCTCACGCCTGTAATCCCAACACTTTGGGAGGCTGAGGCGGGCGGATCACAAGGTCAGGAGATCGAGACCATCCTGGCTAACATAGTGAAACCATGTTTCTACTAAAAATACAAAAAAAAAAAATTAGCTGGGCGTGGTGGTGGGCACCTAAGTCCCAGCTACTCAGGAGGCTGAGGCAGGAGAATGGCATGAATCCGGAAGGCAGAGCTTGCAGTGAGCCGAGATCGTGCCACTGCACTCCAGCCTGGGCAACAGAGTGAGACTCCGTCTCAAAAAAAAAAAAATACCCCTGGATCTAGAGACAGAAGGAAGGGGTCACCTGGAGGGTAGAGAATCTGAAAATAAGAAGAAAGGTTCTTCAGGGACCAGATATGGATGGTACTAACGTGATGATAGGAATTCTAATAGGTGAAACCTGAGAAACCCAAGGAGGGCAAGAAATCCCACAGAGTGGAGGGAATTTTAAGGATCAAAGAAGCAGATGCCTTCCTTAACTAGAATGACCAAAAGGACCAGCCTGCGGAGTAGGAAGGAGAGGAAAGGACCACACTGGGAGGCTGATTAGGAAGTGGACTCTAGAAATAGCAAAGACCAAGGCCTAAGTGAGAGCACTAACATGTATTATGCTATTTCTGTGTGCCAGCCCCTGTATTATTGTCAAGGACAGTAAAAGGTCTGCAATTTTACCCTGCTCACAAGCCTAACAAGTTAGCCTGTCATTTTCATGGATGTTGGTAGAAGGCATGAAACTTCTAAGTTAGAGATGAAGGACTTCACAGACATGGCACAGCAAGTGGCATGAACATGAGTATATGTGCGTCAGTTCCTCTTGCTCAAGTCCCGTGGAGATAATGCTGATAGGACCTGATGAATGTCTGCACATGTAGTTGGTTTCATTTCAGGAGATGAACCTGGAGATAACACCATATCTTTTATAATGAGCAGTAATCATGCTTGCACTTTGCTTTGGAAAGAGACACTTGTCCAAGACTGTTTGCTGTACACATTCCCTTTGAAGGATAGTCCAGAACAAAGGATATTAATAGTTAATACCTCTGCTTGCAAGATGTGCAGATATGCAAGAGACCCATGGAGAATTACCTCCCAACAGCTATGTGCTTAATATTTATAAGTGGATCTGAAGACTGTCATTTAAAATGTTCTGAAAGAGCCATGGTCTCCAATGAACAATGCACTTATTGCTCTATTTTGAGCATCCTTTCAAAATAGAAGTTGAGAATTTTAAAAAAGAGTTTAACTTATGAAAATTTCTGGAATGTTTTCAATTTCCCCATGTTTCTTAATTTTGCTGCATCTTGTCTGTTTTTCTAGGGAATGAGTAGGAACACTTAGATGAAGAGATTTCAGCAGGCCAGGAGAGAAACAAAAAGACAGCTGGGGTCTTCTACCCGCATCTATGCAACAGACTAGGGTAATCAATCCTCCAGCATGGCATCAGTTTTGCTGTCTCCCTAGTCTCTTTATGATGAACTCACCACCCTTGAATCTGCATGACTGGGCAGTCTCTCCGTCACTGTTCAGGGCCTGCCTCCCTCCAGCACTGGGAAAGAGGACAAGTACTTGTACCCAGAGATTCAGCCTCAGGCTACAGCCACATGTCGATACTGTCTAGGCAGTCGATCTCCTGCATCTTATACAACAATGTGTTTAAGAAAGAATTAATCTAGGCAGAACTTACAGTGCTAATTTTGTGCTACTTTAGCATTAATTAAAATCTCTCTTACACTCAAGATTTCTAGAAAGATTAATTTGATCTGTAAGATTCAATCCATAGCCCATTCAGAAGAGCTGAGCTTGCTGTGGATTTCCAAAGCATTGGACTCCAATATTCATTTCCTGTTTGTAGCAGTCGACGATCAATTCTTAGAAACAAATTGTTCTGCTTTGCTGAGATTCCAGCTCCTTCTTTTTTCAAATCTCTTTTTTGAATGTGCTGCTTTGGACATTTTATTATCCACCAGGCTTGAGGCCAGGAATTGATTTCATTTAAGAAAGTGCCTGGCTATGAAGTTGTAGACTCCTGGATTGTTAGTAGTTGGCTCTTGGAAAAGAAAAATTAATTAGAGAAAACTGAAAACTACTGATGTCACCTATGATTTGCCACTTTTCTATTTCAAGATTAATTGATTATTTATCTAAATTCTGAAACCCAATGCTTGCAGAGAAACTTTAATCAGCGATGAAAACTATACAGTAATAGTTAAGTTTATAAGCAACATTATGTACTATATGTAGTACCTAATGCTGAGGGAAACGTAAAAAACACTTCAGAAAGTTTTCTTAGACTTTCCTGAAATAACACCTGGAAATTCATCTGGAACTTCTTATCTGGTACAGGATTAAGTAAAAATGTAATATTGAAACTCGCCACACATTAAAATTTATGATGCCCTTAAGAGACACTCGGCATTGATTCATTGTTTTTCTACAGAATCTTGGTAAAAATTTCTTGAATATCTTCCAGGGTTAATCCATAATAACTTTAGATAAGCAGACATCCTTGGTAATGGGGTTTGGCAATTTTCTTAGACGGTATAGCTCTTAGGGTTAGACAAGCTGGTGATCCCTATTGAAGAACTCAGTGTTTGAATTAATGTTATCATTGAGATAACAATGCATAGAGCAGGATTACATGCATCCCCCAAAATGGGCATAGACCATGGGTCACAGTGCAGCTTAGGCAAAGAAGTTAAAATGGCTTGGCCCAAGGCTAAAAGTGCTATTAAATAATTAGACTGATAGCACACACACACACACACACACGTTTATATACACAGGACAGTGTATTTTGTAAATGTGCATTTTGCCTCATTAATGAGGTGGGTATGGCATAATAAGTAACAGCTTAAACTTTAGAGAGTGTGAGAGAGAGAGAGAGCGAGAGAGATCTGAGTTCAAAACATGGCTATTTACTTGCCAGGGAATAATTTAACTTCTTTGTACGTTAAAATTAAGAAGACAAAAATAAGAGAACATACCTTCTAGATCTCATGAGAAATGAAAGAAAATAATACATTGAAGATGGTTAGCATGGTGTCTGGCACTCAATGTCTGGTACTGACATTCATTAAATGCTAGCTCATAATTATTAACACTGGAATTATACCAGCAGTCTTACAATGGATAGTGTTAACCATCAAACACATTCAGCAGCAAAGTTTGAGAGTGGGAAACCCAGAATGAAGACTGGTCTTGTCTATAAATCCACCAGGAAATGCTAAGTGCTACATTTCAGAATGGTTGACTTAGTAACTTAGAAAAATATTTTATGATAGATGTAAAATTAGATAAGGAGATTAAAAACAAGAACTTTTTAAAAAAAAAAAACTCATTGATCAATTTATTCACATTTGTATTCAATAGTGTTTGAGGATCTAGTGCCCACCATGAAAAGTATGTGTGCTGAAGACATTAAGGAAATATCAGCTCTCATCTCTGTTCTCCCTTCAAGCCATCATTAAAGGAGAAAGATAGAACTAATATTTGTTTATTTAAAATTAATAAAAATGTAAATATTGAGTTATTTTCACTTTTTTCATAACTATGGTAAATACAGATCTTAGTAAATAGAAATAGTCTTTAAAATTTCAGATGTATGGCCGGGCACAGTGGCTCACGCCTGTAATCCCAGCACTTTGGGAGGACGAGGCGGGTGGATCATGAAGTCAGGAGATCGAGACCATCCTGGTTAACATGGTGAAACCCCATCTCTACTAAAAAAATACAAAAAGTTAGCTGGGCATGGTGGCACATGCCTGTAGTCCCAGCTACTTGGGAGGCTGAGGTAGGAGAATTGCTTGAACCCGGGAGGCGGAGGTTGCAGTGAGCCGAGATCGCACCACTGCACTCCAGCCTGGTGACAGAGTGAGACTCTGTCTCAAAAAAAAAAAGAAAAAAAATTTCAAATGTATCCAGTTGATGAACTGCCCATGCAAAATGGCTATTACTGCCTATTTGAGTAGACTGTAATCAAACCAAAATACATTACCTATAAACTAATAAACTAAATTATTAAGACTAATAAACTAAAATATTGTATTCATAAGATCCTAATTTATAAGTCTGATTAATAAAACCAAAATACCATATATTACCTGCAAACTAATAGGTAGACTGATTAATCAAACCAAAATACAATACATTACCTATAAACTAATAAATAATTTATTCTTAAGACTAATAAACTAAAATAATTTATTCATAAGATCCTAATTTATAAGTCACGTTCACTCAGAAATACAACCCTAAGATTTATACTTCTACCGAGCTTCAGTTTGACTAGATGTACAATATTTAAACAAAAGCAGCTTAACTAAAAAGGGAAGCATTCAAAATGACCTAGAAAATAGAAACTTTTCCTCTTTTTAGATCTCTGTAAAAAGGTTCACTTGAAGGTGAAATCAGCACCACCGTTTTTCACTTTCTTTCCAAAGCAGTGGTGGGGATAACATTCACTGGACAAGGATGACAAGGACACCTCCTTGAGGGATAGATGCATTCCATTACAGTGCAACTGGAATAGAATGGTCCAACTATCCCCTGGGTGGAAGGTAATTTGAAGGGGCTTTATATGGGTTTGTTGGAGTAGAGGGAGGAACAGAAGATTTCTCTCTTGAACTTGGCCCATAAATCCATTTCCAATATGGGACACCTGCCTGGATACTGGGATAAAAGAAGGAAGCCTGGGCTAGCTGCTCCACTTTGAGGTGGGAGAAAAGGACCTGAGGACATAAACTTCCAAGAGCATGTCAATATCCTTTCTACTGATCTTCACTTTTGAGAATGTTGGAGCTTATTCTCCATCAAAGGAAAGTATGTTAAAACTTGTGAGTTAGGCTGGTCTAGAGAGATAACTGACATTGTGAACAATAAGGTAAACTCTATCTTAGCCATCTAGAGGAAAAATTGGCTTAGGATTATGAAGCGATTATCATCCTGGGATCTGGACACTATGGAGGGGACATCTGGTCCACACTCGGTGCTTTGGATCCTGGATTCCTGGGCCATTTAAGTTGAACATGGCTTCTGCCATTGGTAATCTAATCATCCAAAAGATTCCTTGGTCTTCACAAGCTGCCCAAATGATGTAGCTGGATTACCAAAACTTCGAATACCCTTCCTGAAAGCTCAGATGTAACATCTGCTTCAGTTAATTTTGGTCCAGCATGTGCACCTTCTTCTCCCAGGTTGTTGGAGTCTGAATTACTAACCACGTATTTTGAGCTTTGTTATCAATAGCAATAGTCTGGTTTTTCAAAGGACACGTGAGGTCTCTTCATTCCTTCCCCTAGCATTGTCTCATTTTCAGTAGGTATCCAGGTACTCAGGGGCATGGATCATGCTTTCATCTGCAGGGACATTTCTCCTTTATCTTTAAGTTGTCTTTTCCTTCTACCTGTGAGGTTTTATTTTCATTTCTGTGTTAGGGTTCAGTCATTATTTTAAATTTAAGCTTTCTAATCTTTCAATCTTTGCATGATTTGGTTCCCAAGAAGCATTCTTCCTCTAGAGAGTTTTGATATAATCCTTAAGTTATTTTTTTTGGTCTTGTTCACCAAATGCAATATATATTTGGTTACTTTCTTCTTCAAGGGTTTATAAGGAATGATTTAGCTTGGGTATATGAATCAGTTTCTTCAGAGCCCTTTTTTGAATGATCATTTTAATGGTCTCCAATTGGACTCTCTCTTTCTGTTCAGCTCCCAGTGACCATTATCTATGCTAGATCTACTTTCTTTAGTAGGCATCCAGTTAGGGACTTGATCTAACATTTTTCTTCAGGAGAATATTTTGCACACTGTCTTTAGAATGTTTAACTATTTTTGTTTGTGCATTTCATTCATTCTTTTTTTCCTACTTCAGCTTCTTTTAAAAATAGTTTAGGTTTTCTAAACGTGAGAAATATCATCCATATTTTTTTTCTAGGCTGTTTTGTTCTTCACTCTTCTGGTGTAACTTTAAAGCTGATTCTGGGCCGGACGCGGTGGCTCACGCCTGTAATCCCAGCACTTTGGGAGGCCGAGGTGGGCGGATCACGAGGTCAGGAGATTGAGACCATTCTGGCTAACACGGTAAAACCTTGTCTCTACTAAAAATACAAAACAAAACAAAAGAAAACAAAAAAAGCTAGCTGGGCATGGTGGCAGGTCCCTGTAGTCCCAGCTACTAAGGAGGCTGAGGCAGGAGAATGGCGTGAACCCTAGAGGCGGAGCTTGCAGTGAGCTGAGATTGCGCCACTGCACTCCAGCCTGGGCGACAGAGGGAGAATCCGTCTTACAAAAAAAAACCTGATTCTGGCCTCAGTCGTGTGAAATTGGATGGCTCCTGATACATCTTCAAGTCAGTGACCTTATGGCATGAGCTATCACCTTATACTGTTTTGGACATTTAGAGTTTTCTTCCCTCAGTTCTTTTTCTTGCAAGTGTATTTTAAGCACAAAGACTAGGACCTATTCAGGTTTCTATTTGCTTCCAGGCTCAGCATTCTGGTAGCTTGGTCTCAGGGATGACCTCCATCAAAGATGAAGCTTCATGGCCATCAGCAAGCCATATGGCCCCAGTGGCTGTCACAGTGTGGCCTCAGTTTGCCAGTGCTCTGCTGGCCATGACATACTACAAGTGACTTTTGGAGTGTTCTATCTAGCATAAGCCAGCACCAAGTAATCTGGCACAGCAGCCAATGAGAGGCAGGAATGACAAAACAAGTCTTCCCTACCCTGTGTCCATTGTGGCACATCTAGAACTGGATTATATTTGAATGCTCACCAGGGGAAATAGCGAGAATGTAAATTTGCTTCAGGTGAGTGCCTCTCCCCGGTATTCATAAGAGATAGGGTCCACATTTTCTTACACGTGTGACCATTCTAGGATTTCTGGCCACAAGCAACCTCCTCTAAAGGACTCATCTGCTACATCCTGGGCCAAGGCTCCTTCTTCCCTGTATTGAATCACTCATTCTACAGCCCTAGAGATGTAATCCTGCCTATGAAAGTACCAGAAATCTTCATACCCATGGCAGCACCCACCCCAGTTTATTTTTGGTCATTGTACTAGTGTGTGTGTGTGTGTGTGTGTGTGTGTGTGTGTGTGTGTGTGTCTGAGAGAGAGAGAGAAGAGGTGGGATTTGGATCTCAGTATTTCTGATTTCAAAACCTGTTCTGAAGACAGAGTTATGGAACATTACACGAGGCAGCAAGATCAATAGCCAATGTAAGTTGAGCCAATAGCAATTCCAGAGAAGAAGAGCATTAGCATGGATACAAACAATCAGAAGAGATCCACGGAGGAGCTTGGATTCCATCTAGGTCCAAAGCAATGACTACAATTTGGATTAAGTGGAAAAGCTCTAGGTCAGCTCTCAGTGTCTATATCTGAGTTCTGTGTCTTCCACTTGACTAGTTATGTGGCTTTGGATAAATTTCTTCACTTCACTCAATTTTCTTACCTTGCAAATGAAGATGCTTGATCCAGGATTTAAGGTCATCTCCGTCCCTAACATATATATATAATGGCAGTAAAAATGTTTGGTAAGCAGATAAATGCTGTACTGTTGTAATTTCAACCCAAAAGAACCATTTTGTGTTCTGTCCCAGTTAAGAGTTTATTTGTTAAAATTTGAATTTATTTGATGACATGTTTCATTACTTGCTCAATTTAATAAGCATTTATTGAGTACTTGCTGTATGCCAGGATGTGTGTTAGGTATGGGCCTATAGAGATGAATGAGACAGAGTTCATAAAGAAACTCACTATTTAGGAAGTAAAATACCAATAACAGCAATTATGCAATTATATTCAGAATATAGAGGAGGGAGACATTAAGAATTGGGGAGGGGAGGACAGGGAAGCCCACCCAGAGGTCATGCTTCTGAGTGGAGTTTTGAGAAGTGGTAAGGAACTCCCCAAATAGACAAGAGGCAAAGAAGAGGACATGCACAAAGGGACAAGGTCACGGACCTTCTTTGGAGTGCAGAAGTCTCCAAGCAGCATGACGTCGTGAGAGAGTGTGCAAAGCGTAAATTGTGAAAGTAGGGAAGGCTGCTGGTGGGGTAGCAGGTAGGGAAGGATTGTGAAAAATGAAGCAAGAGGGGGTTAGATGTAAAATGTCAATGGCCTTTGCATAAGGATGTAGTAAAAATGCTAATCTTGGAGGCATTATGAGTCTAAGACAGGAAAATGTAACAGAAGGAATGTATTCGTTTGCCAGGGCTGCCATAATGAAGTACCATGGAGTGAGTGGCTTAAACAACAGAAATGTATTTCCTCACAGTTCTGGAGGCCAGCAGTCCAAGATCGAGGTGTTGGCAGGGTTCGTCAGTTTGTTTCTTTTAAGACCTAGGCATATAGATGACCATCTTCTCTCTGTATGCCCATGGTCTTTCTTCTCTATGCCCTAATTTCCTCTTCTTATAAAGACACCACTCATTGGATTAGGGCCTACTCTAATCACCTCATTCTAACTTAATTGCCCCTCTAAAGGCTGTATCTCCAAATACAGACACAATTTGAGGTTTTGGGGTTAGGACTTCAACATATGAATTTTGGGGGGGATGCAATTCAGCCTGTAATTGGGAGTCATTCATTCAGGCTTAGTAGAATCTACTACAATCTGGACTAGCCCTTACAATCTGGAAGCCTGTTAATTACATTGTCTGGTAATAGGCACTTCCCTTTTGACTTCTTTCAAAGATGCCTTCACTCATCCTTTATTGAAAAGTCTTCCTTAATTAAGTGAAAGCCAAATGACTATTTTCCCACAACTCTAATTTCCGGACCCAGACCACAAACATTATGGCAGGCAAGGGATTTTTTTTTTTTTTTTTTTTTTTTTGAGATGGAGTCTCGCTCTGTCGCCCAGGCTGGAGTCTCCTGCCTTAGCCTCCCAAGTAGCTGGGACTACAGGTGCCCGCCACCCGCCTGGCTAATTTTTTTTTTATTTTTTATTTTTAGTAGAGACGGGGTTTCACTGTGTTAGCCAGGATGGTCTCAATCTCCTGACCTTGTGATCCGCCCGCCTTGGCTTCCCAAAGTGCTGGGATTACAGGCGTGAGCCACTGTGCCCAGCCTGGCATGGGATTTAAAGAATGGTCCAAATCACCCTGTCTTTCAAGGCCCAACTCAAAAATAGCTTCCTTTGTATGCCTACCCAGATTTTACCTGGCTGGAGGACAATTTTCCCTTCTCTGAACTATGACACTTCATTACTGCTTTTCACAGAGTTTAACTTATTTTGGTTTCTGTGTTTCCACAGCTCTCAAAGAAGCTTAAAAGCATCTCTACCTTGTGTCTTTCACCTTTTTGAGGACAGATTTTTAAGTTTTGTTCCATATTACCTGACATATAGCATACATTCAGTATATGATGGTAAAATAATTAATGTAGTGTATGACTAAATTCTTTATGGAATTTTGGATTCTTGATGACCTGGGGTGCCCTTTCTAGCCTCATTGCTCTGTCTCTTCTTCTGTAAAGTCCAGACAACCTGGTCTTTCCTGTAGTATTAGCTCCTGGAAAAGAAATGATGGTACTCATATTAAGTATTGTGCATGGAGCTACAGACCCTGAGAAAAGATTATCTAATGAAGTAAATGATAGAAGAGGCCTTCAAGGAACCTATCCTTTAAGGAGGTTGTGGCCAATTCAAGCAGAAGGAAGGAAGGCAGACAGAGCACAGTTTTACAGGGCTTTGACCAAATCCCAATAGTTTTCTGCAGATATCACAGAGAATTCTGTTCTTTGGCAAAACAAGAACAAACTTAAAAGAAACACAAAACACTGCACCCTTGCTGTTTCTTCTGAGTCACAGTGATTTTCAATCTGCAGGTAGAGGACTCCTGTGGGGGATGGAGTGTGGGAAAAAAGATTCCTGCAAAAGCTTCCATGATCAATATGCTTACCAAGTAATACTGTTTACACTTCAGACTAAGCAAAAAAGAGAGGCCTCACATGTATGAGCACTGTCATTTTTCAATGGGCAAACAAATATACTATTATGATTAATAGAATTAAAATTCCTCTAAAAACTCTCACTAAATTTCTAATTCATTTTATTAGTGTTTTTTCAACTGCTTGATATTGACACTATACTGGAGAGTTTTTAAACTATGTGAAGTTAAGAAGGTCCTCTTACATGAAAAGTTTGGAAGTCAAGTACTCTTGAGATAAATGCTCATTCTACGTGGAAATATTGAAATTTCTGCTCCAAGAAGTAAAATCAGCAGCTAATGAGACCTTTAAGGCTTTGTTTCCATCTTTTTGATTCAGTTTTGACTACACTTTGTTTTCAGTGTAATTCCCTAGGACGGCTCTAGGGTAGGGCTGGGAGCTGGTGGTTTGTTTATTTTTCAGCCAGCAGGGAGAAACTCCAGGATTCCTCTACAGGACACATGAGGACTAGAGCAGAGTGCAGACAAAACAGGATATTACTTTCTGATTCAGTTACATTAGAGAATTTCCCAAAGGGCTCTCATGTTGCTTCTTCCAAATAATCTGCATGGCAAAGTGGCCCCAGACCTGCCCCGTGACCCCTTTGCATATTAGCATGAATAGGCATTGCCAAAAGGAAGTGATTCACTAAGTAGAAGTATTTAACAAAAAATAAAGAAGATGCTGGAAGGAGCAGTGATGAAAGCATGTGTTTCTAAACGGTATTTTGAGCATGGCTTTGAGAGAAAAAGTATGTTTGTAGACACTTAGAAAGACTCAAACCTATCTTCTGATGTGGGAGGAATATTATTAACTCAAGATAGAGGGATATGAATCACACTTTGGTTTCAAATGCATTGTCAGTATGTTTGGCATCATCTTTACCTTTCTCATTATGTGGACTTGGACTAATATCTACGCAAACTTTGAATTCCCTGAACATGTCTTATAGAAGATTTGAGTAAGGGTAGTAGGGACCAGTCTAGTCTAATTCACACCAGCCTCACTTTTCAGTAGTCTGGACAGGGCAGTGACTAGCATGGGCTCCATCCCTCTGTTTCTCCACCTTTTCAGGATCCTTGACTGTTTACTTCTATCTAAGTCTGTTGTAAGGAAGGGCTGTAGAGAAGCTAGTTAAAACTTAGATGCATTTCTATACACTAAAAATAAACTATCTGAAAAAGAAATTAAGAAAACCATCCCATTTACAACAGCATAAAAAGAATAAAATACTTAGGAATAAATTTAATCAAGGAGATAAAAGATCTGTACACTGAAAACTATGAGACATTGAAAAAAGAAATAGAAGATGACACAAATATATGGAAATATATCCCATGTTCATGGATTGGAAGAATTAATATTGTTAAAATGTCATATAACCTAAACAATCTACAGAATCAATGCAATCCTTATAAAAATTCTAATGGCATTTTTCACAGAAATAGAAAAAATGTCCTAAAATGTGTGTGTAATCTCAAAAGACCCTAATTAGCCAAAGCAACATGAGAAAGAAGAATAAAGCTGGAGGCATCCTATTTCTTGATTTAAAACAATATTGCAAAACGACAGTAATCAAAACAGTATGGTACCAGCGTAAAAACAGACACATAGACAAATGGAATGGAAAAGAGACCATAGACATAAATCCATGTATATATGGTCAACTAGTTTTTGACAATGGTACCAAGAATATATAGTGGGGAAAGAAATGTCTCCTCATTAAATGATGTTGGGAAAACTGGATATCCACATGCAAAAGAATGAAATTGGACTCTTGCTCTACACCACATACAAAAACTAACTCAAAATGCATTAAAGACTTAACTGTAAGATCTGAAACTGTAAAACTCCTAGAAGAAATCATGAATCATCAGAGAAATGCTAGTCAAAATGACAGTAAGATATCACCTCACATATGTTAGGATGGCTATCATAAAAAAGACAGGAGATACCAAGTGTTGGTGAGGGTGTGGAGAAAAGTCAACACTTACATACTCTTGGTGGAAATGTAAATTGATACAGCCATTATGAAAACAGTATGATGGATCCTCACAAAATTAAAAACATAACTACCATATCCATCAATTCCACTTCTGGGTATGTATCCAAAGGAAATGAAATCAGGATTTCAAAAAGATAGATACACTCCCATGTTCATTGTAGCATTATTCACAATAGCCAAGATATGGAACCACCTATGTATCCATCAATGGATGAATAGATTTTAAAATGTGGTATATATATACATATATATATTCTACATATAATATTCCATTGTATATATATACATATACTCATATACACAATGGAATATTATACAACCATAAAAAGAAGGAAAGACTACTATTTATGAAAAGACTACTATTTATGGATGAGCCCAAAGGAAAATAAGTAAAATAAGCCAGACACAGAAAGGCAAATACTATATGATCTACTTACAAGTGTAATCTAAAAAAGTCAAACTCATAGAATCAAAGAATGAAATGATGGTTACTAGGGCATTGGGGTGGGGAAATGTAGAGATGTCAATCAAAGGGTACAAGCTTTCAGGTTTAAGATGAACAAGTTCTTGGGATCTGATGTACAGCATGGGTAGTGATGGACATGTTGATTGATTTGATTTTGATAATCATTCCACTAGTTATACTTACATTTATATCAAATCATCACATTGCACACTTTGAATATATACAATCTTTACTTGTCATTTAAATATTTTAAAATAAAAAATAATTCTGATGTATTCCCATTGGTTGTAGGATAGAGTTCAGAGTCCCTCCAGCCCCAAACTAAGCTGATAGCCCCTTCTTTCATCCCAGCCCCTCAAGCAACTAAGGCAGCAACCACGTCACAATTCCCATTGTTCACTGAACTCTCTTGGCTTGTTCACACAACTCAATATCCAAAACCAAATAAAACAGTCCCCCCTTTCCTGTGGTTTTTCTTTCCAGGGTTTGAGGTTTCAGTTGCTCATGGTCAACTGTGGTCTGAAAATAGGTGAGTATGGCACAATAATAAGTTTTGAGAGAGAAAGAGAGACCACATTCACATAACCTTTATTACTATATGCTGTTATAATTGTTCTATTTTATTATTAGTTATTATTGTTGAACACTTACTGTACTTAATTTATAAATTGTAACTGTATCATAGGTTTGTATGTATAGAAAAAACATACTACAGTACATATAAGGTTTGGTACTGATAACATCCATGGTTTCACTCATTCACTAGCGGTCTTGGAACATATCCTCCTTATATAAGTTGGGGGGTCTCCTGTAATCTGATTAAAAAAATGGGTGCATATGTGCAGAAAAGGGAACCCTCACACACTGTTGGTAAGCATTTAATTTGCTATAGCCTTTGAAGGTATAGTTTTGTCTGAAATGCCCCTCTCTACTTGACAATGTTCTTATTCTTGAAGGGCTCCCCAACTGAAACATTTTTGTGAAGGTGTTCCTGACTCCTTAGGCAGATAAATGCTTGGCACATAGTAGACACTCAATAAATTCTAAGTATTATTATTGTTAGGCAATTGTCCTTCCCACCTCTGGAGTCCCACAGCCTTTGTCTATGTCTGCCAGAGCATCTAAGTACTGTTGCCATTGTTTGCATATCTTACTCCCTCACTAGCTTGTTTTGTACATTTAGCCCAGGACAGTACCTGCACAAAATTTGTTAAATAATTTATGTTCCAATTCAGATGCCTGGAAGTGCCATTGAGTAACACAGTAAGTCAAGAACATAAGTTATAATAAAATAGGGAAGGATGGTTACTGGAGAATGGAGTTGCTACCATCCTCTAAAGAGGACTGCATCTACTCTAACCTGATCAATTGCTATGATGCAGGAATATTTAGAATTACAAAAGAAAAGAAGCTGTAAACCTGAGTTTTTATGTGAACCCTCTGAATTTTTAAATCTTGGCCACTAACGTGACTTTTTAAAACCACTGTGTGGGCCAAGCGAAACATGCCTAAGGGCTGGTAGTTTTCATCTTGTTTAGAGACTGGAGGTGGCAAATGAACATTGATTGGTCTTCTGAGGACACCCCACTTCTCCTGTAGTCAGGATGGCCCTGCAGGGCTTCCTGCCGACATCAGGAATGGGGTGCTTCCCTTTTCAGTCTCCAGAGGACACTGCAATATCCATTTCCAGTGTGTCCATGGGTTTTCAAGCTGCTGACAAGCTGCTCCTCCACAGAATCTCCTGCCTGTGGCAGGGATTGGCTGTCAATGCTGTTCAAAGTCAGGCTTGGCATCCCTTGAGCAGGCATGTCTGTCTTGGGGTCCGGACAATACCATATCTAAGTAGGAAGAAGGGACAGGTGTGCCTCAGTTAGAAGGGACAGGAGCTTCCGCTACCCAATCTCCAAATAGGGGTAGGTGGCTTGTTTGGTAATCAAGGGAATTGGATTTCGGTTCTGACAATATTTGAAATTGTCTGAGTAACTGTAAGCCTTTTATTTGTGTTTTCTCAGTTACTTTTCACAACAGCCCTGCATGGCAGGGATTTTTATCCCTATTCCTTTGTTAAGGATATAGAGCTTGGAGACAGAATATGCCTAATGTCACACAAGTAGAAAGTGCAGAGCTGGGAGGTGAGCATTGGTGGCCTGTGTACTTTCCAAGACCTTGACTTTGTTCATTCCTCTACGACGTCCTCTGTAGCAGAGGTGGGGTTTAGCCTGGGACGAGTGAAAGGTATTTCTCTCACTTTCTTCTCCTGTCTGGAAGGTTCAGGTAACTGTGCCAGGATAGGATAATTCTGCCCTGTTTCCTAATTCCACAGTCCCAGTTCTAACAGACAAGGAAGAGAGACCCCAGCTTCCTATGATAAGATCCTTATTCAACTCTGTTCTGCCCAGAATTTCCAAAACGTGTTTGATTTCAGAGCCCTTTCTTGGAGCACTTACTTTATATCCCTGGTAACCTGTGTTCTATAGAACACTTTTCGAGAAATATTCCATTGACCTGCAGCACAAGCCCACTTCTTCTGGGAGAATGAGGCTTAAGAATCTCCTGGGCCAAAGAGAGCACTTATGAATAGCAAGGCCGACTCCCAAATTCTGGCAAGAAGGCTAAATTAGAGAGACTTCAGACTGTAAGAAGACTTAGAGAGGCAGCCAAATAACAGGATTGGGCTTTCTAAAGATTATAAATAATGCTGTAGAAAGAGTGCTAATTAGAGAATGTTTAAGAAAGCACCTTGCTTATGACAAGGCTTGCTAACTCCAGAAATGGCTTACCATGGGAAGACAGAAAGGGAGAATTGGGAAATACTTCACTTTGCAGGATTTTGAACAGAATAGCATCCCTTTGGCAAGGCTCAGGTGTGGATGCTTCTAGAATCAAAAGGTTGATTATTTTATTTCAAAATTCTTAGAAATCACCTGTTTTAGCCATAATTTAAAATCCACATTTGAAAAATGAGGACCAGAGAAGTAAAGGAACCACACAAGCTTGCAAGAAAGTGATTGCAGAGCTCAGCAATGCACCCTCATCTCATAAGCTTGTTTTCTGCAAGCCACCTCTCCTGTTGAATCTTACAAACAGATACAAATGACCAGCGGTTGCACCAGGCTGCTTCTTGTTGCAGCCAAGCAAACACAGGACGTGAGATGACCACAAATGGTCAGCCCCTGCGGAGAGCATGCCTGTTGAGAGTACTCACCCAAAATAAGCAAACTACAACTGAGTTGGGGATTCCTAAATGTCACAGCAAGGCAAATTCCAACTTCTCTTGAGTTTGTGAGATGCTATAATTAAAAATAAATATGCAAGCCTGGGCACTCACCCCTCAGTAAAGATTGCATGAGCTGTTGTGCTGTGACAGGCCATTAGGGTAATTAGGTTCAGCTTTCTGTCCCTTGCATTGGTTTCTCAAGGCAAGCGGCGGTAGGGTAATAGTTGGAAGTGGGAATGAGGATGCTAAGCCCTTAGTTCTTGCTGGGAGGTGAGGGTAGGCATCCCCACCACTAATGAGAGAGGGTCCCTGGCTTTAGGCTGTAGTCAGAAAGTCTCACTAGTCAGTACTGACAGGCAATGAGTCATCCCTCCAGCTTGAATGAGGCTCATTATTTAATATGAAGTGCCAGAGTGCCAGTTGGCATGGTTGGAAATAAATATATCCGAGTGTTGTCAGCAATGTCATCTCAACTCCTACTTTGAAAAATTTCAGATGCTTCCCACCTCACTGTTGCTGGTAAGCACTATGCAAGGAAAATAGGAACCTTGGTGCAGATCTTTGAGAAAAGAAATGGAGATAATAATGCCCATTCTGTAGGACTGTAAGGTCTAGAGACATTGCATAAAGCCAAGTGGCCAGCAGCATACCTGTCCCAAAGTGGGCATTCAAAGAGTGGCCATGGTTACTCTGGAGGCAGCATGTTTGAGAATTTAGATGCGCTTGGGTTTGAATTGCCTTGTTGCTACTTACCCTGTGGATTTGGACACTTACTCTAACTTCATTTTCCTCATCTGCAAAATGGGCAGAATAATAATGCCTTACTATCTACCTTGAAAGATTATTACAATATCAAAGATAATGCGCATAAAGTGCCCAGCGGGGTGTCTGTACATCATAGGAGTCAAATACTCATTGTTACTCATCTAAATACTTGGATGTAACCTAAGTTCACTCTTACAGGCCAGATAACACTATTCTGGCTGGTCCTTCCCCTGTCCCACCTTGAATATATTTACTAGGGTGGAGGGTCTATCTTTGTACACCAATGTGTATGAAAAAGGAGAATAGTAATAGCTAACATTGACTAAGAGGTTACTATGTGCCACGTACTATTCTAATGCTTTATATCTGTGAACTCATTTGATCTTTACTACAACCCTGTGAGGTGTAAAGATGATAAAGCCAAGGTGCAGAGAAGGGCAACTGACCTCCCTGCCCATGTCACACATCCATTGAATGGCTGAGCCAAGATTCAGAATCAGGCAGCCCTCACCAAAAACTGTGCTATTCCCCACTATGCCACTGACTCTTGCAAGACACCAATATAATCTCCTTTCTTTCCCCCAATTTGTTGAAGCGCATTTCATGGATAGAATATCATATAGTCACAAATGGAAGCCTTTGAACAGACTTTACAAAATAATTGGTTGATTTCTCCGCTTTCAGATTTGCATCATACTCTCAATTTTTCAGATGAGACAACTGAAGCCCAGAGACAGAGACTCTAGGGTGTGGTGTGGCCCCAGTTTACCTGCATAAGCTCGGGGCTGTCCTTGTGACACTCTCCTGAGCACTTCAAGAAACGGCTTCCAACTCATGTGTCCCAGGCCTGAGCCAACTCCCTGAATAATGGTGGGGTCAAACTACCCATTTTATTTTATTTTACTTGTGTGCATATGTGCATTTTTAAAAAGACTTCACTGTTTTAGAGCAGTTTCAGGTTCACAGCAAAATTGGAAGGAAGGCACAGAGATTTCCCATATATCTCCTGGTCCCACACATGCACAGGCTCTCCCGTTATTGACATCCCCAACCAAAGCAGTATATTTATTGCAATTGATGAGCCTACATTGACACTCATAATTACCCAAGTCTATAGTTTATATTAGGATTCACTCTTGGTGTTATACATTCTATGGGTTTGGACAGATGTTTAATGACATGTATGCACTATTATAGTATCATTTGAAGTATTTTCACTGCCCTAAAACTTACCTGAGTTCTGCCTATTCATCCTGCTCTCTCCACTAACTGCTGGCAACTGCTGATCTTCTTAATGCCTCTATAATAGTAAAAAAAAGTTTTACCTTTTCTAGAACATCATATATTTGGAATTACACTCTATGTAGCCTTTTCAGATTGGCTTCTTTTACTTAGTAATATGCTTTTGAGATTCCTCCATGTCTTTCATGGCTAGATACTAATTTCTTTTTAGCACTGAATAATATGCCATTGTCTGGATATACCATAGTTTATTTATTCATTTGACTATTGAGAGACATCTTGGTTACTTCCAGTTTTGGTAATTATAAATAAAGCTGCTATAAACATCTGTGTGCAGGTGTTTATACAGACATAAGTTCTTAACTTCTTTGGGTAAATAGAAAGGGGTATGACTGTTGAATTGTATGGTAAGAGTATGTTTAGTTTTGTAAGAAAACACCAAGCTGTCTTCCACAGTGGCTGTGCCATTTTTCATTCTTGCCAGCAATGAATGAGAGTTCCTGTTGCTCTACATCCTTGTCAGCATTTGGCATTGTCAGTGTTCTGGATTTTGGCCATTCTAGTAGGTGTGTGTGGGATCTCTTTGTTGTTTTAATTTGTATTACCCTGATGACATACAGTGTTGAATATCTATCTTTCATATGCTTATTTGCCACCTGTATATCTTCTTCGGTGCGGTATTTGTTAAGATCTTTGGTTCAGTTTTTAATTGGGTTGTTTGTTTTCTTATTGTTGAGTTTTAAGAGTTTTTTTGGTTTGGAATAAAAGTCCTTTATCGGGTATGTGTTTTTTTGCGAATATTTTCTCCTAGGCTGTGGCTTGTCTTCTCATTCTCTTGACATGGTCTTTTACAGAGCAGAAGTTTTTAGTTTTAATAAAGTCTAGCTTATTATTTCTTTTATGGCTCATGCCATTTATTATGTATCTGAGAAGTCATCACCATACCCAAGGTTACCTAGGTGACCTTGGCTTTCTCCTATGTAGGAGTTTTATAATTTTATGTTTTACATTTAGGGCTATGATCCATTTTGAGTTAATTTTTTTGTGGCAAGTGTAAGGTCTTAATTTATTTTTGCTTGGAGAATTATTTAAAAACAATTCTACTTCTAGGCAGACAAAATTGAAAAAAAAGTGTTTCCCCACATATATTCGTAGTTTCTTTTCCTTAATTTGAATTAAATTAGATATACAAAATTGATTTCTTGTCTGATAAAACACAAGCCACACAATTGTGACAAAATATTATAGCTAAAGCTTTGTCATTTGGACACAGGACTCCTGGCTGTCACTTGCTCGAGTTGGATTGGTAACAATCAATAAGAGACCCACACTGAAAGGGTGAGTAGCAACAGTCCTGACGCCTGTCTTATACATTGTATTTATGGGTGTTCTGACCAAATTCATTTACTGGGGATGCATATGGGAGCCAAGTGGTCTGATCACATGCTGTTGATATCATCTTGCATTCCCGCACTCACTCTTATGAGAAGCCACTTATTTCTTCCAAACTGCTCCAGCTGCCAAGAGAGACTGCCATAAGTAGTCCCAAGGCTTTGGGGCATGAAATGGAGGGAAAATATTTTAATTTGTTTTGAAAATCAAACGTGATAAATCACAAACTAATCAAAACCTCTGTCCACCCCAGCTTGGAGCCACTCTCTGGAGCCTCTTGCTTAGTGCTTCTTCCTTATTAGACCAATATTTTCAGAGACTTATCTCCAATCTCAGAAACAAGCTAGAATGCTAAACATGACAAATGCATTCCTAGAAAACCATATATCTAAGAGACTCTGCAATACACAGTTCCAAATATATGCATGATTACCTAGTGGAACTTCTTAATTTGAACTCTGGGGCTGACTAGCAGGAGTGTTCACCCTGCT
Organism: Hylobates moloch; assembly: GCF_009828535.3. Classification (NCBI taxonomy): domain Eukaryota; kingdom Metazoa; phylum Chordata; class Mammalia; order Primates; family Hylobatidae; genus Hylobates; species Hylobates moloch. Next base: position 83,647,073 of record NW_026652286.1, on the reverse strand, counting down.
TTTTTTTTAAATATTGCCTTTTGAAAATCTACTCCATCTCAACTTTTTGGTAAGAAGCAGCTAAACTCTGTGGGTTCTTATGCAGCTAGGCAAGAGTGTAGTGTGCTGGAGAGAGGGCAGGAGTTCAGGTTCCTCTGTGCTATAAACCAGCTGCATAACCTTAAATAAGAACTTAATTTTTCTGAGGTTCAGTGTACTACTCTGTAGGAAGAACTTGGGAAAATAACACAGAGTCACAGGGGTCACCATGAATATGAAATGAGGACAAATAAGAAGCACTTGATAAATTCACAATTGCTTAAATGTATGAGTTTGAATTTGAGAAAAGCTAGAATGGCTGGATCTTCTCTTGCCTCCCAATGATCTCCTTTCCCTGCTGCCTTGACTTCCTGGCACTCCCGTAGCACTTGGGGTTAAGGTGAGTAAGCCTGAAAATACCATGCAAATGTGTAATGCGTGTTTCTAGAAATGGAGACTCATGAAGACAAAGATCTATCCTATTTATTTATGTGTTCCATTGCTTAGTAATAATGATGGTCATGAAACAGGTTATTAAATGGCCTCTTTCCGGCCTCTTTCAAAAGACCAAATATTCCTAGATTCCAAAATAGGGTGTTTAAACCACCTGTGCAAGACTTTCAAAGAGGGTGGCATAAAACTCATTCTTTTGTACTGTTAGGGCATCATCCATTTAGAGGGATCATAGAAGATGCCTGTGTAGTAAGATGTCAAATACCTGTGTATTTCTCTTCCCTGTCCCCCACCCCACCTCTAGGGGTGGAAAAGGAGAGGGCTGTCATTTCTGCCTCTTCTTAAGCCAGGAGAAATAGGGGGCTCAAGAGAAAAAAATCAGGTACCTTAAATGATGCATGCTGGAATCGGGGGAACATAAAGACTAGATTGAAAGTTGTGGCTAGATCTATCTAAGGTGGCCAATTCAAGAGAGAGGAGCTGCACTGGGAGTTTTTCCATTCTTTGTGGAGGAAGGATGAGGGCATGCTTCTCAGAAACCAGCTTTGGCTCACTCAGATCAGCGTGGGGAGGCTATTTATTTATTTATGACACAGGGTCCTGCTCTGTTACCCAGGCTAGTGCAATGATCATATTAACTTACTGCAGCCTTGAACTCCTGGGCTCAAGCGTTCTTCTCACCTCAGCCTCCTGAGTAGCTGGGACTACAGATATGTGCCATCATGCCCGACTAATTTATTTTATTTTATTTTTTGTAGAGATAGTGTCTCACTTTGTGCCCAGGCTGGTCTGGAACTCCTGGCTTCAAGTGGTCCTCCCACCTCAGCCTCCCAAAGTGCTGGGATTACAGGCATGAGTCACTGCACTTGGCCCTTGAGCCTTTTTAAATTCCACCCAAGATAGCCTGAAGAGCCATGAGACCCAATAGGGGTGGGCTGATGGACTCTCAGGAAGGAGCAACTACAATGTCTGGCTGAGAAGAATCCATTACTTACCTGTGTGCACCTCAGTTTCCTTGTCAAGTCAGTTGCAATTTAACGATCCCCCTGGGACCATCTCTGAGGAAGCCACGAAATGCCCTGAGGGAGATGTAGTTAGCAGGTCATGCTCCAGGGTACCATCTCCAGGTTATGTCTATGCAGGCAGGAAGAGCATGCTTCTTGTCTCTTATTTCTCCTCCAGTGATTGCCCACATTCAGCCTTCAACTTTGCAGGCCCAGAGGCAACCTGGTAGGGAGGTGGAGACAGAGGCCAGCAAGGCTCACAAGGAGAGAAAAGTCAGCTACCCCGTGCCCCTCTGCAGTTTCCTGGGTGAAGCAAACTGGAATTGAAAAGAGAAAAAGTTTTAAACTGGGTGAGAATATCGAGTTATGTGAATTAAAATGACTGTTCTTGTGAATGAAAGTGACTTGAATGCTTAACACCCAAGAATGGTGAGAAAAGCTGTGTTATTTGTGTGTGTGTTTCAATGTTTTTGCTCAAAATAAAAAAAAGTTTCTTGTTTAATTGCATTGTTAGAGAACACATTCTAAGTTCTTCAGAAGAGGTTGATATTTCCTTTGTGAGTTCTAGTACATGGTCATTTTTTGTAACTAATTCATGTCTTTGAAAAACAAAAATGTATTCTTTATTCGTAAAGTACAGGGTTCTATACATATTGATCAGATTAAATATGTTAATTATACTGTTCAAATTTATGCATTCTTATAATTTTCTTGTCTGCTTATTCTTTCTGAGAAGAAGATATTAAAACTGTCAACAACTAATGCTTGTAGATTAATCCATTTCTCCTTGCAAATGTGTCAATTTTTTATTTTTATGTAGTCTAAGATGAGGTTGATAGGTACATATACATTTATATTTGTTATATCTTTTTGGAGAGGTTTCATGTTTACTATTATACAGTATTATTAGCAGTGGCAAATCCATACGGCAGTGCAGCAATCTGAATTTTTGCCTCCTGAGAAGAGAGAATTTGACCAAGGAGCATAAGGCCGAAGGAAAGACCCAGGCAAATTTTAGAGTAGGGGAGAAAGTTTATTAAAAAGTTTTAGAGGCCGGGCACGGTGGCTCACGCCTGTAATCCCAGCACTTTGGGAGGCCGAGGTGGGCGGATCACGAGGTCAGGAGATCGAGACCATCCTGGCTAACACGGTGAAACCCCGTCTCTATTAAAACTACAAAAAATTAGCCAGGCACTGTGGCAGGCGCCTGTAGTCCCAGCTACGCGGGAGGCTGAGGCAGGAGAATGGCGTGAACCCCAGGGGGCGGAGCCTGCAGTGAGCCGAGATGGCGCCACTGCACTCCAGCCTGGGTGAAAGAGCAAGACTCCTTCTCAAAAAAAAAAAAAAAAAAAAGAAGTTTTAGAGCAGGAATGAAAGGAAGTAAAGTACACTTGGAAGAGGGCCAAATGGCTGACTTAAGAGAATCAAGAGCATGGTTTGACCTTTGACTTGAGGCTTTTTTTTTGAGACGGAGTCTCACTCTGTTGCCAGGTTGGAGTGCAGTGGTGCAATCTCGGCTTACTGCAACCTCCACCTCCCAGGTTCAAGTGATTCTCCTGCCTCGGCCTCCCAAGTAGTTGGGACTACAGGCATGCACCACCCAGCTAATTTTTCCATTTTTAGTAGAGATGGGATTTCACCATGTTGGCTAGGATGGTCTCGATCTCTTGACCTCGTGATCTGCCTGCCTCAGCCTCCCAAAGTGCTGGGATCACAGGCATCAATCACCGCACCCAGCCTGACTTCAGGCTTTATACATTGGCATGCTTCCGGGGTTGCATTACTTCTCCCCTGACTCTTCCCTTGGGGTGGGCTATCAACTGCATAGCCCTTGCAAGGGGCCACATGTGCAATGTGTTCACAGGAGTTGCACTCATGCTCACTTGAGTTATTTTTCCCTTACCAGTCGAGTGTTCCAAGAGGAAGGTCATATACCAGTTAAACTCTGCCGTTTTGCCTCTTAGTGTGCATGCTTGAGCCCACCTGCCAAACTCCTGAGATCATATCAAGAAGCTGCTGATCACCAATTTCAAATGTTTTCTACCTATTGGGAGACTGCCTTTCCCTGGCACTGGCTGTGACCAATTATCATTTTAGACAGTTTAACAACTACCTGACTATCACCTGATGGTCGCCTGACATTCCTGCTGGTGGGTGGGGCCCTCTCCTGCCTTGCTGATGTCTGCCTAACTATCTACTGTAACAGTATCTCTCTTTATTTAGATTAGGTTATGTTTTGTTAATTAATGTTAATTTTGTTAATTCTTTTGTGTTCTATTTTAAATTCTAATTTGCCTAATATTGAATATTATCACCTCAGACCTTTTTGGTTAGTTTTGCCTTTATTCTATCCTTTTGTTTTTAAACATTCTATAAAATTGTTTTTAGTTCATTTATTTTGTAAACTGCAAAAAATAAATATTTTTATTTTGTATCTAACATGGAACGTCCATTTTAAAGCAGATTTCAAAACAAAGAAAATTATCAGGGATAAAGAGGGGCATTATTTTGACAAAGAGGTAAAATCTCCAAGAAGACAACAATCCTTAATGTGTATGTACCTAACAACAGAGCAACAAAATACATGAGGTAAAAACTAATAGAACTGCAAGTAGAAATAGACAAATCCACTATTATAGTTGGAGAAAGTAATACCCCTCTATTAGCAATTGACAGAAATAGAAGGCAGAAAATCAGTAAGGACATAGTTGAGCTGAACAGTAGCGTTAATCGACTGGGTCAAATTGACATTCATAGATTGCTTCATCCAACAACAGCAGAATTCACATTCTTCTCAAGTTCACATGGAACATTCACCAAGATAGACCACATTCTGAGCCTTAAAAACACACCTTAACAAATTTAAAAGCACAGAAATCATGCAAAGTATGCTGTCAAACCATAGTGGAACTAATGAAGAAATCAATAACAGAAAGATAGCTGGAAAACCCCCACATATTTACAGATTAAACAACATGTTTAAAAATAACACATGGGTGAAAGAAAGAAGTCTCAAATTAAATATATTTGAATTAAATGAAAATAAAAAATAACTTATCAAAATACATAGTTTCATGTGCGTCCGTGTGAAGAGACCACCAAACAGGCTTTGTGTGAGCAACAAGGCTGTTTATTTCACCTGCGTGCAGGCGGGCTGAGTCTGAAAAGAGAGTCAGCGAAGGGAGATAGAGGTGGGGCCGTTTTATAGGATTTGGGTAGGTAAAGGAAAATTATAGTCAAAGGGGGGTTGTTCTCTGGCAGAAAGGTGTTGGGGTCACAAGGTGCTCAGTAGGGGAGCTTTTGAGCCAGGATGAGAAGGAATTTCACAAGATAATGCCACAGTTAAGGTAGGAACAGGCCATTTTCACTTCTTTTGTGGGGGAATATCATCAGTTAAGGCAGGAACCAGCCATCTAGATGTGTACCTGCAGGTCACAGGGGATATGATGGCTTAGCTTGGGCTCAGAGGCCTGACATTCCTGTCTTCTTATATTAATAAGAAAAATAAAACGAAATAGTGGTAAAGTGTTGGAACGGTAAAAATTTTGGGGGGTGGTATTGAGAGATAATGGGCGATATTTCTCAGGGCTGCTTCGAGCGGGATTGGGGCGGTGTGGGAACCTGGAGTGTGAGAGATTAAGCTGAAGGAAGATTTTGTGGTAAGGGGTGATACTGTGGGGTTGTTCAAAGAAACATTTGTCGTGTAGAATTATTGATGATGGCCTGGATACGGTTTTGTATGAATTGAAAAACTAAACTGAATAAGAGAAGGAGAAAAACAGGTATTAAAGGTCTAAGAATTGGGAGGACCTAGGACATCTAGTTAGCGAGTGCCTAAGGAGATTCAGCATAGTCCTGCCAGCAAAGATTATTTATTTACTTCAAGAGTGAAGAGTGGCAGTTTGGGGATAGCACCAGGAGATATCAGCTGTGATGGCTTGGCGAAACAGTGTAAACCGGCAGTGTAAACAAGAGCAGGGCATGTATGAGTAGTTGAGACTGGTGAATAGGAGTATGACTAGACAGAAGATAATAGGGGTGACAAGTTTTTTGGGGCACAGTCTAAGTTGGTCTGGTGTCTGGAATGAGACTGGGGCCTAATAAAAAGGAGTGTCTATACAGGAGCTCAAATGGGCTGTACCCTGTAGCATTCCAAGGACAGGCCTGAATTCTGAGAAGGAAAAGTGGTAAAAGTATTGTCCAGTCCTTTTTAAGTTGGTGGCTGAGCTTGGTGAGGTGTGTTTTTAAAAGACCATTAGTCGGTTCTACCTTTCCTGAAGACTGAGGACCGTAAGGGATATAAAGGTTTCACTGAATACTAAGAGCCTGAAAAACTGCTTGGCTGATTTGACTAGTAAAGGCTGGTCTGTTATCAGACTGTATAGAGGTAGGAAGGCTAAACTGAGGAATTATGTCTGACAGAAGGGAAGAAATGACTGCTGTGGGCTTCTCAGACCTTGTAGGAAAGGCCTCTACCCATCCAGTGAAAATGTCTACCTAGACTAAGAGGTATTTTAGTTTTCTGACTTGGGGGCCTGTTGAGTAAAGCTAATTTGCCAGTCCTGGGTGGGGGCAAATCCTCGAGCTTGATGTGTAGGGAAGGGAGGGGGCCTGAATAATCCTTGAGAAGTAGTAGAATAGCAGATGGAACACTGAGAATTTATTTCCTTGATAATAGATTTCCACGATGGAAAGGAAATGAGAGATTTTAAGAGGTGGGCTAGTGGCTTGTACTATAGCATAGCTTGCCTTTGCTGGTGTGTGGCGATTAGGTCTGGTGGAACTGCCATCAATAAACTAAGTGTGATCAGGATGAGGAACAGGAAAGAAGGAAATATGGGGAAATGGAGTGAACATCAGGTGGATCAGAGAGATGCAGTCATGAGGGTCAGGTGTGGAATCCGGAATAAAGTGGGAGGCCAGATTGAAGTCCGGGCCAGGAACAATGGTAATTGTGGGAGACTCAACAAAGAGTGAGTACAGCTGAAGGAGCCGGGGGAGCAGAAAGTATATGCGTCAGGTGTGAGGAAGAAAATAGATTTTGGAAATTATGAGAGCTGAAGAGAGTGAGTTGAGCATAGTCTGTGATTTTGAGGGCCTCTAAAAGTATTAGGGTGGCAGCAGCCACTGCACGGAGACATGATGGCCAGCCTAAAACAGAAGGTCAAGTTGTTTGGACAAAAAGGCTACAGGACGCGATCCTGGTCCTCGTGTAAGAATTCTGACTGCACAGCCCTGCACTTCAGCTGTGTGTAATGAAAACGGTTGGGATGAGTCAGGGAGAGCTAGGGTGGGGGCAGTCTCTAAAGCTGTCTTCAAGGAACGGAAAGAGGAGTGGGGAAAGGATTTAGGATCTATGGGGTAGGCTAGGTTTCTTTTTGTGAGTTTATATAATGGTTTTGTTGGGATGGCAAAACCATGTATCTAAAGTTGAAAGTATCTAACCATGCCTAGGAAGGAAAGGAGTTGTTGTTTTGTAGAAGGTGTTGGGGTTTGAGAGATCAGCTGGACATGATTAGCAGGGAGAGCATGTGTGTTTTATGAGAATTATGCTGAGATAGGTAACAGATGAGGAAGAAATTTGGGCTTGACTGAAGTAATGGAGGCTGTCTGTGAAGCTTTGCGGCAGTACAGCCCAGGTAATTTGCTGAGCCTGATGGGTGTCAGGGTCAGTCCAAGTGAAAGCGAAGAGAGGCTGGGATGAAGGGTGCAAAGGAATAGTAAAGAAAGCATGTTTGAGATCTAGAATAGAATAATGGATTGTGGAGGGAGGTATTGAGGATAGGAGAGTACATAGGTTTGGCACTATGGGGTGGATAGGCAAAACAATTTGGTTGATAAGGTGCAGATCTTGAACTAACCTGTAAGCCTTGTCCGGTTTTAGGACAGGTGAAAAGGGGGAATTATAAGGAGAGTTCATAGGCTTTAAAAGGCCATGTTCTAGCAGGTGAGTGATAACAGGCTTTAATCCTTTTTTTTTTTTTTTTTGAGATGGAGTCTCGCTCTGTCGCCCAGGCTGGAGTGCAGTGGCGCAATCTCGGCTCACTGCAAGCTCCGCCTCCTGGGTTCATGCCATTCTCCTGCCTCAGCCTCTCCGAGTAGCTGGGACTACAGGGGCCCGCCACCACACCCGGCTAATTTTTTGTATTTTTAGTAGAGACGGGGTTTCACCGTGGTCTCAATCTCCTGACCTCATGACCCGCCCGCCTCAGCCTCCCAAAGTGCTGGGATTACAAGTGTGAGCCACCGCGCCTGGCGCTTTAATCCTTTTAAAGCGTGCTGTGGGATGGGATATTGGGGTTCAGCGGGGTAAGGGTGATTAGATTTTAATGGGATGGTGATGGGCATGTGATCAGTTGCCAGGGAAGGAGTAGAGATGTCCTATACTTGTGGGTTAAGGTGGGGGGATATGAGACGAAGAGTCAAAGGAGGCTTTGGGTTGGGGAGAAGGGCAACAATGAGATGTGGCTATAGGCCAGGAATAGTCAGGGAAGCAGATAATTTAGTTAAAGTGTCTCAGCCTGATAAGGGAACTGGGCAGGTGGGGATAACTAAAAAGGAGTGCTTAAAAAAGTATTGTCTAAGTTGGCACTAGAGCTGGGGAGTTTTAAGAGGTTTAGAAGCCTGGCCGTCAATACCTACAATGGTTATGGAGGCAAGGGAAACAGGCCCTTGAAAAGAAGGTAATGTGGAGTGGGTAGCCTCCATATTGACTAAGAAGGGGACAGACTTACCCTCCACTGTGAGAGTTACCCATAGCATCTGTGATGGTCTTGTAGGCTTCCGAGGTGATCGGGCAGTGTCAGTCTTCAGCTGCTAACCCGAGAAGATCTGGGAAGGAGTCAGAGAGCCCTGGGCCAGAGTTCCAGGGGCTCTGGGAGTGGCTGCCAGGTGAGTTGAACAGTCTGATTTTCAGTGGGGTCCTGCACAGATGGGACGCGGCTTAGGAGGAATCCTGGGCTGTGGGCATTCCTTGGCCCAGTGGCCAGATTTCCGGTACTTGCAGCAAGCTCCTCAGGGAGGAGGTTCTGGAGGAAACCTTGGCAGCTGCGGTTCAGGTGTTTGGAGTTCTTGTGTGCTGGAGATGTGGCTGGGGTTTGTCTCACAGTGGAGGCAAGGAATTGCAACTCAGAAATACGCTGCTACTTGGCTGCCTCTACTCTATTATTGTACACCTTGAACGCGAGGTTAATTAAGTCCTGTTGTGGGGTTTGAGGGCCGGAATTTAATTTTTGGAGCTTTATTTCATGTTGGGATCAGATTGGGTAATAAAATAAAATTCATATTGAGAATAAGACTGCCTTCTGACCTTTCAGGGTCTAGAGCTGTAAAGTGTCTCAGGGTTGCTGCTAAAGGGGCCATGAACTGGGCTGGGTGTTTTTTTTTTTTTTTATTTAAGTGTTGTGGTACATGTGCACAATGTGCAGGTTTGTTACATATGTATACATGTGCCATGTTGGTGTGCTGAACCCATTAACTCGTCATTTACATTAGGTATATCTCCTAATGCTATCCCTCCCCCTTCCCCACACCCCACAACAGGCCCCCGTGTGTGATGTTCCCCTTCCTGTGTCCATGTGTTCTCATTGTTCAATTCCCACCTATGAGTGAGAACTTGCAGTGTTTGGTTTTTTGTCCTTGTGATAGTTTGCTGAGAATGATGGTTTCCAGTTTCATCTATGTCCCTACAAAGGACATGAACTCATCATTTTTTATGGCTGCATAGTATTCCATGTATATGTATATGTGCCACATTTTCTTAATCCAGTCTATCATTGTTGGAAATTTGGATTGGTTCCAAGTCTTTGCTATTGTGAATAGTGCCGCAATAAGCATACGTGTGCATGTGTCTTTATAGCAGCATGATTTATAGTCCTTTGGGTGGTATATACCCAGTAATGGGATGGCTGGGTCAAATGGTATTTCTAGTTCTAGATCCTTGAGGAATCACTACACTGTCTTCCACAATGGTTGAACCAGTTTACAGTCCCACCAACAGTGTAAAAGTGTTCCTATTTCTCCACATCCTCTCCAGTTGTTTCCTGACTTTTTAATGATGGCCATTCTAACTGGTGTGAGATGGTATCTCACTGTGGTTTTGATTTGCATTTCTCTGATTGCCAGTGATGATGAGCATTTTCTCATGTGTTTTTTGGCTGCATAAATGTCTTCTTTTGAGAAGTGTCTGTTCATTTCCTTTGCCCACTTTTTGATGGGGTTGTTTTTTTCTTGTAAATTTGTTTGAGTTCATTGTAGATTCTCGATATTAGCCCTTTGTCAGATGAGTAGGTTGCAGAAATGTTCTCCCATTCTGTAAGTTGCCTGTTCACTCTGATGGTAGTTTCTTTTGCTGTGCAGAAGCTCCTTAGTTTAATTAGATCCCATTTGTCAATTTTGGCTTTTGTTGCCATTGCTTTTGGTGTTTTAGACATGAAGTCCTTGCCCATGCCTGTGTCCTGAATGGTATTGCCTAGGTTTTCTTCTAGGGTTTTTATGGTTTTAGGTCTAACATGTAAGTCTTTAATCCATCTTGAATTAATTTTTGTATAAGATGTAAGGAAGGGATCTAGTTTCAGCTTTCTTCATATGGCTAGCCGGTTTTCCCAGCACCATTTATTAAATAGGGAATCCTTTTCTCATTGCTTGTTTTTGTCAGGTTTGTCAAAGATCAGATAGTTGTAGATATGTGGCATTATTTCTGAGGGCTCTGTTTTGTTCCATTGGTCTATATCTCTGTTTTGGTACCAGTGCCATGCTGTTTTGGTTACTGTAGCCTTGTAGTATAGTTTGAAGTCAGGTAGCGTGATGCCTCCAGCTTTGTTCTTTTGGCTTAGGATTGACTTGGCGATGCGGGCTCTTTTTTGATTCCATATGAACTTTAAAGTAGTTTTTTCCAATTCTGTGAAGAAAGTCATTGGTAGCTTAATGGGGATGGCATTGAATCTATAAATTACCTTGGGCAGTATGGCCATTTTCACGATATTCATTCTTCCTACCCATGAGCATGGAATGTTCTTCCATTTGTTTGTATCCTCTTTTATTTCATGGAGCAGTGATTTGTAGTTCTCCTTGAAGAGGTCCTTCACATCCCTTGTAAGTTGGATTCCTAGGTATTTTATTCTCTTTGAAGCAATTGTGAATGGGAGTTCACTCATGATTTGGCTCTCTGTTTGTTGTTATTGGTGTATAAGAATGCTTGTGATTTTTGCACATTGATTTTGTATCCTGAGACTTTGCTGAAGTTGCTTATCAGCTTAAGGAGATTTTGGGCTGAGACAATGGGGTTTTCTAGGTATATAATCATGTCATCTGCAAACAGGGACAATTTGACTTCCTCTTTTCCTAACTGAATGCCCTTTATTTCCTTCTCCTGCCTCATTGCCCTGGCCAGAACTTCCAACACTATGTTGAATAGGAGTGGTGAGAGAGGGCATCCCTGTCTTGTGCCAGTTTTCAAAGGGAATGCTTCCAGTTCTTGTCCATTCAGAATGATATTGGCTGTGGGTTTGTCATAGATAGCTCTTATTATTTTGAGATACGTCCCATCAATACCTAATTTCTTGAGAGGTTTTAGCATGAAGCATTGTTGAATTTTGTCAAAGGCCTTTTCTGCATCTGTTGAGATAATCATGTGGTTTTTGTCTTTGGTTCTGTTTATATGCTGGATTATGTTTATTGATTTTCATATGTTGAACCAGCCTTGCATCCCAGGGATGAAGCCCACTTGATCATGGTGGATAAGCTTTTTGATGTGCTGCTGGATTCGGTTTGCCAGTATTTTATTGAGGATTTTTGCATCAGTGTTCACCAAGGATATTGGCCTAAAACTCTTTTTTTGTTGTGTCTCTGCCAGGCTTTGGTATCAGGATGATGCTGGCCTCATAAAATCAGTTGGGGAGGATTCCCTCTTTTTCTATTTGATTGGAATAGTTTCAGAAGGAATTGTACCAGCTCCTCCTTGTACTCTGGTAAAATTCGGCTGTGAATCCATCTGGTCCTGGACTTTTTTTGGTTGGTAAGCTATTGATTATTGCCTCAATTTCAGAGCCTGTTACTGGTCTATTCAGAGATTCAACTTCTTCCTACTTTAGTCTTGGGAGAGTGTATGTGTCGAGGAATTTATCCATTTCTTCCAAATTTTCTAGTTTATTTGTGTAGAGGTGTTTATGGTATTCTCTGATGGTAGTTTGTATTTCTGTGGGATCAGTGATGATATCCCCTTTATCATTTTTTATTGTGTCTATTTAATTCTTCTCTCTTTTCTTCTTTATTAGTCTTGCTAGTGGTCTGTCAATTTTGTTGATCTTTTCAAAAAACCAGCTCCTGGATTCATTGATTTTTTTGAAGAGTTTTTTGTGTCTCTATTTCCTTCAGTTCTGCTCTGATCTCAGTGATTTCTAGCCTTCTGCTAGCTTTTGAATGTGTTTGCTCTTGCTTCTCTAGTTCTTTTAATTGTGATGTTAGGGTGTCAATTTTAGATCTTTCCTGCTTTCTCTTGTGGGCATTTAGTACTATAAATTTCCCTCTACACACTGCTTTGAATGTGTCCCAGAGATTCTGGTATGTTGTGTCTTTGTTCTCGTTGGTTTCAAAGAACATCTTTATTTCTGCCTTCATTTCCTTATGTACCCAATAGTCATTCAGGAGCAGGTTGTTCAGTTTCCATGTACTTGAGCGGTTTTGAGTGAGTTTCTTCATCCTGAGTTCTAGTTTGATTGCACTGTGATTTGAGAGACAGTTTGTTATAATTTCTGTTCTTTTACATTTGCTGAGGAGTGCTTTACTTCCAACTATGTGGCCAATTTTTGAATAGGTGTGGTGTCATGCTGAAAAGAACGTATATTCTGTTGATTTGGGGTGGAGAGTTCTGTAGATGTCTATTAGGTCTGCTTAGTACAGAGCTGAGTTCAATTCCTAGATATCCTTGTTAACTTTCTGTCTTGTTGATCTGTCCAATGTTAACAGTGGGATGTTAAAGTCTCCTATTATTATTGTGTGGGAGTCTAAGTCTCTTTGTAAGTCACTCAGGACTTGCTTTATGAATCTGGGTGCTCCTGTATTGGGTGCATATATATTTAGGATAGTTAGTTCTTCTTGTTGAATTGATCCCTTTACCATTATGTAATGGCCTTCTTTGTCTCTTTTGATCTTTGTTGGTTTAAAGTCTGTTTTATCAGAGACTAGGATTGCAACCCCTGCCTTTTTTTGTTTTCCATTTGCTTGATAGATCTTCCTCCATCCCTTTATTTTGAGTCTATGTGTGTCTCTACACATGAGATGGGTTTCCTGAATACAGCACAGTGATGGGTCTTGACTCTTTATCCAATTTGCCAGTATGTGCCTTTTAATTGGAGCTTTTAGCCCATTTACATTTAAGGGAAGTGTTGTTATGTGTGAATTTGATCCTGTCATTATGATGTTAGCTGGTTATGTTGCTCGTTCGTTGATGCAGTTTCTTCCTAGCCTTGATGGTCTTTACAATTTGGCATGTTTTTGCAGTGGCTGGTACCAGTTGTTTCTTTCCATGTTTAGCGCTTCCTTCAGGAGCTCTTTTAGGGCAGGCCTGGTGGTGACAAAATCTCTCAGCATTTGCTTGTCTGTAAAGTATTTTATTTCTCCTTCACTTATGAAGCTTAGTTTGGCTGGATATGAAATTCTGGGTTGAAAATTCTTTTCTTTAAAAATGTTGAATATTGGCCCCCACTCTCTTCTGGCTTGTAGAGTTTCTGCTGAGAGATCCACTGTTTGTCTGATGGGCCTCCCTTTGTGGGTAACCCGACCTTTTTCTCTGGCTGTGCTTAACATTTTTTCCTTCATTTCAACTTTCATGAATCTGACAATTGTGTGTCTTGGAGTCGTTCTTCTCGAGGAGTATCTTTGTGACGTTCTCTGTATTTCCTGAATTTGAATGTTGGTCTGCCTTGCTAGATTGGGGAAGTTCTCCTGGATAATATCCTGCAGAGTGTTTTCCAACTTGATTCCATTCTCCCCGTCACTTTCAGGTACGCCAATTAGATGTAGATTTGGTCTTTTCACATAGTCCCATATTTCTTGGAGGATTTGTTCGTTTCTTTTTATTCTTTTTTCTCTAAACTTCTCTTCACACTTCATTTCATTCATTTCATCTTCCATCACTGATACCCTTTCTTTCAGTTGATCGCATCAGTTACTGAGGCTTGTGCGTTTGTCACGTAGCTCTCGTACTGTGGTTTTCAGCTCCATCAAGTCCTTTAAGGACTTCTCTGCATTGGTTATTCTCATTATCCATTCTTCTAATTTTTTTTCAAAGTTTTAACTTCTTTGCCATTGGTTCGAACTTCCTCCTTTAGCTTGGAGTAGTTTGATCTTCTGAAGCCTTCCTCTCACAACTCGTCAAAGTCATTCTCTGTCCAGCTTTGTTCCGTTGCTGGTGAGGAGCTGTGTTCCTTTGGAGGAGGGGAGGTGCTCTGATTTTTAGAGTTTCCAGTTTTTCTGCTCTGTTTATCCCCCATCTTTGTGGTTTTATCTACCTTTGGTCTTTGATGATGGTGATGTACAGGTGGGTTTTTGGTGAGGATGTCCTTTCTGTTAGTTTTTCTTCTAGCAGACAGGACCCTCAGCTGCAGGTCTGTTGGAGTTTACTGGAGGTCCACTCCAGACCCTGTTTGCCTGGGTATCAGCAGCGGAGGCTGCAGAACAGTGGGTATTGTGAACCGCAAATGCTGCTGCCTGATCGTTCCTCTGGAAGTTTTGTCTCAGAGGAACACCCTGATGTGTGAAGTGTCAGTCTGCCCCTACTGGGGGGTGCTTCCTAGTTAGGCTACTTGGGGGTCAGGGACCCACTTGAGGAGGCAGTCTGCCCGTTCTCAGATCTCCAGCTGCGTGCTGGGAGAACCATTACTCTCTTCAAAGCTGTCAGACAGGGACATTTAAGTCTGCAGAGGTTATTGCTGTCTTTTGTTTGTCTGTGCCTTGCCCCCAGAGGTGGAGCCTACAGAGGCAGGCAGGCCTCCTTGAGCTGTGATGGGCTCCACCCAGTTCGAGGTTCCTGGCCGCTTTGTTTACTTACTCAAGCCTGAGCAATGGCGGGTGTCCCTCCCCCAGCCTCACTGCTGCCTTGCAGTTTGATCTCAGACTGCTGTGCTAGCAATGAGTAAGACTCCGTGGGCATAGGACCCTCTGAGCCAGGTGTGGGATATAATCTCCTGGTGTGCCCTTTGATAAGCCCATTAGAAAAGCGCAGTATTAGGGTGGGAGTGACCCAGTTTTCCAGGTGCCATCTGTCACCCATTTCTTTGACTAGGAAAGGGAATTCCCTGACCCCTTGCGCTTCCTGGGTGAGGCGATGCCTCACCCTGCTTTGGCTTACGCACAGTGCACTCTACCTACTGTTGTGCACTCACTGTCTGGCACTCCCCGGTGAGATGAACCCAGTACCTCAGGTGGAAATGCAGAAATCACCCATCTTCAGCGTGGTTCACGCTGGGAGCTGTAGACTGGAGCTGTTCCTATTTGGCCATCTTGGCTCCACCCCCCTCGGGTTTTTATATTTGATGAAAAAGAGCCTAAACACTAACTGATTTGGGAGAGGTCGGATAAAAAAAAGGAGCATTAACTGTGACTATGTCTTTATCTCCAGCCACCTTTTTAAGAGGAAATTGCTGGGCAGGTGGAGGCGGGCTAGTCGTGGAAAGAAACTGTAAGCCAGACTGGGTGTGAGGAGGGGAGGTGATAAAAGGATTATAGGTTGGAGGAGTGGAGGCTGAGGAAGAATTGGGACCTAGCTTGGCCTGGCTAGGAGGAGAGAGGTCAGATGGGTCTGTAGAAAAGGAAGATTAGAAAGACTCAGCAACGCTTGGGGTTGGGACTGAGGGGACAGGTGGGAGGGAAAGAAGGAAGATTTGGGACAAGTTGCATTGGGAACAGAGACTATGGAGGGACTGATGTGTAAAAGAATGCCTGGACATCAGGCATCTCAGACTGTTTGCCTATTTTATGACAAGAATTATTTAGAACAACTGTCGAGTTTGTATTGGGGTGAAGTGGCATTGCAGAAGAAAATAAGGCATTTAGGTTTCAGGTCAAGTGTGAGTTGAAGAGGTTTTAGGTTTTTAAGAACACAGGCTAAGGGAGAAGGCGGAGGAGTGGAGGGTGGAAGGTTGCCCATGGTGAAGGAGGCAAGCCTAGAGAAAAGAGAGAGTAGAGACATGGAGGGAAGGGGTTTGGGGGTTCTTACCCTCCAGAAAAGTGGGAAAGGTGTTGGGGCACAGAAATCAGGGATTGGCGCAGAGATAAGATGTTGGGGTGCATAAATAAGGGATTGGGGTGCAGGGATAAGAGGTTGGGGCATGGAAATAAGGGATCAGGGTGCAGAGATAAGAGGTTGGGGCACAGAAATAAGGGATCTGGGGTTCTTGCCTCTTAGAAAAGCGGTACTTGCTGTTAAGGGTGAAGAAGAAGGGGTTGGGGGGTTCTTGCCCTCCAGAAAAGCAGAGAAGGAGTAGAGACATGGAGAGAAGGATCTGGGGGGTTCTTGCCCCCCATAAAAGCAGTACTTGCTGCTAAGGGTGAAGGACCAAGGCAGGCATCCTCATGTGGTCAGACACCTCTAAAACAGGGGTGAATAATCAGAGAGGCATCCCTGCAATGATTAAACACCAAGGGAAGGCTGCCTTCCCGAGTCTGTGACTGGCGCTGGAGTTTTGGGTCCACAGATAAAATGTGTCTCCTTTGTCTCTACCAGAAAATGAAAGGAATTGAAATTAAGAGAAGGGAGAGATTGAAGAGTGGCGCCAAGATTGAAAGGAAAAAGTGTTTGAGGGATAGTGAGAGAGGTTGGAGAAGAGAGTAAGAAGAGGCCGCTTACCCGATTTAAAATTGGTGAGATGTTCCTTGGGCTGGTGGGTCTGAGGACCCGAGGTCGTAGGTGGATCTTTTTCACTGAGCAAAGAGCAGGAGGACAGGGGATTGATCTCCCAAGGGAGGTCCCCTGATCCGAGTCACGGCTCCAAATTTCATGCGGGTCCATGTGAAGAGACCACGAAACAGGCTTTGTGTGAGCAACAAGGCTGTTTATTTCACCTGGATGCAGGCAGGCTGATTCTGAAAAGAGGGTCAGGGAAGGGAGATAGGGGTGGGGCCATTTTATAGGATTTGGGTAGGTAAAGGAAAATTACAGTCAAAGGGGGATTGTTCTCTGGTGGGCAGGTGTGGAGGCCACAAGGTGCTCAGTAGGGGAGCTTTTGAGCCAAGATGAGCCAGGAGAAGGAATTTCACAAGATAATGTCATTAGTTAAGGCAGGAACAGGCCATTTTCACTTCTTTTGTGGTGGAATGTCATCAGTTAAGGCAGGAACCGGCCATCTGGATGTGTACGTGCAGGTCACAGGGGATATGATGGCTTAGCTTGGGCTCAGAGGCCTGACACATACGATGCAATGAAATCAATGCTTAGAGGGAAACTTATAGCACTAAATGCATATAATAGAAAAGAAGAAATATTTAAAATTAATATTCTAAGCTTCCAGCTTGTGAAACTAGGAGAAGAGCAAATTAAATCCAAAGCAAACAGACGAAAAGAAATAACAAAAATCAGAGCAGAAACCAATAAAATGGAAGACAAAAATAATAAAGTCTATGAAACCAAAAGCTGATTCATTGAAAAGATTAATAAAATTGATAAAATTCTAGCCAGGCTAAGAAAAATGAGAGAAGACAAATTATTAGTGTAAGAAATGAAAGAGGGGCCATCACTAATGATCCCATGGACATTAAAAGGATAATAAAAAGAAATACTTTGAACAACTCTATGCCAACAAATTTGAGAACTTAGATGAAATGGACCAATTACTTGAAAAAATCTCTGACTTTCAATTGATGATTTTATTCATTAATTAGTTATCATATCTTTACTTGAATTATTTCTGCCCTCCTACTTTGTGTTTTCTGCTTATCAAAATTTTTCTTTGTTTTCTATCTGCTGTTGAATTAATCTAATTTTTTAAAAATGGCTTTGTCCCTTGTTGCCCCCCCAGCCCCTGTTTAGAGACTATTCATTGTTTCTAGCATTTAAATAGTTTATCCTTAAAGAAACGAAGAGAAACTGCTAGTTATTCCTTATTGTTTATTTATTTTAGTTGAGATGTGGCTGCCTAAAATAGACCACACTTTTCAGCCTCCCTTGAAACTCCATATGGCAACAAGGGACCATGAGATTTAGCATCCTGGAGGTCATGAGGACCTTAACAATAGTAGTTTCAGTGGAATGGTGGAGGGGAAAGCTGTATTTGCAGAAGATCCATAGAAAGTGAGAGATGAACAATTTGAACAGAAAGGAAGTAGAGACAACTCTTTTCAGGGGATTTTAGAAAGTAACTTATTAAGATGAAATTTATATAAGACACAATTAACCATTTTAGAGTGAACAATTCAGTGGCACTTAGTACATTTACAATGTTGTGTAGACATCTCCAGTTAGTCCCCAAACATTTCAGTCACTCCAGAATAAAACCTCACATACCATTAAGCCATTTTCCCCCAATCCCCACTCCCCTGGCCCTTTGGCAACCACCAATCTGCTTCCATCTCTATAGATTTAACTATTCTGGATATTTCATCTAAATGGAATTGAGGAATAGGTTTGTTTCTCTTAAAGGGAACAGAGCAATGAGGTAGCAGTGGAGAGGAATGTGGGGCACCACAACTAAAACTCAAGTCCTGTGCTCTTTCCATTTGAAGGTGAAATCTCTGCACTTCTCAGAGCAGGAACTGCTTAAATAGGATGCTGGGGTCACTTCTAATTTAAGTAGTTTCTGCTCTTCCCTAGTTGTACTTCTGAGATGGAAGACTGGGAGGGGCATGGGGGAAGAAATCTCTGCTCTTTCTGGTGTCCAGCAGCCCTCATCTAGGTGGTTATTGAAATTAAATTTGCAATGCCTTTGAAGACTCTTTTGTTCTGTCGTTCATAGTCCAAAAATGGACGGAAACAGACCAGTGTAGAGATGCAGGCTGCTATGCCTAGCTTACTCCTCTTGTCACAATGACACAGTAAGAGAGCACTTGGGGGAGCTGAGAGGTAACATTGGGCATTCTCAGCTGGAGGAACTGAGACCTCTGAAGGCCATACTGGGATTTGGTTTTTGGCTGGAAAGCAATGCTCACACATTAATTATAGCCACTATATAGCAGGCACTTATTTTTGCTAGTACTACGGCTGAGCACTCTCTATGCTTATTGTCATATAGCTTCATAATCACTTTGTGAGGTAGGTGCTATTAACACTAGTATTCTCATTTTACAGATGAGGAAACTGAGGCTCCCAGCAGGTGAGTAACTAGCTCAAGATAATACAGCTGGAATAGACGGGGGCACATGTCAGTTTGATTCGAAAGCCTGGCCTGAGGCTTGAATGTGCAAAGTTGCTTAAATTTTAGCTGAACTTTAAAAGTATCTATGGAATGATGGAGGGACTGTGGCCACAGGAGAGCCTGGCAAGAGAACCCTGCAATGTCCCTTGAGGGAGTCACTCATATTTTGTATTCTCCTATTCAAATCAACCTCAATGACTCAATGTTTCCTTGCATTTTATGCATTTTGCTTTGCACTTAGAATTGGCTGAATGTTACCCGTGACACTAAGCCAGTGCCTTTTTATTTTCTCACATTTGCATTCAGCCATTCGAGGGCTGCCTTTTGTCCCTGTTTGCTCCCAAGATCTGGTTTGTCTGCCATGGCCTATCCATTGCTGTTGACTTACTCTTTCCTCACTTGACATTTCAGCAGCCTCGCATCTCACTCTCTACCTTCAGCATCAATGTTCAAGTGCAGTTTTTCACACCCTCATTCACACTTGCTCTCTCTCCCCCTACTCCTTAAAGCTTATGAGCCCGACTCAGATGTCAGTTTTAGGCCCGGGGAGCCTTCTTCTGCGTGTGCTCCTCAGCCTGAGGCTGTGCCATACAGACTGGGGTGCACCTGACCACATGTGCCTCTCCGAAGGCCATTCCAAAGGATGCTGAGCTTGTGCTTGCAAAATGTACCTTTTATGGGCATCAGAGACAAACTCAGGGATTTCCAGCAGTGTTCAGTTTATGGTATTGGTGGTGAAGGAGGTTTTATCCTATTTTGGCAAATTTGGAGACTGGGACAAAACAAATGGGAGCCTCTTAACCACAGAGAAATGTCTCACAAAAAATAGGAGAAGAACTCTCAAAAGTCATTGAAAAACCCGTGTCCATATATATAAGGCACTGTGGATATATAAGGTATCATCACGGTAGGGAGCTAGGAGAAAGGCATAGGGGAACACTCGCGTACTATTTCTGCAACTTCTTGTGAGCCAACCACTTCAATATAGAAAGTTATAGTAGTCATAATAATTTAAAATATTTAAAAAACCTGTGTCTACTTTTGTACTTGTATCCATATCTATATCTCAACCAATTTTACTTCTGGGAATTGAGAAGAGCCAACTTTGTTATGCCTCTACCCTGTGGCTTTGAATTTCTCACATGCCACAGTCCCCTTTTAAAAAATATATATTTTAACAGCTTTTTGAGATAAAATTCACAAACCATATAATTCACCCAGTTAAAGTGTACAGAGTTGGTCAACCATCAGTTTGAAGTCTCATACCCAGTAGCAGTCACTCCCTGTTCCTCTCATACACCTCCCTCAAGTCCTAGATGACTATGAATCTGCCTTCTGTCAATATGGATTTGCCTATTCTAGAAATTTTATGTAAGTGGATCATACAACATGTGGTCTTTAGTGGCTGGCTTGTTTCACTTAGCAAACTGTCTTCACAGTTCGTCCATGTTGTACCATGGATCAGCACTTCAGTCCTCTTTATTGCTGAATAATATTTCATTATATAAATATATAGCATTTTGGATGGGCGTGGTGGTTCACACCTGTGATCTCAGCACTTTGGGAGGCTGAGGCTGGTGGATCAGGAGGTCAGGAGATAGAGACCATCCTGGCTAATGTGGTGAAACCCCGTCTCTACTAAAAATACAAAAAATTAACCTGGTGTGGTGGCAGGTGCCTGTAGTCCCAGCTACTAGGGAGGCTGAGGCAGGAGAATTGCTTGAATCTGGGAGGTGGAGGTTGCAGTGAGCCGAGATCGTGCCACTGCGCTCCAGCCTGGGCGACAGAGTGAGACTCCATCTCAAAAGTAAATAAATAAATAAATAGCATTTATTTATCCATTCATGAGTAGATAGACATTTGGGTTGTTTCCACTTTGTGACTAATATGAATAATGCTCTATGAACACTCATGTACAAGTTTTGTGTGTTCGTATGTTTCCAACTCTCTTGGGTACATATCTGGATCATATGGTAACTCTGTGTTTAACATTTTAAGGAAGTGCAAAACTGTTTTCAAAAGCAGCTGCACCATTTGACATTTCTACCAGTAGTGTTTGAGGGACCAATTTCTCCATATCCTTGACAACACTTGTTATTATCTCTCCTTTTGATTATAGCTCTCCTTGTGGGTGTCAAGTGGTATCTCACTATGGTTCTTATTTGCGTTTGCCTGATAATTAATGACACTGAACATCTTTTCATGTGCTTATTGGCCATTTGCACATGTTCTTTGGAGAAATTTAGAAACTTTGCCCATTTTTAAATTAATTTATCTTTTTATCATTGAGTTGTAAGAGTTCTTTATATATTCTAGATACAAATCACTTATCAGATATATAATTTACAAATATTTTCTGCAGTTTTGTAGTTTGTGATTTCACTCTCTTGGTGGCATCATTTGTAGACACATCTCCTCTTGAAATCTCAAAATGTTTATGAATATACAGTCATGTACTGCAAAATGATGTTTCAGTTGATGACAGCCTGCATAGATGACAGTGGTATCATAAGTTTACTACAACATACATTTTACTGTACCTTTTCCATGTTTAGGTATGTTTAGATACACAAACATCATTGTGTTACAATCATCTACAGTATTTAGCAGTGACACTCTACAGGTTTGCAGCCTATGTGCAATAAGCTATACCGCAGAACCTAGAGTGTGTAGCAGGCTATGCCACCTAGATTTGGGTAAGTATGTTCTATGTGGTTCACACAATGATGAAAATCGCCTCTGGATGCATTTGTCAGAGTGTAGTCTCAACCTTACATGATGCATGACCATGTATCACGATACGCTGAATAAAAGTCAACCCCACAATTTTTTTTAAGGTACTACGGGTAGAAGCTAAAACATTGTAGTTAAAAGTTGCCGGGCAGGCGTGGTGGCTCACGCCTGTAATCCTAGCACTTTGGGAGGCCAAGGCAGGTGGATCACGAGGTCAGGAGATTGAGACCATCCTGGTTAACACAGTGAAACCCTGTCTCTACCAAAAATACAGATAATTAGCTGGGAGTGGTGGTGGGCACGTGTAGTCCCAGCTACTCGGGAGGCTGAGGCAGGAGAATGGCATGAACCTGGGAAGCAGATGTTGCAGTGAGCCAAGATCGTGCCACTGCACTCCAGCCTGGGCGACACGCGAGACTCTGTCTCCAAAAAAAAAAAAAAAAAAAATTGTCAGAAGTTGTCTGTCTTGCTAAAAGTGAGATTCAGTACTTCTTGGGGACACCCTTGCTCTTGCAGAATCAACTGAATAGGCCCTTTAGCTGCACAAATATAAGCCAAGTCCCAACTTACTGCACCGATCACAGTTTTCTTCATGATGAGGCTTTAAACAGAGAAGGTGCATTCTTTTGGTTAGTGTAAACTCCTGGGAATATTTTAGTCAAAGCAACAATTTTGCAGATTTGCTTTTGTTTATTTGGTGGTGGGATGGGTGGAGAGAAAACGATTCTTGGCGGTCTATGCATTGTGCCTGCCCTGTGGCTCATTCTGACAGAGATGGATGGTGTTTGTGTGTTTGTCTTAGAGTTATGCAGGAGAGATGAGCACAGAGAAAAGAAGCCATAGGAACCGCTTTCCAAAGAGGCCTTCTGCTATTCTGGGCTCACCCAGTGTGGCTTTGGGGCCCAGGTGGCAAAGTGCAGCACTGAATCAAACAGAGTGATTCTCCCCTCTTTGCAGCCTGAAAGTGGTGTGTTGAGGGCACTGGGGTAGCACCCTTGGAATAGACATAAATGTTTCTGCAAAGGCACCATTGGTATTCCATATAGTGAGGTTCTTCCGACAGCTTTAAGATTAGCAGCCCAAGGCTGGGCGTGGTGGCTCACACCTGTAATCCCAGCACTTTGGGAGGCCAAGGAGGGCGGATCACGAGGTCAGGAGATTGAGACCATCCTGGCTAACACGGTGAAACCCCGTCTCTAATAAAAATACAAAACATTAGCTGGGCGTGGTGGCGGGCGCCTATAGTCCCAGCTACTCGGGAGGCTGAGGCAGGAGAATGGTGTGAACACGGGAGGTGGAGCTTGCAGTGAGCCAAGATCATGCCACTGCACTCCAGCCTGGGTGAAAGAGCGAGACTCTGTCTCAAAAAGAAAAAAAAAAAAAAAAGGATTAGCAGCCCAAGAGGAGATAGAGCAGGAGAGGATGAGAAAGAGCAGAATAGAAGCACCTGGTGACTGAATCACAAAGTTGTGATGCATTCAGGAACAACTGAGGTTCATCTGGACGCGGGGAGTTTAAAGTTTAACCATCAAGCTGAGACATTGTAGCTTGGGCCTTACGGGCTCCTGTGACTGCAGGAGTACCCACAGGTTGCCTTTATGATGAAGTGGGGCTGGATCAGGAGTCACATGCTGACAGCCTGGTGGCCAAATGTGGTCACTCTGTGGACATATTTGATTCAACACAACTTTCAATTAGATTTGAATTTAAATATCTGTGGTGCACATGTTTACCTACCACTCCCTATTGTCTCATACCATCCTCATTCACACATTCATGTTACCCACCAGTCCTCTGTGGCTATTTAAGTTACTGATTCCTTGATTAGTCTCTAAAATGTCCTTTCATTTTTGACATACTGTGATTCAGCCTGGCTTTGGTAACAGGGTTTTGAATATCCCAACCCAGCCTGTGGACCTACATACTGGACCAGCCATCCCCAATATGGGGGTGGGGATACCCATTGTGGTCAATCATCAACTACGATTCTGGGAGGCAATTGCTATTTGACCATCTTTTAATGCCATTTGGAAATGAACTGATGAACCAAGAGTGACAAACTGTCTGGAGAAAGCCAAACTATACAAGCTTTATGAGACAGGAATACCAAGCAAGCATTGCCCAACTCCATAACATCCAAACCTGCTCCTAGGATGGGTTCTAGAACCAGTTCTTAATTTTCACCATACATTTGAATAAATCTATGTCAGCATGTTTTTCCTTCATGAGTTTTTAGTCACTAACCATTAAATGTGTCCTTGGTGATTGATTGTATTTTAACTATCAGCAGGTGGCAAAGGCATCTTTTGGGTTAAGGATGTTTTCCAAGTCTCTTGGAATTTCACCACACAGAAACTGTCTATTCTACTGGATATAGTTTGGATATTTGTCCCCTTCAAACGTCATGTTGCAATGTGATCCCAGTGTTGGAGGAGGGGCCTGGTGGGCAGTGCTTGGGTCATGGGGGTGGACCCCTCATGAATGGCTTGGTGTCATCTTTGTGGTAATGAGGGATTCTCACTCTGTTACTTCGTGTGAGAGCTGGTTGTTTAAAGGAGCTGGCACCTCATCCTCTCTTTTGGTCCCCTTTTCACCATGTGACACACTTGCTCCCACTTCGCCTTCTGCCATGAGTAAAAGCTTCCCGAGTCCCTCACCAGAAGTCGGGCAGATGCTGGTGCCATGTTTGTTCAGCCTGCAGAACTGCGAGCCAAATAAACCTCTTTTCTTTATAAAGTACCCAATTTCAGGTATTCCTATATAGCAACACAAAACAGACTAACACACTGCTTATCAGAGGGCCAACGCTGAGAGTTAAGGGAACTCATTTAATAAGAAAATGACTTCTTTGTCCAGACACGTTAGTTCTACTCTTCTAGTGACAATATTAACAAATTACAGGTGAGTAGCGCCTTATATATTTTAAAATCAACTCATGGGATTATCTCACATGATCCTGACTTCTAGGAGGTGACAGGGCAGACAGGATTGTTCTGACTTTATGCAGAAGGGAGCTGAAACACAGAGAAATTAAGAGCCTGCTCAAAGACACAGAAGTAGTTAAGTGCTTGAAATGTAAAACTCCATGAGTTCTGTCACATAATACATTCAAGTACTTTTTTAAAGAAAATAGCATTTATTCTACATGCTTCCTTGTAAACAATATTTACACAAGACTCCAAATTCCTCGTTGTGTGCTTTTTTTCCCTTCCTCTTTGTTCTCCTGATCTGAAAGCCCACGGACTGGAGCAACAATTGTGATCAAGACAAAGCTGACTGAAGATACCCAAGCTCAGGTCAGTGTGCAATTTTTTGATAAATTACTGAAAGGATGTTCTCAGAGAAAAGGTTAAGTGTGGCAGTATTGAGAACCACTGGCATGTAAAAAGCATAATAAAATCAGTGTAGCATAGAAAGAAAAGACAGTCTACCATGAACTTGATCTAATAGAATCAAATCAAATAATACCCACAGTCACACAAGCAGGATATAAGAACAGCAATCTCTGATCAAGACATTCCTGTGCAGATAAAACCTGCCCAAGGGGCTGACCATGGTTTGCATTAGCAATGCTAGACTCCCAGGGAAAGAAGTGATTTCAGGAAGTGCATCAGTTAAAGGCGTGTGAAGTTCAAAGCCAAGAGTAAGAAAACAATTAGAAACAGACATCTTCTGCTTTACCACAGCTTGACCAGAGAAAAGTGGAGATGGTTTATATAAGCTACAGGGATCCTCAAAAGAAAGAAATCCAGCTTATGAGAAAATGTTCAGGGAAAATTCAATTTTCCTAGGAAAAAGAGACTCTAGTATGTGAATGAGCCCTGTGGGTAGACACCTTGGAAGAATCATAGCACTCTTAACAGTTTGTGCAACTACAATGGGGTTTGTCCCTCCTGCAAATGTCTACTTGAGGGAATGGGCATGAGGCAGTAGTTTGTAGACTTAAGCTTGTGGTACTGTTGTGAAATCCAGTCACTAACTCTAAATAAGGACCTAAGAAACATTGAGAACTTGATTATGTGGAAATATTAGCTCTTTACGGTCATGAGAGAATTGAATTCTAAGAAATTGTGCAATAAATAAACTGTCCGTTACTGACAGTCACTAAGAGCTATAATTAAGAGAAAAAGTTCTCATTCAGAAGAACCAAATGGCTGGACAAATAAGCAGGATTCTCTTTAGTAAATTTTCTAATTTATTTTCTTTATGGCAGCTTATCAGTTGAGAACCACTGTGTTAGGCCGTATATGTCTAAAGGGTATTGTCAAGAGGTTTCTTTTTCTGGGCAGATGTCCCCATTTTTGGTCACTCATTTTTACCTAGGTTTTCTCCTGTACTCTTTAGTGGATTTTTTGGCATAATGGGAGAACTGGCAGGATAAGCCTGCCAGAGGTCTGTTTACATGAGAACAGAACTCATTCTAAGGAAGGGAGAGCTGAAAAGCAAGGGCTTAGCTCAAAGACATTCTGGGTGAGTACAGGAGGGGAAGAGTGGTGCTAAGTGCAGCCCAAGGGTTTATCACTCAGCTGTCCAATGATTCAGCAACTCTGGATTCATATCTGAGTCCTGGGTTTAGGGAGCTCCAGTAAAAAATAGATAAAAACCAATAAAAGATTGGTTTGCTAAAATCTCCATGGGCTACTGAGAGCTGAAGATGTCAGCAGAATTGGTGCCAGTGGAAATAGGAGAGAACGCCCTTGTCGCTGACATCAGTGTCTCTGTAGTGGTGTGCGTGAGGTGTGGCACGGAGACTGACAGCAGAGGCAGCGGGGACATTGATGGAATTAGCTCTTTCTGCTGGCATCAGCAGCAGCATCTTCCATGGTTAAGGACAGAGCATGAGGGATCCAGATGAGCCCTGCTCAGTTGGCAGCCTTGGCAGAGGCATTGGCAGGGCTGGCAGGAACCACAGCACAGCTGCTCCTTTGTCATCCGCAGCAACGGAAGTCATTATTACTGTGATCCAGGGCAGAAGAGAAAAGTCGGGGGTACGTGGAGACAGGCATGTGCCAGCCAAAGCATGAGCTTGCGCCTTCCCAGAATTATTTGGGAAGAATTTCAAGGGCCTGAGCTTTCTTGAAGACCGTGAGTGAATAGATCCTAAGAAATTCTGTTTTGTGGCTGCAATCCCATTTTAGCCACAGGGAGGTGTGTGCTGGGGGACCACAGATGATACAATTAAAAGGGGGGACCTGTGTTCTCTGAGTTACAAGCCTAATTTTAGGAGTAGGATTGACCAATTGGTTCTCCAAAGGGAAGGGCCTGGTGAATTTCTCAGGTTCAGGAGGTGAGCAATTTTTCCCTTCTGCTGACTGTTGGAAGGAAACGAGAAAAGAAGTCTGGTATAATCATAGTACCAAAAAGATACACGAACTCAAGTTTTTATTATGGCACTATTTGCAATAGCAGATATATGAAATCAACTTAAGTGCCCATCAATGGATGATTAGATAAAGAAAATGTGGTGTGTGTATATATATACATATATATATCTTAAATATCATATATGTATCTTAAATATCATATGTATAAAAAGAAATAATCTTAAGCCATAAATAAGAAATGTGCAATAAGAAATGAAATCCTGTCTTTGTAGCAACATGGATGAAACTGGAGGCCACTATTTTAAGTGAAACAACTCAGAAACAGTAAAACACCACATCTTTTTACTTATAAGTGGGAGCTAAATAATATGTACATATGGACATAGATAGGCAATAATAGACAAAGAAGACTCAGAAGGGTGGGGGGATGATAAGACATTAATTAAAGGGTATATTAGTTATTCAGCTGATGGATACACTAAAAGACCTGACTTCACCACTATGTAGTCTATCCATGTAGCAAAATTACACTTGTAACCCTTACATTTATACAAATAAAAAAAAATTTAAGAGAAAAAATCTGGAAGATATGGAATATGCAGTAATTCCAAAGTTTGGCAGGAAAAAAAAGGAAACATTTGGAGTTGGAAATGGAAATGGAAATCCAAGTCACCTAGCAGCACATTAGCTTTAGGTTCATGGAGTCAGCAGAAAGGACAAGAGAAGGAGAAAGTCTGATGGGGAAGGATAGTGAATTAGAGAGAAGAAGGCAGTCATGAAGAGAGGGAAGTCGGGTGAGGACCAGAGGAAGGTCTGGAGAGTAAATAGAATGCCACAGGTAATATACTAGGCACAAGAACACATGACCTTTCTAAATTTCAATCAAGTGTGAAGAGCTCCTCAACCTTGTAATACAAACTAACTGTAATTACCCAAATAAGAAATGATTGGCTGGGCATAGTGGCTCACACTTGTAATCCTGGCACTTTGAGAGGCCAAGGTGGGTAGATCACTTCAGCCAGGAGTTTGAGACCAGCCTGGCCAACATGGTAAAACCCCGTCTCTTAAAAAAAAAAAAAAAAAAATTAGCCCGGCATGATGGCATATGCCTCTAATCCCAGCTACTCGGAAGGCTGAGGAAAGAGAGTTGTTTAAACCCAGGAGGTGGAGGTTGCAGTGAGCAGAGATAACAGATCACGCCACTGCACTCCAGCTTGGGTGACAGAGTGAGACTGTATCTCAAAAAATACAAATAATAAATAAAAGAAATGGTTGAGGCTTAAATGGGAACATGACAGAATATGGGAGGAGGAAGAGTTGAATTTAGGGAATAGGGGAAGAAGTGGCTATTGGCTTTAATGAGAATTAGGAGTCAGGAGAACTGTGTGTAATCATTGCAGGAGCTCATTGAGGGCAGAGGTCCCATCTCAGTGATCTTTCTCATCTTAGGACTTAGCACATTCCCTTGATCACATAGTAGGTGCTTAATAAATACCATTCAACTGAAAGCTTTTATAAGGTTACATGCTTGGAAATAGTATTGCCAAATGGTGTTTGCATGTTACTTGCTTATTCTTCCTCCTTTTTCTTTCTTTCTTTTTTTTTTTTTTTTTTTGACAGAGTCTCGATCTGTTGCCAGGCTAGAGTGCAGTGGCATGATCTCAGTTCACTGCAACTTCTGCCTCCCGGGTTCAAGTGATTCCCCTACCTCAGCCTCCCAAGTAGCTGGGACTACAGGCATGCACCACCACACCTGGCTAATGTTGTGTGTGTGTATTTTAGCAGAGACAGGGTTTCACCACATTGGCCGGGATGTTCTTGATCTCCTGACCTCGTGATGTGCCCACCTCGGCCTCCCAAAATGCTGGGATTACAGGCATGAGCCACCACACCTGGCCTCTTCGTCCTTTTTCTAAATACCTTTTTTAAAAACTTATTTTTTAGTTCCAAGGTGTATGTTTCTCATTGTGTCATGAACAGATAAACATTTTGATTCTTCACAATTCTCTAGTTTTTAAAAAGTACATGCTGAGGCACTTCAGCTTCCTGGTTAAATGTATTCCAAAATATCTGGACCTCATTGCAGAGACTGGGCTATTGGCAGAGTAAAGTTTCCTTTTTGGTATATTGTTTAGAGTTGGGGGTTGGGGTGTCAATGGAATGGGCTGATGGGGTAGAAAAAATAAGTTTTGTTAATCACCTAAGTTCCTCATCACTGGCCCTTCTGATTGTGGTACTGACTTCAAACTTAAATCACTTCATTACTGTAGATGGAAAGGCTGAGCTGGGTTAAGCACAATGAGAGACTTTTATAGATAGGATCACAACAAACATCGTTTTCCTGCGTTCTGCATGTCCTGACCTGGGGCCTGCATGGGCAAATGCATAAGGAGAGGTTTTGGGAAAACTGTCTATACCTAAAATAACTGGATGGGATAGTAGGCATCGTGAAGAGAGTAGTGCTATCGTGAGGAAACCTCTGGGGTGGAAGTGGAGTTCTAGTTCCAACAATGCCGGGTGACCTTGAAAATGTCACCTAACTTCCCTAGGTATCAGTTTCCTCCTCTGTCAGTGCAGTTGAAATAGATGAGTCCTGAGATTCTGTTCCACTCTAAGCAGCTACTACATTTCTTGTTGCTCTCCAAATTTAGAAGACATAGTGCATTTTTATTGTTGGCTACTTACTGTTGCATTTAGCTTTATTCTAAAATGTGGGTTGACTCTAGCAAGTACTCTCAGTCAGAAGTTAGGAAGCATCAGGAAGAGGCTAAAGATGAAGAGAGAGGCTCTCTATTAAGAAGAACGCCCTCCGCGATCAGTATTCTCTGTAGTATGGGAATGGGAGAAAAGATAAATGCTTTCATATGTATTTTTTTTACTTGTCTATATATAAAGGATTTAGGCTAATTTAATAAAAAAGCATACACGCATGTATTTTTGTTTTATTTTATTTTAATGGAAAATAATGGTATTTTTGGGTATAAGGTGATGTTCTGATGTATGTATACATTGTGGAATGGTCAAATCAGGCTAATTGGCATATCTATCCAATTATTATTTATTTGTGGTGAGAATGTTTAAAATCCTCTCTTTTAGCTATTTTGAAATATACAATATATTATTATTATTAACCATATATAGTCACCTTGCTGTGCAATAGATCACGGAACTTATTCTTCTTGTCCTACTGAAACTTTGTAACCATTGACCAACATCTCTTCTTTCCCGGTCCTCTCCCCTCCCCCAGTGTCTGGTAACCACCAGTCTACTCTCGACTTCTATAAGTTCAACTTTTTAAGTTTCCACATATAAGTGAGATCATATAGTATTTGTCTATGTCTGGCTCATTTCACTTAACATAATGACCTCTAGGTTCATCTGTGTTATGGCAGATGACAGGATTTTCTGATTTTTAAAGGCTGAATAGTATTGCATTGTGTATATATACCCCATTTAAAAAACCCATTTGTTTGTTTATAGACAGGTTGTTTCCAACAGAAGCGAATAATTCTGCAATGAACATGGGCGTACGGACATCTCTTCTATTTCAATTTGGGGTGGGGTATACACCCAGTAGTGGGATTTCTGGATCATATATAATAATTCAATTTTTAGTTTTCTGAGAAATCTCCATACCGTTTTCCAAAATGGCTGTACTAATTAATAATACCACTAACATTATACACATACAGGTTTATATGTGTGTGTTCATATATAAATATATATATGAGATACATATATATTCCACATATATATGAGATATGTATACATATGCGATATATATATATATGCCACATGTACATCTATTTACTACGTGGATTATACTTAGATAAAAGAATCATTTCTTCATTAAAAAATATGTCCTGAGCATCAACAACATAGCAGATACTGTGCTAGGTCTTGCGTTATAAAGTTCAAAGAGTTTCTAAAATACAAAAGAGAAAAAGTCTTCATTCAATAATATTTATAGTATAATAATTATACTGTAGTTGTTAACTAGTTGCTAGTAACCTTTATAAATAGAAGAACTGAAAAAAGAAAGATGACTTTGATTTGGTTAGTGAGTTATCCTGCAAGTCTTCTGCTGAGTATAAAGAAGACAGAATGAGAAGGAGGCTTGAAGAGGGTAGAGAAAGTTGTAAACAGCCATTTATAGAAGAGGAGAGAAAACAGAAAGGATGTGAAACAATTTAATGAAAAGAAATAAACATATGTTTATATGTATGTGTGTATATGAGATACATATATTCCAGGTGTATGTGTGTTATAAAATGAGTGATTGTGAGGTGGTGTTGAGGACAGCAATTAATTTAGAAGACTATGAATTTAGAGCAGGATTTTTATTTAACCATATTAGAAGCAGAGAAGTTAAATGATAAGACTGGTAGAGGAGAATTAATTAGGACTCTGTTTCCAAGTAAAAGAAAAGCCAACCCAACTTAGCTTAAATAGGGGATACATGAGCTAAAGAACGGAAACATCCAAGTGTCCAGATGGCTAAAATAAAATTTGGCACAGGTGTTCAAATGATGTCATTAGGAGTGCCGTTGCTTAACTCTGCCTCTTCCGGATTAGTTCCATTCTGAAACAGGCAATAATGTCTACGTCCATACCACCCTGAACGTGCCCGATCTTGTCTGTTCTTGGAAGCTAAGCAGGGTCGGTCCTGGTTAGTACTTGGATGGGAGGCAAAAATAAGACACCTTACTCTTCCTGGTCACTCAAGCAAAAGTCCTGGCATTTGCTCTGACTGGGCGTGATGGCTTGAGTTATTCCTGTGCCTATCTCTGTGGCAACATATTGATAGTCTTGAGCCCCATCACATGTTCTGCCTGTGGCATCATGGACTAGGTAGCGGAAAGAGCGGCCCCCAGGGGAAATTGAAGAACTGTCATTAAGAAAAAGGTAAATAGGCACTACGCAGCAAAAACCACAGATGCCTTTCTCTGAGATTTTTCAATGTGAGGGTGCTTTAAGGAAAGACCCAGGGGTTAGGGTCTCCAAGAAAAGGATAATTAGATGATTAATGTGGTGGGTTATGGGTCTGTGTTGAATGGGAAACAAAGTCAGAGAAGGTAAGGTGATGTCAAGATGGGAGGTCCCTGTGAAGCTGAAGAATGTTCCTATTGGAATTAAAAGAGTAAGGATGGTGTGGCTGTTGGACGTAAAATTATAAAGGAGAGGCAATTCTTCAATAATGTGACTGTGGGAGTATTCTAACCTGTGCTGGTCCTAGAAGTCAGTGCCTGAAACAAGGGCTTGTGTTTAGATGGTTTATTTGGGGATGTGATCCTAGGGAATTGGAGTGAGAGCCTGGGGAGAGTGAACAGGAGACGTGGGAAATCAATGCAAGAGTATTTTAGTAAATTAATTATTATCGTGGTGCTTGAACCTTCTGGGATCTTCTAAGGAGCATGTACCCTGTGTCTCAAAATAGGTCCAGCTGAAGAACAAAAGGGAGAAGAATTAATCCGAAAGATACAACTCTATTTGTCAAGTGGTTGCCTCTTGGAGTGTTAACTCCTCTTCATTTCTGGATTGTGCATGAATGGAGCCAATAGTATTTCCTGAGGTATCCTTCAAAGAAGCCTGTGGGGCATATTTGAGGGAAGGCATTTTCAATGAAAAGTGGGTCAAAGCCTATCTGGAACTGATTGTTATACCCGTGCCTAGAATCAAAGGTAAGAACAAGAGCAGGTTAAGACCATGAACAAAAGACAATCAATAATAGTCTACACCTTACACTATTCACCATACAGATTTCTTAGCCTTCCATTAAGCCCAATTCATTGGTGACCAGGTCATAATCTCTACAAATAACTTAGTGTACGTGAGTTAATGGAACCAGCTTAATTCCAAAAAGTTCCAAGGCTGTATTACAGGGTCTCCTCCAATGTCAATCTTCACCCTCAACCAGTAGTTCATCTGGTGGAGTTTGCTTGCCAGATGGGACAACCCAGACCTCCGTCCCCAAGATGTCTGAGTCCTTAGGTTGCCTTGGCATTTTGGGGCTTTGGATGCTGTAATTGTCTGTTTACTGTTATTGCTGGGCGTGGAATACTGGGCATGGATTCACCATAAAGACTCTCTTGAGTTCTCTGCCTCCATTGTGTTGTAGAACCCTAGCTTCTCAAGGTAACCAGAGTTGAATATCCTCACCTCAATACTCTTTACTTTGCATATTGGTCCACCAGTATGAGGAGCCCAAAGAGAATAGGTAGGGGCCATAACTTGGGATCTTTAAACATCTCTTAGTGGAAAGGTCCCTTCCCATCTCACCCCTGACCCCAACAACCAGGACATCTAGTCTAGCAGAATCCAATTGTGTGGATATAGGAAGCAAAAATCCCATAAGTAGGTCTATGGCAGGGATGGTAAGAAGGGCTAATCTTATATTCATCTCTTGATTTTGTGACATGTGCATTGCAGCTATTGGGTACTCAGCACCATACACAAACTAGTATGCATATATATGTCATCTTGGAGAAGAGCACTCAAACACTGCCAGTAGCCATCCTAGAGCCAATGCCTTAGCTAAGCCTTTAATAGGCTATTTCACTTTTCTAGGCTAGCTGTGGACTAGTTGTGGACTAGTTGCATTCCTAGTCTCAGGTATTTCTTTATAGCAATGCAAGAATGGCCTACCCCAAGATCCATATTTCTTTGTCACCTGACTCTGTTCACCTCACACCTATGTCCTCACAGGGGGTTCTCTATGACCAACTCCCCCCAAAATATTGGGCTTATTATGTAGGTGCTAGCCCAAAGTGAACTACTACTGCCATTTAGCTGGACTCAGAGGTGACCCACATAGGCAGTACCAGAGGGAAATCCTGTCAATGGGCATAGTTGCAAGCAGTGAATTTGATCGTTTACTTTGTGTTGAGAGACAAGTGGCCTGAGGTTGGGATGAACACAGAAAATGACTTTTTTGGGTGATTAGAGTCTAGAAGCAGCAAGATTAAAATATAAAAGACATGGAATTCTGGGGGTGAGACATATGGATGGACATTGGGAGGGAGAACAAAGCAGGTATGTCTCTGTTGCCTCACATTAATGCCCACCAGAGAAGAGGCACTCAACAACCAGGCAAAGAGGGCAACTTGTCATATGGATGTCAGCCAGGCTCTCTCCTCAGCCACCCCAGTGCTTGAAAAATGAGCCATTTATGGATGGAGGCTATGCCCAACAGCATAGACTCCTTCTTACCAAGGCTGGTCTAGCCACTGCCACAGCTGAGTGCCCAAACTGTCAGCAAGAGACACTACTAAACCCTTAACATGACATCATCACATGAGGAAACCAGTCAGCCACTGGGAGCAGGTTGATTACATCATAGCTCTTTTACCCTACAGAGAGGTAGTAATTACTCCTTATGGAACTGATAATACCTACTCTGGATATGAGTTCACCCTGCCTGCCCGCCATACTTCTCCCAGCACTACACTTAAGGACTTGCAGGATGCCTAACTTACCAGCATGGGATCTTGTATAACATTGCTTCAGACCAATGGACCAAATTTTCGGCAAAGAGGGTGTAACAATGGGTGTGTGATCATAGGATACTGTTTCACCATGAACCACATCACCATCGAAACAGAATGGTATGGGCATAAGGACAGATATATAAACCAATGGAACAGACTTGTGAGCCCAGAAATAAAATCATCAATATTCAGTAAACAGATCTTCAACACGGGTTTCATGAATACACAATGAGGAAAGAATAGTTTCTTCAACAAATGATCTGAGGGACACTGTATATACACATGCAAAAGAATAAAATTGTAGCCTTATCTTACACTATACACAAATGTCAACTCAAAATCGATTGAAAACTTAAAGGTAAGACCTGAAACTAGATTGGTAATTACTAGGGGTAACTTACATAGAAAAGAGGTTTAATTAGCTCATGGCTCTGCAGGCTATACAGGAAACATGGCACTGGCATCTGCTCAGTTTCTGGGGTGGCTTCAGGGAACTTTTACTCATGGGGGAAGGTGAAGCAAGAGTACACATGGCACATGGTGAGAGAGGGAGCAAGGAGGTTGGTGTTGGGGAGATGCCATACACTTTCAAACCACTAGATCTCATAAGAACTCACTCAATATGGCAAGGACAGCACCAAACTGGGAGGAATCTGCCCCGTGACCCAAACACCTCTCACCAGGCCCCACCTCCAACATTGGGGATTACATTTCAATGTGAGATTTGGGGAGGGACAAATGTCTAAACTGTATCAGGTCTACTTGCTCGAAATTCTTAATTTGTGCTTCTTGGACTGCTGCTGTGGTTTGGCTGTGTCCGTGCCCAAATCTCATCTTGAATTTGTAGTTCCTATAATCCCCATGTGTTGTGGGAGGGCCTAGTGGGGGGCGGGAATTGAATAATGGGGGCAGTTATCTCCATGTTGTTTTCATGATAGTGAGTGAGTTCTTTCAAGATCTGATGGTTTTATAAGGAACTTTCCCCACCTTTTGCTCTGTACTTCTCTCTCCTGCTGCCAGGTGAAGAAGGACTTGTTTCCCATTCCACCATGATTGTAAGTTTCCTGAGGCCTCCCCAGCCATGCTGAACTGTGAGCCCATTAAATCTCTTTCCTTTATAAATTACCCAGTCTCAGGTATGTTTTTATTAGCAGCATGAGAACAGACTAATACAACTGCCCAGGCCCCATCCTGAGTTGATAATTTCCACTGGGTATGATATATATTACTACTGTCTGCACTCACCCTTCTGACATGGTGGATCTGATAATGCCCACATAATGATGTGTAATTCCAAATATGCTAGGGCCCTGTAGCCTGGCAGACTCTGCTACTTCTCTGACAGAGAAGGATGGCCTGGTTCCAGACACTGAGGGTTCTGGGATTCTTCTTCTAGTTGTGACAGAGGCTAAAACCAGCATTGCATGCACCACAGTATGTTTAGCATTGTCAGATCTGCTGGCTCATGGTCCCAAATCTTAAGTTTACAACTCCATGAATTTTCACAAGCAAACACAGCCATGAAACAAGCACCAATATCAAGAAATAAAACATCATCAGTCAGGGAGTGTCTTACATGAGGAAACTAGGCAACAATGTTCTCAGTGGAAGTGTTAGAAAAATCATAGAAAATCTCTTTATATGGCTCTTTTTACATTGGCTGAATAAACACCAAGAATGTAGTACTCCATTATGAAGCTATTTTATGGTGAGCAAACAAATATAGCACAGTCCCTGCCTTTACAGAGCTTTTATCTAATGGGGGAGAAAAATATTAATCAAGTTATTATGCAAATGACTATAAAATTGCTTCTTCTCCCTCAGCTTCCTGGCCTTCTGCCATTTTGATCTCATCTTCTCAGCCCAATCACTTAGGACCAATATTCCAGACTTGATTCCTGTCTCTCGTTCCTTTGGTCTTGGCATCTAGTGTTGATCTTCATGGTATATGGTAATTGGACTCCTGCATTCACGTACAGGCTCTGACTAGACCTCCTATCCATGACCCCAGAATCTTTTATAATCTTGGGAAGGAACTGCCTGATTCATACTAGGTCCTGGTAGAGCTCTATTCCTACTTCAAGCCACTGAGCTCCTGGTGGCAGAGTGGAAGCATGGGGCAGCAATGCTCCAGTGGTTATCCTGATGCAGAAGGGACCTCTCTGTCAGGCTGAGTCAAGCTGTGGACTAGTTGTGTTCCTATCAAGCTGGTCCTGCCACAGGGAAGTCCTCCTGGAAGCTTGGTCTCAAAGCTGTTTCTAAAGACTCCTCCTAATGTCTGTGCATTACTGAAGATTTTTCATTCCTTTTTTAAAAAAATTATTTTATTATAGTGAGAAGATTTAATATGAAATCGATCCTCTTAACAAATTTTTAAGTGTACAATAAAGTATTAATGACTATAGGCACAATGTACAGGTACAGGTACAGGTCTATATAGGTACAGATCTCTAGAACTTACTCATTTTATTTAACTGAAATTTTATGCCCATTGATTGGTAAATCCCCACTTCCCTTCCACCAGCCCCTGGGAATCACCATTCCAGTTTCAGGTCTTACTTTTAAGTCTTTAATTGATTTTGAGTTTATTTTTGTGTATAGTGTAAGATAAGCCTGCAATTTTATCTTTTGCGTGTGCATATAGTGTCCCCCAGACCACTTTTTGAAGAGACTTTTCTTTCTCCATTGAGTATTCTTGAAACCCATGTTGAAGATCAGTTTGCTGAATATTGATGATTTTGTTTCTAGGCTTGCAAGTCTGTTCCATTGGTTTATACAGCTGTCTTTATGCCAAAACCATTCTGTTTTGATTACTGTAGTTTTATAACATATTTTGAAATCAGGAAGCATCCGAATTGGAATGTACTCTTATACATTAGATAGACTAACTGCTCTTCACCCAAGTAGCTTTCCTGGTCCATTTTAGCTCTTCCTATTCATTTTCTGCAGCACAGACGGAGAGATTTCTTAAAACTTTAAATCAGATCATATAACTTGTAAATACTGTTTAAAATCCTAGAATAAAATCAAAAGTCTTTAACATGGCTACAAAACTTCATATAATCTAGCCCTGCTGACGTCTTTGCCTGTGTTCCCTACCACTGTTACTTCTCTCCTGCCATAGCAGTCTTCCTTCCTGGCATGTAGACATGCCAAACATGGTCCTGCCTCAGTCTTTGACTTTTATATTCTTTATAACTGGAATGCTCTTCCCAAGGTCCTTGCCTGGCTAATTTCTCATTCAAATATCAGCTCTTCAGAATGGCCTTCCCTGACCATCTTTTCTTAAGTAATCCCCTCATTATTCACTAGCCTGTTACAATTTTATATTCTTTATTGCCCTGCCATTTCTTTTTAGAAATATTTTTCATTTCAGTAACTTTAAGGATACAAGTGGCTTTTGGTTACATGAATGAATTGTATAGTGGTGAAGTCTAGGATCATAGTGTACCCATCACCTGAGTAGTATATACTGTACCCAATAGGCAGTTTTTAAATCCCTTGTTCCTCTCCTACCCTCCCCATTTTGCATCTCCAAAGTCCATCACACCATGCTATATGTCTCTGTGTACCCATAGCTTAGCTCTCACTTGTAAGTGAGAACATGCAGGATCTGGTTTTTGATTCCTGAGTTACTTCACTTATAATAATGGCCTCCAGTTCCATCAAAGTTACTGCAAAATACATTATTTTATTCTTTTTATGTCTGAGTAATATTCCATGGCATGTGTGTATACATGTACATATATAGTCACATTTTCTTTATCCACTCATTGGTTGATGGGCACTTAGTTTGATTCTGTATCTTTGCAATTGTGAATTATGTTGTGATAAACATGTGTACAGGTGTCTTTTTTTATAAAGTGACTTCTTTTCCTTTGTGTA
Source organism: Hylobates moloch (assembly GCF_009828535.3). Lineage (NCBI taxonomy): Eukaryota > Metazoa > Chordata > Mammalia > Primates > Hylobatidae > Hylobates > Hylobates moloch. Next base: position 83,608,824 of record NW_026652286.1, on the reverse strand, counting down.
GATCCTCAGTAGTGGGGTTGCTAAATTGAATGGTAGATCTACTTTTAATTTTTTGAGAAATCTCCATACTGTTTTCCATAGAGGTTGAACTAATTTACTTTCCCACCAGCAGTGTATAAGTGTTCCCTTTGTATTGCATTCATGGCAATATCCATTGTTTTTTGACTTTTTAATAATGGTCATTTGGTCTGGGATAAGGTGGTATCTCATTGTGGTTTTGATTTTCATTTCCCTGATGATTGGTGATGTTGAATATTTTTTCATATGTTTGTTGGCCACTTGTATATCTTCTTTTGAGAAATGTTTATCTATGTCCTTTGGCCACTTTTTAATGGGATTATATGTTTTGTTTTTCTTGCTAATTTGTTTGCATTTCTTGTAGATTCTGAATATTAGTCCTTTGTCAGAAAAATAATTTGCAAGTATTTTCTCTCATCCTGTAGGTTGTCTTTTTGTTCTGTTATTTCTTTTGGGGAGCTGAAACTTCTTAGTTTAACTGGGTCCAATTTATTTATTTTTGTTGTTGTTGCATTTGCTTTCCAGGTCTTAGTTATAAATTCTTCACCTAGGCCAAAATCCACAAGAGTTTTACTACGTTTTCTTCTATAATTTTTATGATTTAGCTCTTAGATTTAGGTCTTTAACCTATCTTAAGTTGATTTTTGCATATGGTGAGAGATACAAAGGCAGTTTCATTCTTCCACATATGGCTATCCAATTTTCCCATCACAATTTATTGAAGAGAGTGTCCTTTCTCCAAATTACATTTTTGTATGCCTTGTCAAAGATCAATTGCTTGTAAATATTTGGGTTTATTTCTGGATTCTCTATTCTGTTCCATTTGGTGTATGCATCTACTTTTATACCGGTACCACGCTGTTCTGGTTAATGTAGTCTTGTAGTATAATTTGAAGTTGGGTAATATGATGCCTCCAAATTTATTCTTTTTGCTTAGGATTGCTTTGCTACTTGGGCTTTTTGGGTTCCATATGAATTTTAGAATTGTTTTTTCTCATTATATGAAAAATGATGTTGGTATTTTGATAGAAATAGCTTTCAATTTGTAGGTTACTTTGAAAACTATGGCCATTTTTATAATATCTGTTCTCGAAATCCATGAGTGTGGTATTTCCATTTGTTTCTGTCATCTATGATTTCTTTCATCAGTGTTTTGTAGTTCTCTGTTTTTTTTATAATATCTGTTCTTGAAATCCATGAGTGTGGTATTTCCATTTGTTTCTGTCATCTATGATTTCTTTCATCAGTGTTTTGTAGTTCTCCTCTTAGAGATCTTTCACTTCTTTGGCTAAATATATTCCTGGATTTTGTGTGTGTGTGTGTGTGTAGCTATTGTAAAAGGGATTGAGTTCTTGATTTGATTCTCAACTTGGCCAATGATAGTATATAGCAGTGCTACTGATTTGTGTATATTGATTTTGTAACCTGAGACTTTACTGAATTCATTTATCAGATCTAGGAGTCTTTTGGAAGAGTCTTCAGGGTTTTCTCGGTATAAGATCATATTATCAGCAAATGGAAATAGTTTGACTTCCTCTTTTCCAATTTGGGTGTTCTTTGTTTCTTTCTCTTACCTGATTGCTCTGGTTAGGACTACCAGTACTATGTTGAATAGAAGTGGTGAAAGCGTGCATCCTTGTCTGGTTTCAGTTCTTAGGGGGAATACTTTTGACTTTTCACTGTTCAATATTATATTAGCTGTGGGTTTGTCATATATGGATTTTATTATTATTATTACTATTATTTAACTTTTAAATTCAGGGGTAGAAGTGCAGGTCTGTCATTGTATTCGTCCATTTTCACACTGCTCTAAAGAAACAGCTGAGACTCAGTAATTTATAAAGGAAAGAGGTTTATTTGATTCGCAGTTCCACATGGCTAGGGAGGCCTCAGGAAACTTACAATCATGGTAGAAGGGGAAGAGGCATGGTTACATGGCAGTAGGTGACAGAGAAAAGAGTGAGGAATGAAGGAGGAAGAGCACCTTATAAAACCATCAGATCTCATGAGAGCTCCCTCACTATCATGAAAACAGCATGGGGGAAATGATCCCATGATCCAATCACCTCCCACCAGGTCTCTCCCTAGACACATGGGGATTATAGGGATTATAATTCAAGATTATATTTGGGCAGGGACACAGCCAAACCATATCAGTTATATAGATAAACTCACGTCATGGGGGTTTGTTGTACAGATTATTTCATCCCTCAGGTAGGTATTAAGCATAGCACCAAGTAGTTATTTTTCCCTATCCTCTCCCTCCTTCCACCCTTCACTCTCCAGTAGGCCCCCAGGTCTTTTGTTCTCTGCTTTGTGTACATGTGTTCTCATCATTGAGCTCCCACTTATAAATGAGAACATGCAGTGTTTGGTTTTATGTTTGTGTGTGAGTTTGCTAAAGAATATAGCCTCCAGCTGCATCATGTTCCTGCAACGGACATTGTCTTGTTCTTTTTAATGGCTGCGTAGTATTTCATGGTGTATATGTACCACATTTTCTTTATCCAGTCTACCATTGGTGGGCATTTAGGTTGATTCCATGTCTTTGCTATTGTGAATAGTGCTGCAATGAACATATGTGTGCATGTGTCATTGTAATAGAATGATTTATATTCCCTTGGTTATACAGCTAGTAAGGGAATTCTGGGTTGAATGGTGTTTATGTCTTTAGGTCTCTGATGAATCACCACACTATCTGCCACTGTTTTTGAACTAATTTACACTCCCATGAACGGTGTATAAGTGGTCCTTTTTTCCCCACAACCTTACCAGTATCTGTTATTTTTGACTTTTTAATAAAGGGTATTCTTTCTATGCTATGCCTAGTTTGTTGAGGGTTTTAGTCATTAAGGATGCTGAATTTTAGTGGATGTTTGTCCTGCATTTATTGAGACGGTAATGTGGTTTTTGTTTGTAATTATGTTTGTGTGATGAATCACATTTATTCACTTGTGTATGTTGAACCATCCATGCATCCCTGGAATGATACCCACTTGATCATGGTGATTTTTTTTTTTATGTGCTATTGGATTCAGTTTGCTAGTACTTTGTTGAGGATTTTTGCATCTATATTCATAAGGGATATTGGTGTGTAGTTTTCTTTTTTTGTTATGTCCTTTCCTGGCTTAGGTATTGGGGTGATTCTGGCTTCATAGGATGAGTTAGGTAGGAGTCCCTCCTTCTCAATCTTTTGAAATATTTTCAGTAAAATTGGTAGCAGTTCTTCTTTGAATGTCTGTTAGAATTTGTCTGTGAAGTAGTCTGGCACTAGGCTTTTCTTTCTTTTTTTTTTGAGTTTTTAAAATAATTACTTATTCAACCTCAATGCTTGCTATTGGTCTGTTCAGGATTTCTGTTTCTTCCTGATTCAAACTAGGGGTGTTACATGTTTCCAGGAATTTATCCATTTCCTCTATATTTTCTAGTTTTTGTGCAGAGAGCTGTTTATAGTAGTCTTAAATGATATTTTGTATTTCTGTGGTTTAAGTCGTAATTCTCCGTTTTCATTTCAGCTTATTTGGATCTTCTTTCTTAGTTAATCTAGCTAGTGGTCTATCAAATTTATTTATGTTTTCAAAGAACAAGCATTTTGCTTCATTGATCTTTAGATTTAATTTCATTTACTTCTGCACTGATCTTTATTTTATTTATTTATTTTTGCCAGCTTTGGGTTTGGTGTGTTCTTATTTCCCTAGTTCCTTGAAGTGTGATGTTAGGTTGTCAATTTGTGATCTTTCATACTTTTTGATATAGGCATTTAGCACTATAAACTTTCCTTTTAGCATTGCTTTTGCTATATCCCAGAGGTTTTGGTAACTTGTGTCATTGTTATCATTCATTCAAAATAATGTTTAATTTTTATCTTGATTTCATTGTTAACCCAAAATTCATTCAGGAGCAGATTAATTCCTAAGTATTTGTATAGTTTTGAGGGTTCCTTTTGGAATTGATTTCTAGTTTTATTCTGCTGTGGTCTGAGAAAGTACTTGACATGATTTTAATTTTTGAAAATGTATTGAGACTTATTTTGTGGCCTATCTTGGAGAATGTTACATGCGTTGATAAGAAGAATGTATATTCTGCAGCTCTTGGGTAGATTGTTTTTAAATATCTGTTAGGTCCATTTGTTCTAGAGTGCAGTTTAAGTTCAGTATTTCTTTGTTGACTCTCTGTCTTGATAGTCTGTCCAGTGCTGTCAGTGGAATGTTGAAGTCCCCCACTATTATTGTATTGCTGTCTATCTCTTTTCTTAGTTCTAATAGTAATTGCTTTATGAATCTGGGAGCTATGGTGTTAGGTGAATATATATTTAGGATTATCATATCTTTTTGACTTGATCCTCTTATCATTGTATAATGACCTTCCTTGTCTTTTTTTTTTTTTTTTTTGCTGTTTTGCTTTAAAGTCTATCTTATCTGATATAAGAATAGCTACTCCTGCTTGCTTTTGGTTTCCATTTGCATGAAATGTGTTTTCTACCCCTTTACCTTGAGTTTATAAGAATCCTTACATGTTAGGTGTGATCTCCCAAAGACAGCAACTATTTGGTTTGTGATTTTTTTATCCATTCTGCCAATCTGTATTTTTAAATACACCATTTAGAACACTTACATTCAACATTAATATTTAGATGTGAGATATTGTTCCAGTCATTATGAGATTTTTACCTACTGACTTTGTTTTCTTCATTGTGTTATTGTTTTATAGGCCTTGTGAATATTATGCTTTCAGGAGTTTCTGTTCTGGTGCATATTGACCTTTTCTTTCAAGATTTAGAACTCCTTTTAGCATTTCTTATAGAACTAGTATTGATCTAGTATTGACAAATTCCCTCAGTATTTGCTTGTCTGAGAAATACTTTATTTCTCCTTCATTTATGAAACAATTTTGCTGGATACAAAATTCTTGGCTGACAGTTTCTCTGCTTAAAGAGACTAAAGATAGGACTCTAATCTCTTCTGGCTTGTAAGGTTTCTGCTGAGAAGTCAGCTGTTAGCTTAATAGGTTTTGCTGTATAAGTTAGCTCATATTTTTGTCTCACTACCCTTAGAATTCTTTTCTTTACATTGAGTTTAGATAGCCTGATGACTATATGCCTTGGTGATGTCCATTTTGCAATGAGTCTCCTAGAAGTTCTTTGAGCTTCTTAAATTTGGATGTCTAAATCTCTAGCAAGGCCCAGAAAGTTGGGAAGTTTTCCTCAATTATTCCCTCAAATATGTTTTCCAAACTTTTTGCTTTTCTTCTCCCTTAGGAACACCTGTAATTCTTAGGTTTGGTCATTTCACACAATCCCGTATTTCCTGGAGACTTAATTTCTTTTAGTTCTTTTTTCTTTATTGTATTTGATTAGGTTAACTCAAAAGCCTTGTCTTTGGGTTCTGAAGTTAGTTCTTCTACTTGATCTAGTCTATTGTTAAAACTTTCCACTGCATTTTGTAATTCCCTAAATGTGTCTGTTCTTTCCAGAAGTTCTGATTGGCATTTTAAAAAAATATCTATCTCTTCAGAAAATTTTTCATTCACATCTTAAATTGTTTTTTAAAATTTTTATGTTGGTTTTCTTTATTTTATATCTCCTTCAGTAAATTGATAATAAACTTTACTAATTCTTTGAGATTTCAAAGATTTCATCTTGGTTTGGATCCACTGCTGGAAAGCTAGTGTGACATTTGGTGGTATTATGGAACCCTGTTTTTTCCATATTGCCAGAATTAGTTTTCTGTTTCATTTTCATATGAGTAGACTACTTCTTCTAATTATTTTTGAGTTAATTTTGATTCCACTGGGTATACAATTTTTTTTTCCTTTGAGTATGTGAGTTTAGTGTTTCTAGTTTATTGTCACCTTGCTTCAGCTCTGGATGCTTTCAGTGGCAAAGACTCTGTATGAGTTCCTGGATTATAGACAATCTTTGTGGGATAGGTTTCTCAGATACTGGTGGTAGGGGTAATGTGCTGTGTGTGCTAGCAGGTTCACTGTCTCCTGTGGAGCTAGAATGGCAGAGGTCTCATGGAACTTATCTCATTCCCCAGTGATGTGCACTTTTAAAACTTTGTTTCTCTGGTATTTTATTCACTGGATTGAACAGTTCCAGCTTCAGACTAGTAGGAGGTACCCATGAGTAAAAATCAGCTGTGGCTAAAGCCATGGGTAAATGCAATACCCCAGTGGTGGGCAGAGTTCCCAGCCCCCAAAAGGGTGGCTGCGGAAGCTCTCAGTGAAATCCACTGAGATCTGTTCAGGAGGAAGCGAAGGAGCCATCACAGCTGTCCTTCCAGGCCAGCAGGAAAGTGGTCTGACTCCCAGTCACACTCCTAATCCAGTGTTCTGGCTATTCAGATCAGACAGGCACCTCTCTTCATCTGCAGAAATGCTGATGTTCCATGTACAGAGAGGTTGGGATCTATTTCTTGTGCAAACCTGAACTAAGAGGGCACTCCTTTTGTGGGGATACAGTCACCCTCAAGTGTTCCAGAAAGCTGGGGTTTCTCTCATGGGAGTTCAGTGCATGTTGAAGGAGAGAGAGAGAAGAAATCTGCTTCTCCGAGACCCCTCGTGAGCACCAGAGCTGATTGACTGTTGAGGTAGAACCCCTACCATTTCTATTATATAACAATTTGTTTATCTGTGTATCATCTTTCTATGAGAACAGCAACCTTGCCCATCTTTGCCCATTGTTCCCTGCTGTGTATTCCTGGTGCATAGATGAGAGTCTGGCACATGATAAGTGCTCAAATAATATTTGGGGAGTGTATGAATAAGTCATCAGGGAAATAGTCATGGAGAGCCTGAGGTGTAATTTGAGACTTGAAATGTGGCAAATTATATGGAAGGAAGTGAGAAGTAGAAGCACTCAAGTGAAAGACATAACTTACAGCACTCCTGTCATGCATGCCCAGAGGTGCCAGATTTAAAGAGCACAGTCACACTGCAGATAGCATCATTTGTAGGTTATTATGATAATTTTCTGGAAGATGAGAATAAAATGTTTAGTTCTAACAAAATTAGTATATTCTGAACAATCTTCTTGATTGTTGATAAAAAAAATTTCAGGAAGAAACACTTGTTTCTAATTTGTACAAAGGTACCATATGGACTAGCAATGACCCTGACATGAAAGGAAATACTGAAGGCTGGGAGGAGCTTGTGTTAAAGAAAACCAGAACCTGACAGAAGTTAAAATTGTGTTTGCAAATTTTATTCAGGAACTATTGCAATAGGGAGAAAGACACCTCAACATAGAACTAATTCCATTCCAAATACAAGGACAGATGAAGACTTAGAGCCAAGGAGCAGGGTGGGAGGTCACTGGATCGAAAATTGTTAAGGGAAAATAACAAAGATAGGAGGGAGGGTCAGGCTAAACAGACTTTTGATAGGATTCTTGCTGAAGGTAGGGCAGGATGACAAGATACTGAGCATGGGGGATGAGGAATTTGATCAGATATCAAGGGTGGGTGATTTTCATGAAACTGATTCAGCAGGATTTTTGCTAAAACTGGACTAAATGGGCCAAGGAGAGAACACAAGTTTGGGGTCTTGAGGGCCTAGGGGAGCCTGACTAGATTAGGAGAGAATCTGTCACTTTGCATATTTGTGGGGCAAGGGAGGATGGTACCACTGAATGATAAATGTCTTGAAAGCCAGGCAAAAAAATCTTAACGTTGTGTGTTAGTAAATTAGAAGCCATTGTAGATCCTGCTCCCAGTGCACTGAAGGGTTCTGCCTCCACAGATGCTGGGAAGAAGTTCAGAATGTTCTAAATGAGCAAAGGGCCACTGGGAAACATAACCCTCTGCCACAAACTTCTGCTGTCTTCCATGGTACTGTTGTGCGGGAGGGGAGGGGAAATAATGCACAGTGCCAGATACATGGTAAACAATCAAGAAATTATTGCAAAATGAATGCGTGAAGCAAAAATCTGCATAAGTCATAGCATGGTTGCTAGCTGGCTGTAGATTACCATGCCAGCATAGTCTTGGGGAAGATTGACAGGAGTCATAGAGAAGATGTGCTTGTCCGTGGAAGAATGATGACCCCCACCATCTCCTTAGTAAATTTATGCCCCAGAGGATAGAGTGCAACTCACAGACCCCATAAGGCATAGTAAGAGTCTTTTCAAAAGAAAATCTCTGTGCTATCCACATGAAAGCTCCTGAGGTGAGCATAGCTCATAGAGAGAAAGCAAGCCAAGAATTCCTAGTGAAAATGCCTCTGGTTAGAGTCAACTCCCAGTCTTCATTTTTCCCTGTTTCTTGGTGGTTTTTTGTGAACACAAACCAAGTATTTTTATAACTGTTCTTCATTAAAGTCATCAAGGGTTGAAAGCAGGAGAGCAGGCTACTGAGGGATCTCACTTCTTTGCCTTGCCAGAAGGTCCAGGAACAGAGACAGGACCAGGCTTTAATCCTTGGTCAGGATTAAAGATGTAGGTCCTTCTCCTGACTCTGTCCCTCTCTCCTTCCTTCTTCTTTTCTTTCTTCCCTCCTTCCTTCCAACTTTCCCACTTTTTTCTTCATCTACTTTAAGTTCTAAGTATGTTACAGGTATCACACTGATGCTGAAAAGAAAGAAATTAATGAGAGATCCCATCTTTGAACAGTCTGCATCTTAGCCTTTCCTTGCATTCTTTGAAGATTTCGATCAAACTCAGGTGTAGGAGTAAAACTTGGTTTGGGTTTCAAGGTTGCTGAAACTTAAATATTGCTGGGTTCCTATTTGGATTACTAAGAGCTAAACAGTAAAGTGAGTCATGAGAGCTTTACAGGGACCTGTTCTCCATCTGTCTTGGTATTGGCTAGGTTGGGCAGACAAATAGGACTGAAGGAGTCTTTGCTGTGGTGTAGGTTTTAGGAAGAATAATTGGCTGTTCGTCGAAGACCTTAAGTATCCGTGAAAAGAAAGCATAGCTTATATCACAAGAAATGTTATTTGTACCCCTTTTGCTTCATTCAAAGGAAGAGGGTGATGGAACAAGTATGTAGGTATTCTTAGGTTTTGAAACACAAGTTATCAGAAGAGTCTTCCCTAATTTTTGAAGCTATTCTTTATGTTATATCCAATATACTAATAAAGACTGCTAAAATTGCTATGACAATTTCTTTGTAGAAAATATCTCAGAATATAAATGTTGATAAAGAGGATAGAAAAGTAGTTGATAGTTAAGTTCAAAAGTTGAAGCCAACAGATCAAAGTTCTAGCAGTGATTGTTTAGCCACTAATAAGTTGAGTGACCTTGGGTGATTCATTAGTCAACAAATTTATCCGAATCTTGGCCTTCTTACTATCAAATAGGTTTCATAACATTACCTACCCTACTCACATCACAAGGGTGTTGTGGGCATTCATTGAAACAAGGATATAAAAGTCCTCTGAAAAATGGAAATTAGTGCTAAATTAGATTTGAGCATAATGAACTGAGTGTCTCAGAATATATGAGAAAACACATGAATACACCAGAATACATGTGAGATACTTAGCCCAGGTACCAATGACTATCATGTGGTGGCCTGAGATTTCTTCTGCTTTTCTTTGCATGTGCTGACTATGTCAACCTTTCTTCCTCTCTCACCTCTTTCACTTAAGCTTGGCCCTTGAAATGAGAGTTCCTGATGTTTCTTTCCATAGCAATCTGATCTGTACTAAACAAGGAAAAGAGTTCTCTGGCTTTTAGCACCTATTCGCTTTTGCTTCTTTTTTTTTTTTTTTTTGTGGACCCTTGCTCTTTCGCCCAGGCTGGAGTACAGTGGTGCAATTTCAGCTCACTGCAACCTCTGCCTCCCAAGTTCAAGTGATTCTCCTGCCTCAGCCTCCCGACTGTCTGGGATTACAGATCCCCACCACCATGCCTGGCTAATTTTTGTATTTTTAGTAGTGATGGGGTTTCACCATGTTGGCCAGGCTGGTCTTGAACTCCTGACCTCAAGTGATTCACCCGCCTGCCTCAGCCTCCCAAAGTGCTGGGATTACAGGCATGAGTCACCGCGCCCAGCCTCCCCTTTGCTTTTCAGAAGCTTAATTCAAGTTCTCCTTGGCCACACCTAAGCTCATCTTCCCATGGCCACACCTAACCTTGTCTTCCCATGGCTATCACAGCTCCCCGTCACTGTAGTCCTCCTACCTCCAAGTTATCCTTCCCCTCAGAAGCACAGAGTCTCTTCCTTAAAAAGTGACCTCCTCTTTTCAATGGCTTTCTAGGCGTATTTTTCCAATGCCTGATATTTAGGATTTGATGACGTCTTTCTAGCCAATTCTGAAATGCTGTGAGAAGGATCATCAGTCTCATATTTCAAATAGTGATCTGGCATTAGACCAAAGTCCACATTTCCCAGTTTAATCATTCATCTTAGTCAACAACTTTATTTCTGAATGACTTTTATCTGTTTCCGAAAATTAAACCCCTCATCCCAAATGTGAATTTGCCATCATTTTAAGGATGGGAAAATGATACCATAGATATTAGTGGCAATTCCTGAGAAGGAGCCATTGAAGATTTTTGGAATCTTTATCATTGAAATGTATGTTTAGGCTCTGGAGGTTTTAGTCATCATTTGAATTCAAGCATTCTAGTATGTTTGACTTTTAAAAAAAGTGACCTATTTTTAAATTAGGGCTGTGTCCATCCAACAGCTAGTAGCCCATTTACAGACCCTGGATTTGTAGTTTATCTGCTTTCAAAGGGTTATTAAATCGATTCCAACAAACGTTGCTGTAATAGAGGTTCTAAAATAGGACATTTAAAACCATGAAAAAATTGGGGGAATAAAATATTCATGAAACAGAGTTACTGTTAATGAATGTTAAGTTGAAACTGCTCAAGAGGCAAAAAGGAAAAAATCAAAAAACAACCCCCCCCCCGCCCCCCGCCACCGCCGCCAAAAAAAAAAAAACCGTGAGAGACCAACGCTCAGTCTTTCTGTCATTCAAAAGGGAAGATTTCAGGTATTTAAGAGAAGCAGGAAAAGGTAGCTGATGATCCTATGGCGCCCATTCAGTAACTCCTAAGAGCTTTCACCTACATCACCTTTGCCCCTCCCTCCCCAACTAGCTGGGAGATTCCCGGTAATTTACCTAATACAATGCAGGTGATCCCTTATCTGCGTACTTGGAAAGCAGATAGGGTGGGGATAATAATCCCTGGCTCATAAGTTTGCTGTAAGAATTTAGTGAGGTGCTTATAAAGCTCTAGCAGGGTGCATTGCACATTGTAAACATCCAGTGAATTCTGCAATTCCTATAACACCCTTCCAGGAAGGTGTTACTATCTCCATTAAGAAATAAGATTCCTCCACTTGTCAGAGTGTCACTAGTGTATGGAGAGCCAGGATTCCAATCCAGGTCCCTAGTCACAAAACCTATGGCCTTTCTACTGTATCTGTTAACTCTAAAAGGCATTTGCCAAACAAGAGTTGTTTTACTTTTTTAAAAGAATATGAAATAACATAATGACCAGTGTAGGAAGCAGATTTTCTGGGGTTTTTCTTAGGCTCTCAGTGAGAGCCTTGAGATTAGCATTGGACCATAACTCAGGAAAATTGGTTCTGTAAGGGGCCAGGCTATGAAGTCTAGCTTTGCAAGGAACTAACTTAACGTAAATAGAGGATGAGGCCCTCCAACTATTCACATGCACCTAACCCTGGCTGGTCACATAAGGTGCTTTGTAATATTCATGGTAGCTTAATGGGCCTGATTATGATGGCATGAGAGGTGCTTTTCTAACGGAAACAGCCCTCAGCAACCTCCTGTGCTTGATCTGCTTCTGGATGAGCTGAAAAAAAGCATTGTCTTGACTCCATAGCGGCCCATCCCCTGCCTGCCTCTTTGTTTTGGTTCTAGTTATCACCCCCTTAGCAACAGGCTCCTGCTAGGCATTGTGGACCCTCAGCCTGCCAGGATTCCAGGACATGTTTCTGGAAGGTACCATGAGAGGCATGGTGTCCCCCGGCCTGCCTCTTTGACTACTCTGTCTACATTCTTAGGTGGAGCTGGCACATGGTCAGCTGTGAATCAGAGGCTCCACCCCTGCCCTGGCTCCCTAGGCCTTAGGTTCTGGGGCTGATAGAATGGAGAACGCGAATGAACCAACAAGGTGCCAGTCTAACTTCTGCTCACTTCTGACTTTCACCAGCTTCTGCTTTAGTCTATTGCTGATCGCAATGGCTCTTATCAGACAGCTGGGTTTATTAATATTTGCCCTAACCAAGGTTTCTCATTTCCTACTGAATTATGATGACTTTGATTAAAACAAATATAATTGATTGAGTACGTAGGTTTAAGCCATTATTGATAACATATGCTATTTTGCTTGAGTCTCACAATAAAACCTACGGAGTATGGAAATCAAAGCTCAGACAGTAGAAATAACTTGCCAAGGGTCATACAGCTTGTCAACGGGAAGGTAGGGTTTAAACCTGGCCTGACTGCAAAGCCAGTGCTCTCTTTTATCATAATATAGTCCTCTTTCTGATTATGTCTATGGGTCTCTGGGAAGAAACAGTGCTTAGAAAATTTCTTTGTAGCTATTATCTTTGTCTTCCTGGCCCTTAACTTTAAAGAAGACTATTTCCCAAGAAACAAGTGATAGCTCCCAGTCCCTGGATATCTTACCACAGCAATCAGTATTATCCTCTGTCTGTGCATGAGCAAAAATCTCTTTCTTCTCCAATAATAATGAATGATGAAAATGGGCTCTGATGCCTAATAGATGTGCAGTCTCCTGTCTCATTGCAAGACGTGCCAATTCAATTGGCCATTTTCAGCATGGATGCACAGGGACTTTTGTCTATGTGTGTTGAACTGTGATGCTGGAATCTTTTTTTTTTTTAAATCAAGGCAATTGCAGGGAGGTGAATTTTAGACTTAAGGGAATGAAAAGATAAAGTGCAATTTCCGGCTTTAAATTATTTTTTAAACTCCTCAGCAGGATGGATTTTCACTCTTGGCAGGTTTTGTCTTATCAAACATGTAGGGCTGGCAGCTCTACTCAGAGCCTGTCCTAAGGCAATGCTCTGGAGAAGCTGCCTTCCCATTTTTATTTTTTATTTCCTCTTCTACTCCCAGCTCTCTCTACTCTCCTCCTCCAATAACCCTGCACTCTCATGCCTGGCACCACAGCGTGGGTCAAAGAGCAATAACTCTGGACTCTCAGGATCTGGTTATTGGTCCTAGCCCTGCCAACCTCTAGCTATGTGGCTTTAGAGAGGTCTCTTATCCCACTAGGCTTTCATTACCTCGTTATAAGATGGGCAGGCTAAGCACACAACTTCCAGTAATGTCCAGCGACTCAAAGGAGTTGATGTAATCAAAGTGCTTTGCTAACTATAAGAATTTCACAAACTTTGGTTACATTTTTATAGACTTTCGATTCTCTCAAGTTCCCCACCCATCTTTCCAGGCCTAATGTCATATAAAACTCAATTTTTTTCTCTCTACTCCATCTTTAGCAAACTTTACAATTCCTCAGGCCACTTGAACTGAAGAGAGATTGGAGGAAGAGAAGATCTTTAGCCAACGCCCCTTCTATCTACCCACAGGAGATGTCTCCTCAGGGCGGGGGAGAGGGCAGCAAGTATCATTGATGTCTATTCAGGGAAGTCACAGAGTGCATGGTCACCCTGTGACATGCAGTCCTTCATTACAATTGTAGGGAGCACCACACTCACCAGGAAAAGAGGACATTGGCTTTCGATCTTGTCTCTGAGAGGTGCAGGCCTTCTATCTATCCTATCTGTATTTTGCCAGTGGATCACTCACAGCAGAAAGCCAGCCAGGACCCTATGACATGGCCAGGCCTCAGTGAAACTTTCCCTATGAATGCCCTTGACCATTCAAAAACCAAGGATGCTTGTAAGTCCTCCATCTCCAAAAAGAGAGTTTTGCAGCCAGCAGGTCAAAGACAGTGAGGAAGGAAATGCCTCAGTGCCAGTGTTTAGATGGGAAACCCTCCAAAGAGATTCACATTCACCATAAATTTATTAAATGCTCTGGGTGGTATTATAAAGAAGAGAGCTATTCAATTTCATCTAATGTAACACTTCCCAAATATGTCTGACAATATGATCCTCTTTAATTTTCTCCCCATAAAGACTAGTAACATTCCACAAACACACTCTGGGAAACCACAGTACAGTGAAATGCAAATCAAGAATCTAAATCTTGGCTGGGTGTGATGGCTCAGGCCTGTAATCCCAGCACTTTGGGAGGCCAAGGCAGGCAGATCACTCGAAGCCAGGAGTTCAAGACCAACCTGGCCAACAAGGTGAAACTCCATCTCTACTAAAAGTACAAAATTAGCTGACTGTGGTGGCACATGCCTGTAATCCCAGCTACTCCAGTCTGGGCAGCAGAGTGGGTGAGACTCTGTCTCAAAAAAACGAAACAAAACAAAACAGAAATAATCTAAACCTCTAGGTTCAGAGTAAGACCTCACAATTTCATAATACTTCCTATGTACCAGGCACTGTTCCAAGTACTTCTCATCTATTAACTCATTTAGTCCTCACAATAACCCCATAAAGTATCATCATCTCATTTTTACATGTACAGAAACTCAGGCACAGAGAAGTTAAGCAACTTGTTCAAGGTCACACAGTCATTAAGTGGCAAAACCGGGAATGGAATCTAGTCATTTTGGCTCGTCTTGCTCCTAACCAACACTATTAGCAAAAATCCTGATCTATGAAAGAAAATAACTAACAACTGCTTTACACAGTTTTATATGGTTTAAATGAAATAAGGTAGGTTCTTTAATCCTTTATTTGGAATTATCTGTCAGATGGAGAATACTATTAATACCTAGTTTATAGGCATTGTGTCGATCAAATAAGATATCATTTCTAAGAGTGTTCTGTGAACTTAAACTCTTATTATTCAGGCAGAAATGGAATCTCTTGGCCTGTCAATCAATGATAGATTTTTCAAACAATAACATATCAGCTCCTAAGTCCTCTTTGGTAAGTAACCTTGATTCCTATATGTTGGGTGCAGGATGCCTTGATCTGAGGGTTCTAGTGTGGGAAGAATCTAATCCTAAAAATTTTCATGAAGGGTATAGAGGAAATTCCCCTTCTGAAAAAAAAAAAAAAAGAAAAGAAAAGCTATGCAAGATTTTCTTTTCTTTTTTGTTTTTGTTTGTTTTTTTCATGAAACACACTGTGCTTGGAAAGAAATTCTATGGAGAGGGATCATGGGTTATGTTAGTAAAATAAAGACTGGGCCTCTCTCCCCTCTTATTTCAGCTTCTGATGAGAAGCGTTGGTGAGTGAGGGAGAATAGTTCGTCCCAGTCCCATATGGTGAGCTAAAGAGCTCTGATTCTACTTTGTATACCATTTCTGGCTTTGAGTTCTCCTGTAAGTGTCAGCTATAGTAACACTTACTGAATCATTTTTAAATTGTTTCTTGTCCTTTCCTACCAGCCTTAGAATTGCTTGTGGAGAGAGAATGTGTTTTATTGTTCTCATAGCCCCAGAACCTAGCACAATTTGGCTGAGGATGGAAGTATATTCAAATTGGTCTCGGGATTTTTTAATGGCGACCTTGAGTAATCCTAATGCGATATATAAATTTATTTCCCTAAGTATTTTTTGAGTAAAAAAATCAAGCTACTAATTTTTATAACTTGGTAAAATGTAAAGTGCCTTCTTCACTCCTCCCCTCTGTCTATGGGCCTCTCTCCCAAACTTCTTCAGTTTGTGTCCAGCAAAATTCTTGTTGCTGTCAAATGAGCCAAGCGAGATAAAAATGTGTGGTGTCAATGTCCCTCTAGGGAATAGGAAGGGTGATAGAGTGCTGTACTAGTCGGAATGTATATAAAAACATTGTTCTCCTCCATAAAATTAATTTCTTTTTACTCCATTTTTAATTATAGAAGCTGTTTAAATTATAAAATTGACACACATGGCACTTTATGTGCAAAGTATGGGCCTTTCTCCTCTCCCACTTCCTCAGCCCACTCACCAAAGGTGAACATTAGAAATGGTTTCGTGTATAATTCTCCAGAAATCTATGCATATGCAAGCATATAAGTAAAGGATATAGTATATATTCTTTATCATTGCACTTGAGTGAGTTCATTTTATACTTGCTGTTCTGCAATTTTTTTAAAACTAACTATCTAAGAGATATTTACACATCAGCACTTCATTTTTTTAACTGCCATATGAAAGTCTTTTGTCTGAGTTTATCATAATGTAACCATTCTTTTATTGCACATTTAGGTTGCCTGCAAAATGTTGCTATTAAAAAGAGTGCTGAACACAGCATTTTTATGTTTGTAATTTTATCCTGTTAATATTGCCAAATTCCCCTGTCACGTTCCCCGCTAGCATACAGTGTTGTAGCACCCATTTGCAACCTTGCTAATGGTAGGTATTATCTGATGCTTTAATCTTTCCCTGTCTGATAGGTAAAAATGATATCTCATCATAATGAAAATTTCATTAAATTATGAGCAATATAATCATCGTTTCATATTTTAATGGGGTATTCTTTTACTTTTTCTGTATGAATTGCTTGTTCATATCCTTCCTCATTTTTCAATTGAGTTGTTGGTCTTGCTAACATGTAAATTAATATATTAATATGTAAAACTCTAAATATTAAGGAAATTCACCTTTTGCCAGTGATCTGTGCTGTAAATATTCCTCCTGATTCATCATTTGTCTTCTGAGTCTATTTGTAGTGGATTTTGCCATATGAAAATTTAAATTTTTTATTAAGTGAAATTCATAGATTTGGGTTTTCATGTCATACTTAGAATGTCACTGCTGCCAGATTATATTTTAAATATTTCATCTCCTCCCCTAGTTACTTCATAGTTTCATTTTTGAAACTTAAATCTTTGACCAATCAGGAATTTATTTTTGGTGGAAGAAAGGAGGTAGGAAGAGGAATTTGGCGCTACGTTTTCTACATAGCCAGTCAGTCATCTAAACTCCATTAATGGGCTTCCTTTACAAGTGTGTTTGTGTCTGCTTCTAGACTCTTTATTCCATTCCACCGATCTGCTTATCTACACTTGTGAAAGCATCAAATTTTATAAATTACTGGAGACATTTTAGTAATTTAGAGCCATTCCCCTCCTTTTTTGTGCTTCTTTTTTTTTTTTTTTTTTTTTTTTTTTGAGACGGAGTCTTGCTCTGTCGCCCAGGCTGGAGTGCAGTGGCGCGATCTTGGCTCACTGCAACCTCCGCCTCCCGGGTTCACGCCATTCTCCTGCCTCAGCCTCTCCGAGTAGCTGGGACTACAGGCGCCCGCCACCACGCCCGGCTAATTTTTTGTATTTTTTTTGGTAGAGACGGGGTTTCACCGTGGTCTCGATCTCCTGACCTCGTGATCCGCCCGCCTCGGCCTCCCAAAGTGCTGGGATTACAAGCGTGAGCCACCGCGCCCGGCCTTGTGCTTCTTTTTTTAAATAAATTTTCTGGCTGTGTCCCCATGTTGTTTTTCTTTTGTATGTTAAGATCAGCTTGCAAGTTCTAAAAAAAAGCATGTTAGTATTTTGATTGTGATAAAATTGTAGTTATACACTAATTTAGGAAGCATTATGATCCTTAAAATGGGGAGTGTATCTGTAAAAATATAACTTTTTCTTTATTTAAAGCTTTATTGGTTTTCAGCAAAGATTTCTTCCTGTGGGTTTTTTTTTCATATGTCTTACACATTTTCTTTTTAAGTTTATTTCTAGATGTTTTCTTAATATAAATTAAAAATGAAATATTTTCTGTATTTTTCTGCTCATTTTATATATTGATTATTTTATATCAGTTTTGAAGCACCTTTTAGTTACACCTAGTTTATACAGAAGGACACATAGGCGTTTTGTTCCTGATCTCTTGCGTACTTGAAAAATTCTATCTGCTGTCTTTACACTTGAAAGAAAATGTGAGTCACGCATTATTTTCTAGTACTGAATATGGAGGAACCATCAGTTTTCCCCACGGGTGAATTTTTGTGTGTGGGAGATAAGGAATGCTGAATTTCATTGAATTCTTTTATTATTCTTGAAGTCTGAAAACTTCATTGGGCTATATCTCAGAGCTGGTTTTTCTGTATCACTATTTTTTCTGAGCTATAATATGCCATTTTAATCTGTATAAATTCTAGATTTCTGTTATTTATTTAATGGTAATTTTCTTTTCAGGTATTTTTGAATTTTTTTGTTCTAGTTGTCCTGTTCTTACTTTTTCCTAACTCTGATTCAAAATTTGTTCTCTTTAGTCTGTCTTCTACTGGCATACCAGTAATTTACTGTCTAATTACTTTTATCTCACAATTTGATAATATTTTTATATGTATGTTTTTATTTCAAGCCAGTCCTCCATGTCTTTATGTTTTTCAATTAGTGTCTATTCTAATATTTTGCTATTTCGAATGTTGACGGCTTTACTTCTTTCTTCAGCTTTTCTCCTGAACTTTTCTTGCTCACTATCCACTAACTATCTTGCTGTATTTTCTCTTCCTTATTCTTTCTTTTTAAACTTCTTTTTTGAAATCTTTCTTCAAAAGCGTACATTTCCTTCTACTTAGTTGATGATGTCCATTGCAAAGTGAAATTTGCTTGTTTGGTGTCATTTTTGGAAAGTTGTTCTTTATATTTGTGTTTGATCAGTTTCTTTTCTCCTTTTCTGTAGTTGTGTAAGTAGAGGTCCCATGCTGGTTTGTTTCTGATAATCAGTCACCCTTCAATGGGTGCCAATCCACGTGGGAGGGCTATTTACTAGAGAATAACTTTAGCAAGGGTGGGAGGCAGGGAGGTGGGCTGGTTGGCAGCTTCCATTCAGGTGCTTGGCCTCACAATGTCTTCCCACTCAATACGCTGCCTCCTTTGCCTGGGAATACCTCTATGCTGCTTTTGGTGTGGTCCTTTTAGGGTAAAAATAAGAAAAGCCCTTTACATTAAAAATGCTCTATGTAGTGATTTATCTTATTTGAGCTAGCTTTGATCAAGAGCTGCAAATCTGTTGTCACTTGTTTGCTCTCCTCTTCCTGCCACACTTCCAGTTAACCATGCACTGCCTTCTTCTCTGTTCCTTCTGCCATCCTGCAATGTGGAAAGGACTAAACGTTATTTCAGAATGGCCAGACTGGGAGGACAGAGGATGAAGAATCTGGGCCTCCCCTAGGGTGGAGCAGGCAGGAGGGGATAGTTAGAACTGCAGATGCTGAGGGAAGACTCAGCAAAAGCCTGGTGTCCAAGAAGTGAGACAGAATTAGGATGTAGTTCAAGCAAGAGCAGCAATCGGAGTCAAAATATGGTGTGTGTGTGTGTGTGTGTGTGTGCACATTTGTATGCATCGAATATGTAGGGATTGAGGGGGCAATGTCACTCCATTTGGGCAGATCCCCACAGCCATAAATGGGGGTCAAAAACAGGCAGGAAGGCAGGCGCCATCAGAGCAGAGTCTTGCTCCAGCAGCCTGTGGTTTGAGGATGGGGCTCGCTTTTCCAAATATTTGCTGACCAGGAGATGCAGGACAGCACAGACTTGAGTGTTAGACACACATCTGGGTTTCAATTTCAGCTTCAGAAATTATTTATTATATGACTTTGGACAAATTCCTTAACTGCTCAACATTTTGGTTTTCTTAACTGTAAATTGGGGATAATTGTGTCTGTCTCATAGAGTTGTTGTGGGGCCAGAGATGAAACATGAAAACTGTCGAAGTGCCCGGCCTGGCAGGTTACAGGAGCTCAATAAAAAATAGTTGTTTTTAGTATTAATGACTCAATTGAATGATGATGATAAATATCCTGGTCTCCAGCCTCTCCCCACTCCAAGCCAGCCTCTACGATCTGCCAGTGTTCCCACTACACTCAGACCTTGCCATGTCAGTTGCTACCGCACAACCTGTCCCCACATGTTGAGATGTCCCTGCCTCCCTTTCCAGCCTCACCACCTACCACCCACCTTTTTTTCTCTTTCACATGAAACTTCCTTTATTTCTAGAGTCTGTAAAATACTTTCAACTCACCTGGTTCTTATGTATGATGTGCCTTCTGCCTAAATGCCCTTTGCTTTTTTCCACGGGATCCCCCTCTGCTCCACTATCTGTGGAGTTAGACATACACCTGGGTTTGAATTCCAGCTTCAGAAATGATCACTCCCTACCCAGTATCACACACACGCACATGCACATGCACGCTCACTGGCCACCTCCTGCCCAAAGCCTTTCCTGTGCCCTGAGACAGACTTAGAGGTACTCTCTTGTGTCTGTAGTACTTTGCACGTGTCCTTATCACAGCAACATTTTGGAACATTGAGAAGCAATGCTAATTTCTTTATTAATTGTTCATTCAGTGGATCTATGACTTATGGAGAACACCCAATATGGTCAGAACTCTGCTTAGGTACTTTCACAGATGTCTTATTTATTTCCACAGTAATTCTCTCAGCTACACAGTTCTCTCTAGTTTTCAACTCATGACACAGGGGCTCAGAGGGATTAAGTACCTTGTTCAAGATTACCCGATCAATAAGTGGTGAATCCAGATTCTGTCTGATTCCAAAGCCCATGCTTCAGCCAGCATCGGAGAAGAATGAGATGAGCAATGTTACCAAAGAGAGATATTCAGATTTCAGACAGAAGGGAAAAAAATCAATATTCATTAGTCTGCCCTGGTTCAGGTCCATATATGATTCTTGTTATGCTTTTTGAAAATGAATCCCAGACAAATACAATCATGCCGTTGGTTTGCAATGATTGGAAGGAGAATTGAGAATGCACTTACTCATGCCTGAGCCTGTCCAGATCCATTTCTTTCTTAGGAAGTGTTAAAGCCAAATGTGTCTAATGTCCCAGCTATCCTGGCGCTGTCCTGCACGGTCCTGTCTCTGCCTGTGCTGTAGAAAATGCAGACTGTCCACATCCATATGGAATCGTTTCTGCTATACTTTCCTACTGGTGCATTATTAAAACACCTGCTGTGGTGGAACTTACTCAGTGAATGGGGCCATCCATTCCTTCAGTCCTCCATTCACTCCGTGATTTTATTTTATTTTATTATTTTATTTTATTTTTGAGATGGAATCTCATTCACTCTATCGCCCAGGCTAGAGTGCAGTGGTGCAATCTCAGCTCACTGCAACCTCTGCCTCCTGGGTGCAAGCAATCCTCCTGCCTTGGCCTCCTGAGTAGATGAGATTATAGATGCCCACCACACCTGGCTAATTTTTATATTTTTAGTGGAGACAGAGTTTCACTATGTTGGCCAGGCTGGTCTTGAAGTCTTGACCTCAAGTGATCCACCTGCCTTGGCCTCCCAAAGTGCTGGGATTACTGGCGTGAGCCACCGTGCCTGGCCCTCAATCTATGATATTTGTTGAGCACCTACTATGTGCTGAGCATCACAGGCTGCTCAGAACCTCTGCCAAGGGGATGCAGGAATGCGCTCCTGGTACCTTTGGTCTGTAAAGCACATAAACAGACTCTCAAGTAAATCTCTCCCTTCTCTGAGGCTGACTTGTCTGGGTGTCTTATGCTATTGTCTCCTTCACCTGGGGGCACTGATGACATTATTACCTAGATGACTGTAACATTTGCCAAATTATCTGTCTCCTAGAACCTTTCCCTGTGGAGACACCACATTTATATTCAGGACAATGTATAATAAACTCATACAAAGGACTTCTTGTTTTTAATAGCAGAATGGACCCACCAGCTGTCCTACTTTATAGGTTAAAACTGAACCTTTTTTTTTTTCCATGAGAACAGAAATAAGCTATTATTATTAACAGGTGCAGTTGCAGTCAGAGGAAGATGGGGTTTTGTTCAGTGAAGGTCCCTTTCATTCTGATGTGCATGTTAATGGGCTTAGATCTACAAAAATGGGCCTGGAGGTTGTGAATAGGAGCTGGAGAGAACTGAATTGCTCTTCATAGTAGAATGAGAAAAAAATTTGAGTTCCTAAGTGGGGTAAAAACGGGATGGGAAGAGAAAGAGATTGTAGAGACTGAGGGAAGGGAGAGAGAAGACAGAAGCATGAAAAGAAGGCAGAGTTGTTCAATGGGATTAAATTGGCTCATAAAATCTCCCCAGAGGTGAGTGGCCAAAAGCACTCACAAATAGGGATGTCTAATGTTCAATGTATGAGTTCATTATACACTGTCCTGAATATAAAACTTGTTTGCCCTGTTGTGATGCAAACCATGATGACATCCATCTTCCTTGAAACTTGAGTGAACTTTCTTATACAAAAAAATGCCTTGTGTGACTGGCTTTATGAGCTGAAACAGAGAAAGGGACAGAGTTTCAGTCTGTGAGTCATTGTGATGTGTTTTAGGGTCCCCATATGCATGACGGTGAGATAAACTAGAAACCAAGCCAGTTTGGCAGGCTGCCATTTTAGAATTGGATTTGCCATTCTAAGTCACATAAAAGTAAGGTGGCAACTGGACAGACACTCAAAGACAGTAGGTGAGCCAGAGGGGTATCTGAGGGAAGAGAGTTCAAGCAAAGAGAACTGCAAGGACAAAGGTCCTGAGGGGTGGGGCTCAGAGGGCAGCAGAGGGAGTACAAACCATATTGTGGAGAAGAGAGGGGTCTCTATTTCCAGAGAAACAGCCTGGAGGGGAGAGTGCAGCCTGGTGCCTGGCTCATATCTCAGGTGGCAGGAAGGGCCATGTGTTGGATGGTTTTCGTTCCCCAGTCAGAGAAGCCACGTTATCTGAGTGTCCGTAGCAAATCCTGAAGGCTGAAAATCACTTTGTTCTTCCCGAAAATGCTGTTGAATTTTCCTCAGTGCACTATTAGCACTTAAGTGTATGCAGTGTTATTACTCTGTGAGTCATTAACCATGGGAGCTGCCTCCTTAGCAGAGCCACTAAACAATTGTTGACAAAAGGCATTCGTATCAGCTCATACTTGGGCAGTTATCCTCATTCTTCGGATTGCACGGCACAGACAAAGGGTTGGTTTTGAAACCCACACTACCATCCTTCTCCTCTAAATCCACAGCCCACTTCTGCTTAAGTTTCTTTCCTGAAGGTCAAATTGCACAGATCATGAAATTAGACATCACTTCACTCTTGCGAGGGGAGATAACCCTATATGACATATGACCGCCTGTCCAGGGAGAAGTTCAGAGAATCCCACCCAGCCTCCCTCCCGTGGCTGTAGGTGCCATGGCTTATATGCAGGGTGGGCTGACTGTTACCGAATCAGGGCCTGCCTGCAGGTGCTGGCTTCTCGCTGATGAATGTGGATCTTAGGCTCATCCCTAAAAATATGTTGATTCTGGCTCTATTCAGAGCCAAAGCATATCTAGATAACTTGAATCGATCCCTTCCAGACTTGAATCTGAAATTGCCTCAAGGAGAACTTGCTAGAAGGAGATGGTTCTCTGTCCCAGGGATTAATGATGATTCCACCTGTGTCATAAACTAAACAACAAATATCTTTCTCCAGGTGAAATATTCCATCTCTCTTTTTCTAGGAGTGTATGGTGTTGCACAGCCTTCTTCCCCCAGCCCTCAATCCACCCTGGGCTAGAGGGATAATGCCCAGTTACCTCATCTTCCCCCACCACCCCACAAACTCCCCATATTCCACCTCTCCCTCATCCCTACCTGGACATACTCAAAAGGACCCTTCTTCTCCCCAGATAACTAAATGTGATGTTGCATTTGGTCCTCTAACAAGAAAGAAACTAAAGAGTAAAACAACTCAGTTATTTTATTTCTCTCTCTCTCTCTCTCTCTCTCTCTCTCTCTGTCTCTGTCTCTCTTGGGCCATTGTTTTGAGCTTCGCTTTTGTTGACTCCCTTTCTTCCATGTATTCCTTAAATATTGGTTTCCTGAAGTTCATCGCTGGTCCCATTTCCTCACTGGTGGTCTTGCCTATACTCATGATTTCAAGGAATGGGTAATAAGCTGAGGCTTTCAAATATGTCTTCCACACAGACCTACCTCTTTGGCTTTTGTACATCTAACTCCTTGTTGGAAATCTCTGCTTCAGCTTCTGAACAGCATCTCAAACTGAATGTGACTAATGTGGAATCCATAATTTCTCCCACCCTAAGCCGATCCCTCCTCGTGGTTACCATAAGTCTGTCCAGTCGACCAGGCCACGCGCCAGCCTCCCTGCATTTGGTCAGCTGGCCGCTGAGCCCCGCCTCCACCTGCAGTGTCCAGTGTCATGTTCTCTCCCATCTCCTCCTCTTGTGTCTCACTCTGTCTGGGCACTATTCCGACAGTCTTCTCACTGGTCTGCCTGCTTCCAGCATGGCCCTCTCAAATGTCCTCAACGCCATAGGCAGATCTGTTTCTATTAGTTCTTTACTTCAAACATTGATGGTTCTGCTTTGTCTTAGAGCACAATCCTCTCTCCACACTCACTTTCGGTGGCCCCTCTCCCTGTACCTCAATTGGGCTCCTGCTGCACGAACACTCAGGCCTTGGCCCCAGCCTCAGGATCCCATGTTGGCAAATTCCTATTCATCTTTCAAGACCCGAGTCCCCTTCTGGGAATCTTCTCTAATTTTTCCCACCCCACCTTAACCAAGGCGGGTTAGTTACCCTTGGACCTGTTCCCAAGCCAGGGTCTCTTCCCTCTCTTGTGAGTCTTTCTGGCCCTCTGAAGTCATACAGTCCCAGAATTTTTGTTGTTGTTGGGTTGTCTAAACCAATCAGCTCATTCTGTAGATATTGAGAGTAAAACCAGACGTGAAGTGACTGGTATGAGGTTACACAGCTAGAAGCGGCAGAGCTGGGACTTGAACCAGGCAGGTCTCCTGGCTCCTGATATGGTAAGTGTGAATGGCTGGGAACTGTTATACTATTATAACTCCAGAGACCAGCAATAGGACATTGTCCAGTCCGATCACACTGGCAGTTTCCCTTAGACACATCATGGGAGAAATCAGACAGGCAGAAATCAGTCCGGAGTGCTCCTTCCCATGTAGCTAAAACCCAAAGAGTTTCACCCTGCAGACTGGGTTAAATCCTTCTATGTGCTCTGTTACAACTAAATTTTTCTTCTGTAATAATTCCCATATTTGCATAATTATTTGCTTACTATCTGTTTTCTCTACTAAATGAAAAACTACATGAGGATGGGAAGCCACGTTAATCTCACTGCTGGCTAGATACTTGTATAGTGCCAAACACGGTTCACACATCAATGTTTGGCAAATGAATGATGGATGGACATTCTTTAAAAATATCAAGTCACTCCCCTCTTGCTGTATGCCTATTAACTTGTGTGTATCTTCAGTCTCGGTCCATTTGCATATGATCATTAGGGGCCAAGAGAAAGAAAAAAAGGTCCTATGCTGACTAGAGAGAGAACTTTTCTCTATGGATTTAACTTTTACTACATGAGTAATGCACACTTGTAGAAAAATTTTAAAATATAAATAAGTAAAAAGAAGAAAATGGAAATCACTTGTAATCCCACCACTATTACTATTTAGTTACAAAGTCTCTCAAACTTTTTTCTTAAAAACTTAAAAAAATGTAAATCATTCTCTACATAATGTTTTGCAACTTGATTTTTTCACTTAACAATGTACTGTGAACATATTTCAACATCATGTAATATAATCTCCAGCATATTTTTAATGACTTCATTGAATATCATTAAACTGAATAAATGATGTATTTAACCAATTCCTTATTGGTGAACATTTGTATTTTTCTAGTTTTTTTAAACCATAGTATGGACCATGTCGTAGCAAACTGTCTTGTAACTAAACCTCTGTGCTTATCTATCATTATTTCCTTAGAATAAATTCCTAGAAATTGAATGACTAGATCAAAGAACATGCGTGTTTCAAACTTTTTAAAAACACATTGTCAAATTGGCCCCAAAAGTTTTAGGAATGCATATTCCCTCCAGCAGGGTATGATGGGAGTCTTGGAGAGAAATATTTAATCTAGAGTCCTTCCCCTGGCTCACCTACTTGTCAGTGAGATTGGCTGGACCATTCCGTCCTTTTACTGTCTTCAACCAAATAGGTGCAGTGCTAGTTCTCAGCCATTTATCCTTGCATGCCTCTCTCTTTCTGTCTTCCCGAAGAGATTTCAATTATATTCAAATGGTTGCACATATATTGGAGGTCCTATTTAATGAACAAACTCAGTGTGCCGATGTCTCTTCAACCCAGGTGTCTCGCCCTTCCCCTCACTGGAAGGAAGCCCCACAATTTCATCAGCAAACAACATATATTCACATCTTCCAACATATCAAAGTTTAATATCCAACCTAGGAAAATGAAAGTTGCCGTCTTTAGAGGAATGGGAGGAAATCTTTTCATAAGGGCAAGGGGTGGTTACTGGTATAGGCAACACCTTTCACTGAAGGTTCAGCACTGAAAGAAGCTGCAGAGTCTTTGCAGGTAAATATTTCCTCTCAAAATGTAGCAAACTTCCTTTGCTTAATATATAATTTAGCACTTACTCTGCGAAATTCTTTGCCTATAGTACATCAGTCCCCACAACAAATATCAAAAGTAAATATTATTTCATTTTACATATGAAGAAAATGAGGTTTAGAGTGATTCATTCATCATTGAAGAATATCTACCGAGTGCATATCGTTGCATTTAGAAACATGGAAGTTATTAGTGGTCTTATTAAGAATGCTTTCATTGGAGCAAACCCCTGATTTGAATGTATTCAAGAAAAAGTTGAGAGAAACTAGAGATAGTGACTATTGCATAGAGTGCTCTTTCAAAGAGTTTTGCTACAAAGGGAAAAGGAGAAATGGGGGATATAGCTGCAGAGGAAAGTGGAGTCAAAAAGATTTTTAGTAAAACGGAATAACAGCATGCTAGTATGGGAACGGTTTGAATATAGAAAAAAAAATCCTATGATGCAGGAGAGAAAGAAGTGGCAAGGCTTGCTTAGCTGAGAGCAGAGTATGTTCATCCACATTAACAGAAATGAGATATAGGGAGATGGGTAGAGGCGGAAGTGGGAGTTTGTGGAAATTCTCTCTTCATTTTTCTCAGGAAAGCAGGAAGCAAAGCCAGTAATTGAGAGGGAGAGTGGGGGTGGGGGGTTTAAGAGTACAGAGGACTTATGAGATCCTCAGCTAGGAAAATGAGACAGTGAACTGGCTAGGGAGGCAGAGTGGTTGCCAGGCAGCAGAAGGCACAGCTGAAGATGGTGGTCATAAACTTAATGAGACTAGTCAGTGAGATTATGTGTTTTTCTCCAAACATATCTAACTGTACAGGCTCAGGTGAGGAAGAGACAAAGAGGTGGACACAACTAGGTTTGTCATTTAGCCAAGCAAATATGCCAAAGGAGAGGGACAAGGAAATTAAAAATACACTAAAGAGAAGAATTACTGAATGGCCATGGAATTTTTAAATGAATAATGAATAAAAAGAGGCCATGCAAGAGATAAGGGATGGTGAAACACTTGTATAGATCAATAGAACAAGATCTTGGTAGAAGTCAAAGTGTTGTAGAACTACTGGTGGTGGCAGGGAATTGGCAGTAGTGAGAGAATGGGATAGTTGAAACTGTGAAATGGAAGTCAATAATGTTTCTCAAGGTCATACAATGTTATGTTGCAAAGCTGGGAGTCAAACTAAAATCTCTCTAATCAAAGAGCCCACCCCAATATTTAAGCAGTACACTCAGGACAGAGTGAGAGATGCCTTAGTTCACAGAGGCACAGGTGGCTTTTGTGGTATCATTCATGCAAATGAGACCTCATGGCTTTCTGTGGCAAATATTTATAGCACCGCATGAGAATGGTAATGTAAAATTTATTCTCCCTTTCTCCTCCCCCTCCTACTTCTTACAGAAATAGTAACTGGTTCAGATGGGCTGGGCTGGTTCCATGGAGAGCATATGTTTGCTGATGAGGAGAAACAGACAAAGCCAGCTAATGTGAAAACGTGGGGTCCCTTATGAGTTCGGGGTTTAAATATCAGTTTCTGGTGTTTGTGCTTGTGTGGGTTTCTCCATGAAACTGATCATTATCTTTCTAGCTTGAGATCTCCCCTGGGGGTGCTTGGTAAGGGCACCCACCCTCTTTAGATACTAACCATTCTCTAACAGCAAAACCACGGACAGGTCTTGTGGTGTTATATGTGGGGCAGAGTTAAATACAAAACAGACACTGAGGCACATTGAAATCGTGAAGCTGACGACAGCCCAGGAATGCTGAGATTGAGGCCCAGTCTCCTGTGTGACTGCTGACTGTAAGAATGTTAACTCTAAATTTCCTGAATGTTGTCAGATCACAGCAGGGAGTCATGCATCCTCCCTGTAACATTCTCTCTCTCTGTGTCCATCTCTCTCTCTGTTCTCTTTCACAGATGCGTGTGCGCGCACACACACACACACACAATCATAAAGCCTTGAGGAATGTGTTCAGGATTTATGCAAGCTGTGTGCCTGGAGACCACGTACTCTGTGAGAAAAATAAAATCTCTAATCCTGAGAGATGATAATTTAGATTAGAACCATTAAAAGGAAAGCCATAGGATGTACTCTTACTGTGAATCTTGGATATTTCTGAATTGCCACCTTTCAAATGATGATATAATTTGGTCAGTGCTACTTCTTTCTGCCTGGTTTTCTTGAGTGACTTAAGCAAAGGGCCAACTGTGTGTTTTCCAGCACAGAGCCTGGCACATGGAAACTGCTTAAACAAATGCTATTGGATAAACTTAATGGTGGCTTAAGGTCATTACTCAGGGGTGGTTGGTGATCTTAGACTCCCCTATAAGTTCCATCAATCTCCTCTTCAAGTCGCTCCAACCGAGTTTTTTAAAATATGAGTTTGAATGTAACCATAGCATCCAAGAGAATTTTCTGAGAAAAAAAACAAAAAAAACAACAACAAAAAAACCCCCCAAAAAAAACCACCTCCACCTTGCCCCGAGCAGATTGTCATCCCGAAAACCCCCACATACAGAATGCTGGAGCTGGCCCCATCTCTCTTATGACCATTCCTTCCTCCCTACTAGGTAATGATGGCTTGCCTGAGATAATCCACACTAGTGTACAGGAGTGATGAGTCTTACACCTAATAGCTCTATGACATCTTGGGGGCAAGTTTCTTAACCTTACTGGCACCTAGGTTTCCTTATCTGCAGAAAGGAATAAGAATATCAACATCCTATAGTGGTTTTCACGAATTATTATAATGGATACGTAGTACTCAATGAGAGGCTATAAGCAATATCCCTCATATGAAATATAGGTCCAATGGTAATTCTGGATGAATGTTGCCTCTTTCAAGGAAAATATTTTCATCGTATCAGGGACCTAGTGATTGTAACAGACTCATAGTGATTTCCAGGAGGGAAATATCTGCTTTAATTGAGGGTGCTAACAACATAGTGATAGTGGGAGTGAAAGTTTTAATGATGGTTTTTAAGTGAAGCTCTTCTTTCACACTATATTGAGACTGATCATTTCTGGTGGGGTTTCAGTGAGTGGAACTTTCTGTGAGCCTCAGAGCCATAACCAGTGGGGTCTGCACAAAGAGGGGCTTGCCCTTCATTGAGGTTACTGGCTCCGTGCCTTCCTGAGCAATACACGATACCCCCATTGGGAAGGCAGTCCTGATATGTCCAGAGCACCTCTTGCCAACAGGAGGCCCCTCCACCCTGGGATAAGCAGAGAGAAGAACCTATGCTTTCTTTAGACATGCACAGCATCCTTATTCCAGAGGTTGTTGCTCAGTGACATATCAGACCAGAACTCCCTGATCAGGCACCAGGCTGTAAGCAGACTTGTCGTTTGAAAAAGTTATGCAGGTGATTCTGGCATGTTTTCTCACTATAGTTCCCCTGCCCACAACTTCACTGACACTCACATCTTCCATACCACTTGAGAATCAATGTTCTATAGTTGACCTGTGAACTACATGGACTGAACGCACAGGTCCACTAATACGTGGATTTTCCTCCATCTCTGCCACCCCTGAGACAGCAAGACCAGCCCCTTCTCTACCTCAGCCTACTCAATGTGAAGGTGACAAGAATGAAAACATTTATGATGATCCACTTCCACTTAATGAATAGTAAATATATTTTCTCCTGTGACTTTTCTTAGTAACATTTTATTTTCTCTAGCTTATTTTATTGTAAGAATACAGTATAAAATACATATGACATGCTACCTACTAAATATGGGTTAACCTACTGTTTATGTTGTCAACAAGGCTCTTGGTCAAAAGAAGTCTAGTAGTATTTAAGTAGTAGTTAAATTAGTAGTAGTAAGTCAAAAGTTATATGCGGATTTTCAACTGTGTGGTGGGCCAGTGCCCATAACCCCTATGTTGTTCAAGGGTCACCTGTTTTATTTGGCTCTATTCTAAATGGGCACACTCTTCTTGGACAATTGTACACAATAATAATCAACAGTGTCATCAATGTGGATTGACTTTGTATGCTTTCTCTTGAGTAACTGAATCTGAATATAATTGCTATGTATTTAATAATTTTCTGTGCTATTATAGTTTAAGCATAATAAAATCACAATAAGAAGGTTTCCCCAAAGAGAAAATCAGTTTGGCAAAAAATTCCATAAGCCAAGGGTCAATATCGAACATTATGGCTACCCAGGGCTTGAAGTGGCATTATGTCTAGCCCAGCTTGTTGCCATTTAGAGTCTTTCCCTGGTCAGGAAAACATACTGGACCTAAAAAAAAAAAAAAAAAAAAAATCCCTTCTTAGACACCTAATGTTCAAGGAATTAGTGGTTTCCCACCCCATTTAACTTGTTTCTACATATCATCATCTAGAATGTTCTTTTATGAACCCCCAATTCCACCTGTAATGATAAACTGAGGCAAAGAGGGAGGAGAGAAAGGCAGGAAGAGAAATGTGGAGCAAATATACAATGCTTAAGCACTTATGGTGTGCCAAACAGCAAAGAATGAGTAATGGGACTCATCAAGAACCTACTGTCTACAGGCAGGTTATAAGTACTGGCAATATTGCCCTTATTTCTTAGGAGATTATAGTCAGTTTTCATCGGGTAACTGAGTGCCGCCAGTTGTCATAGCAGCAGGATTGGATCAATTAGTAATTGAAAATCAATGTAAATAATTACATAACATAATTTTCTGCTATTCTAGTGAAAAAAATTACTATAAACATATCACTATGCTTGGACATTAGGAGGGATTCTCACCAAAGGAAACATTGGCATGACTGAAGCATTCATATGCACTGGGCTCATGTTTGAGTCACATCCAATCCTCATATGACTCACCATTGTTAGCAATCAAAAAATGAAGGCAGCCTACTCACATCTGGATTCTGATCATGGGCTCACTATGGAAAGTGCTTAAATGTCCTCGCTTTGGAATAAAGAAATACAAGCCAAGAATAAGGGGACGAAGGCCCATTGTCAGCTTCAAAAGACACCCTTAGTATCCTTACAATTCTTTTGCTTTGGACAGTTTGGATGATACATCCTTTTACTCAGGAACTAGAAGTGAGCAGCAGGAAGTGAAGGCCTATTTGGGGGACTTTAGGACTTGCTCCAGAGGATGAGCAATTATCATGAGGGAGAGAAAGTTTGTTTTGCTGGTCAGCAAATACCAAGTGCTTCCTCTCTATTCTGTGGGACAAAATCATCATTGTACCTTTCCTTGGAAGCGTGTTGTGGCTGGTACTGCTGGTACCCTTCACATATCCCCCTGGGTCTTACATTTCAGTGCTTATAGCACTAATTTACAATTTGGGGCACGTTTGCCTGAGAGCTTTCTCTGACTTCTAGAGACAATCTGCGCACAGCCATGGAAGACTAGAAATGCTGATTTGCTACTTCTGAGAGCCATCAACGAATAGCTGATGGAAATGGCAAATGAATTTTCCTACTTTCTTGCCCCTTGCTGGGGTGACTCTGAGGCTCCTACTTTACACTATCTCCTACAATCCTCCAGGAGGATGAAGCTTCAGGTGACCACGGCAGTTACTTGCTTGACATTACATTCTTTATGGTTGCCTTCTCTTCTCCAGCTCTACTGCGTTTCCCTGCCAGTGTTTCCTGGGTTCACTCCCCGAATAAACTACTTGCAGTTGAATCCTTCTTTCAAGGTCTACTTTTGAAGAAACCCAGACTAAGACTTATCATACTTTTTCTTTTCTCATCATGCATTTTCTTACTTGGTCTAACCAGAAGCTTAGATAATTAAGATCTCTTGATCCTTGATCTCTTGATCTTGATAAACCAGTGTTGAAAATCTAAACACTCACAGAAATGCAGCAAGTTACATAAATGGGAGAAGTGAGCTGGATAGATACCATGCTAACCAGATGGTACATACTCTGTCTCAAGGAGCCAGCTGCAACTCAGCCCCAGCCAATTGTTGCCACATGGAAAAGTGGGCCCAATGTGGTCACATCGAGTTTCTCATGAGAAGACCAAAATCTAGATTTTTGTGTAGAATCTCTTAATATGTAAATATTGGCCACAAATTCAGATGCTTTTATAACACTGAGCTGGCCAAATAAAACACATCTGTGAGCCATATTTGGCCCAGGGGCCACGGTTTGCAATCTCTATTACAGAAATGCAACCCTTAGCAGGAAATTCACAGATAACATTTAAAGTAACAAGGGTTGCAGCACTTAAAATGGATTTTCACAGCCATTATCACATCTCTTTTAACAGAACCCATCCTCAGCCCACCCACAAATGGCTGTATCCAGCACTACATATCTGCTCAAAAAACAAAAGCGACCCAAGTGGAAAGAGAAAGCTAATCATGGGCTTGGCATCTGATTGTGGTCTGGCTTAATACAATATTCTTAGAGCCAACTGGAAAGGAAACCACCACCCAAATCCGTCACGACGTGTGCTATCACAGTGAGTTTAAATTGGGTGGAAATGTTGTGAGTTTAATAAAATAGAACTGCTGAGATGTACATATATATCTGGGTTTAGCGGATAGCTTTTCCAAGGGCACTGTGATGTCAAATATGTTTGGCAGGTTCAATTCTCTTAGCACCCACATTTGCACTGTTTGTAAGATGGGGGTGATTGGAAGCACATGTGCTAATAGTAACTATGCATAATGTATGAAATTAAGGAAGTGTGGAAGTTTCACTCATGGTCCTAAGCTAACCCTTTCCAGTTGTGTGGGGAGAGAGGAGCAGAGAGTCACATCGTTTTTCTTCTTCTTTTAGGAAACAACTTGAAGCTTTTGGCCTACCTTTCATTTTGCCTGTAGAAACCAAAATGCACAAATAAAAATTAAGACCCTGGAATCCGAACTCCACCAGTAGGAAAGATCAGTATCAAGTGGTGCTTTTAGGTTGGGTGCAGTGGCTCACATCTGTAATCCCATCACTTTGGGAGTCCAAGATGGGCAGATCACTTGATGCCAGGAGTCTGAGACCAGCCTGTCCAACATGGTGAAAGCCTGTCCCTACTAAAACTACAAAAATTAGCTGTGTGTGGTGGTGCATGCCTGTATTCCTAGCTACTCAGGAGGCTGAGGTGGGAGAATCGCTTGAACTCAGGGGGCGGAGGTTGCAGTGAGCCGAGATCGCAACACTGCACTGCAGCCTGGATGACAGAGCGAGACTCTCAAAAAAAAAAAAAAAAGTGGTGCTTTTAGTTCTATGTGTCTACCAGCCACACCCATATGTAGGAAGGAATAAGTTCTAGAGACCTAATGTACAGCATGGGGAGCATAGTAATAAATATGTCATATACTTGAAATTTGTGGAGAGAATAGATTTAAATGTTCTCACATGCACAAGTGGTAACAAGGTGAGGTGATGAATATATAAAATTTCAATTTGTCAATTATATTTTAATAAAGCTGTTGGAAAAAACAAAATGGAACCCAATGATATGCTATTGATTTAGAAAATAACTATTTTGAGAGAAAAGGGCTATTATCACAATAACTGAGCAGTGCTCTTCAAAAGTGTCAAGGTCATAAAAAACAAGGAAAGACTAAGAAACTGTCACGGGTTGGAGAACACTAAGGAGGCATGACAAGTAAATGCAGTATGGGATCCTGAATTGGATCATGGAATTGTAAATGGACCTTAGTAGAAAAATACGGTGAAATCTTAATAAAGTCTATAGTTTAGACATTAGTATTGTACTGGGGTTACTTAGTTCTGATAATTGTCCTATGGTTACATAGGATGTTACCATAAGAAGAAGCTGAGTGAAAGATATATTGGAACTATCTGTACCATTTTTATACCTCTTCTATAAATCCAAAACTATCTCAAAATTCAAAAGTTTTTTTTTTAAAGATTATTAATAACAAGATGTTGGTGCTTGGAAGGGCTAAACAAGGTAATCATAACTTCTTACAAAATTTTGCCTTAGTAAGCTTTTGAAGAAAGGATCTCAGTATGCTACATATAATAGTTAGAATTGTATTTTAGCTCTATTTTATAGGTATATAAACTGAGGTTCAGAGACCTCTACTTGTCAAAGTTTACCCAGCTAGTGAGTTCATGGATAGCAAGGTAGGTGACTAGTAATTCTCACTGGGAACATTGTCTTGGCCCTAAATGCCTTATGACAGTGATTCTTACACACAGGGATAAATAAAAATGTAAAGGAGACAGATATAAAAGACCAAATATGCACAGTATAAGTAAATGTAAGAATTGTTTGAATGATCAGATGCTATCTCAAATTAGTGATAAAAGCACACAAACATGTTTTCATGTACTTATTTGTATATTTGTATACATTCTTCATTGAAATGTCTTTTACATATTATCCAACTGAATTATTTTTTTTCACTGTTTAGTTTTAAGAATTCTTTATATATTCCAGATACTAGTCTTTTGTTAGATAGGTGGTTTGCAAATATTTTCTCCCATTCTATTCAAGGGTATTAGAAGAGCTAAGTCTACATTTGAAAAAAAAATCAAATAGAATTCTACCTCCCATCATATCTACCATCCCCAGTGTATAAAGAGATTGAGTTAAAAGTGAAAAACAAAACCATAAAAGTGATAGAAGAAAATAGAAGGTGGCTTTTACTATATAATCTCAGTGTGTGCTATATATTTTTCTAAGGAGAACTTTAAAGGCAGAAATCATAAAAGACCGCATGGATTTACCTAAGGTAAAAGCAAATGCATTTTTATCTCCCAGGAAACCCCCACCCCCAGCATACATAAACCATCAAGCTATCTGTTCCTTTATAGTCACATTCACTTCCCTCCTGCTGCCCCCATCCTCTCCTTAACCCCTGGTAATCACTAATTTGTTCACCACTACTATAATTTTGTCATTTCAAGAATGGTATATACATAGGATCGTACTACAAATGGTCTTTGAAATTGGCTTTTTTCACTCAACATAATTCTCTAGAGATTCATCCAGGTCATTGTGTTGTATCAATAATTCATTTTTGTTGCTGAATAGTGTTCCATGGCATGGATATACCACAATTTATTCAACTGTTCGCTCATTGAAGGACATCTGGGTTGTTTCCAGTTTTGGGGTATTACAAATAAACCTGCTTCAGACATTTATTCATAGGGTTTTGTGCACATAAATCTTTATATCTCTGGGATAATTTCCCAGGAGTGCAAATTACTGGGTTGTGTAGTAGTTGCCTGTTTAGTTTTTAAAGAAATCATGAGACTGTTTTCCAGAATGTCTATACCATTTAAATTCCCAGTAGCAACCTATGAGTAATCTAGTTTATTTTTATTTCCTCGATTTGGTGTGAAATATATATATATATATATTTCAGCCATTCTTCTAGTGTGCAGAGATTGTGTGGTTGTGTGTAGTGATTGTGGTTTTAATTTGCATTTTCCTGATGGCTAATGACATTGAATATCTTTTCACGTGCTTATTTGCCATTTTCATTGGCAAATATTCTTCACTGAAATATCGTTTGCCCATTATCCAACTGGATTTTTTCATTGTTTAGTTTTGAGAATTATTTATATATTCTAGATACAAGTCCTTTGTTAGATACGCAATTCAGAATGTTTTCTCCCATTCTATATTGTCTTTACATACTCTTAACAGGTTCTTCTGCAGAGCAAATATTTTACTTTTGATGAACTCTAACTTATCTATTTTTCCTTTATGGGTCATGCTTTTGGACTCAAATCTAGGAAATCTTTGCCTAGCCTTAAACGTTCAAGATTTTATCCTGCCTTTTCTAAAAGCTTTATAGTTTTACATTTTGAATTTAAGTTTGGGATCCATTTTGAGTAATGTTTTGTGTAAATTGTGAGACTAAGTAGAGGTTTCACAATTGTTTTTTTTTCCTTCACCGCTTGAAAAATATGGTGCCATTTACTTCTGGTCTCCATGGTTTCTAATGAGAAATCCACTGACATTTGAATTATTTTTCCTGTATAGGTAAGGTTTTTGTTTTTTCATTGGCTGTTTTTGAGATTTCTTTTTTAGTTTTCAAAAGTTTAATTATGATGTGTCTAGGCATTGATTTATTTAGGTTTACCCTGTTTGGAGTTTGCTCAGCTTCTCGAATCTGTACATTTATGTGTCTTGCCAAATTTGAGAAATTTCTGCAATTATTTCTTGGAGTCCTTTTTAGACACACTCTCTTTCTCCTCCCTCTCTGGAACTCCACTGACATGGATGTTAGAGCTTTTGTTATAGTCCCACGGGTCTCTGAGGCTTCATTCACTTTTTTCAGTCTGTTTTCTTCCTATTGTTCAGATTAGATAATTTTTATTGTTCTGTCATACAGTTCACGAATTCTTTCCTATGTCTTATTTATGATAGTGTTGAGCCCGTCCACTGAGCTTTTTGCTTCCATTGCAGTTTGTTTCCATTTTAAAATTTTCACTTGGGTCCTCTTTACATCTTCTGTTTCTTTGACAAGACTTTCTATGTACTTGCTGAGGCTTTCTACTTTTTTCCTTTCTCTATTCCAAGCACGTTTATAATTGCTTTTAGAACCATTTTATAATATCTTCTTTAATATCTTTGTAAGGTAATTCTGACATCCCTGCCAATCTGTTGGCATTTATTGATTCATTTTCCTCATTAGTTTGAGATATTCTTGATTCTTGGTATGATGAATGATTTTTTTTTTTTGAAACCTAGACATTTTCATATTATGACATGAGACTCTGGATGTTATTTAAACATGTTTTAGCTGATTTTTTCTGGTACTGCTCTAGCAGAGGAGGGGAGATATCATTTCATTACTGCTGGTGGGGGTTGGGAGTTCCAACTCCCAGGTGGTCTCCACCACCACTGCAATTTGAGTGGCCTCATTGTTGAGTAATGGTGAAAGTCTTGGTTCTTTTCCCGGCCTTGGGAAAGGGTAATGGGGTGGCTCATTACAGCCTTGCAAGGGTGGAAGTCTAGGCTCCCCACTCAGTCTTTAAAAGTCTTATTACGTTTGTTTTATGCATAATGCCCAGGGGTTTTAGTTGTACTTAGTAGGAGGAATATTTAATGTTCTTCATATTCTCAGATGTGAAACTTCCAATATTATTTATGTCTATTTTTAGAGGGTGACCTTGGAAGGCTGGAAATTTTTTAGAAACTTGAGTTGCATTATTTCATTTATTCTCACAGCAATCCTACAATAGAGGTAATGTCTTTTAAGTTAGCCATGAGTACTCATTGAGATTAAGCAAATTGCCTAAGATCAAGCAACTAAATGATAGACCAGAATTCTAACCCAGGTCTCTTTAAGAGAGGAGCCCAAAAAATGTCTGTAGTCTCTGGGCCCTGACCTGGTCCAGGCACTTTCATTATCTTCACTAAACTTTTTGAAAATTACAAATATGTGGTGTGTGTGTGTGCGCGCGCGCGCACGCGTGTGTGTAAAGCAAAGGTGGGGATGAAATTCCCATCAGCTGGTAAGGTGAGGGGCAGTACTAGCATGTGAGAGAACAAAGTGCCTGGAAGGTAAGGATACCAGGAGAACCTGAGTCCCTCAAGAATTCAGAGAGACTCTGGATTTCCACAGGCTTGGGAATTGGAAGCAGGCTGGGTGTGCCACCTGTTAAAGGCGTTTTTTGTTTGTTTGTTTGTTTGTTTGTTTGTTCGTTTTTTACCTAGATCTTAAGGACAATCCATTTTACTTGGGTGAACTCTGATTCTTTGAGGTATGAGAATGAGACTGGAGGGCTATATGTGTTAATTAGGGGAACTGAACAATCTGATGATCATTTCATTCTGAAAGACAGAGCAACTTGGCCTAGGTCACACCTAGTAATGTTAAAAGCCAAGAAAATAACTCATGCCCTCTGTCTCCTTATTCAACGATGTTTCCAGTATAAAAGGATAGACTCAGGACTTCTTTTGTTGCTCAAGGGTAAAGATACTGGAACTATTATTTGACCTGAATGAATAGAAGAAAAGGTACTCTGCCTATTAGTCATTTACTCATCTCTTTTTAACTTGGAATAACATGATTACATCTGATGACCTAAGCTTCTCTAGAATAGATACATTCTGTATGTTCAGGATGAAATTTGAGTCAGGATAGATTCATTTAGATTTCCCATTTATCATTTCATTTGTATATGGTTTCTCCAAGAGTCTTTTCAATATTTCAAGAGCACAATTTTGGAGTCTGCCCAATCCTAACCCACTAGGAGCAAGTTACCTTTCTGCAATACTTTAGATAATATGGTTCATCGACTTTTCCAGTGCAATGGTGAGCCCATGAACCAGAGTCCCATGACTTTGATGGTGAGTTCCAAAGGCAAAGGCTAAAAAAATTTGCTCAAAAAATCCATCATCTGGGGATCGTTGCTGTTTTTGAACAGAGAGTGACCTTTGATTTCATGCTGTGCTCAGTCCTTTTACAAGATCATTGGATTTATCAGTGGCTTGAAGAAGTCCGGTGTTACTTCATAAAACACATGTTGCAAATAACAAATTCATAAGGAGGCAAGAAGAGATTTTATTAATTGGATCGGTAAATCAAACATTGTAATAAAGTTGTTTTCAATATTTTGATTGGAAAGAAGCATCAGAGCTGACAGACCCAGCCTTCTGGAATCTATTTAAAAGTTTTAATGATCTTGTTTCAGGATTAAGTTTGCCTCCTGGTTCCCAGCTTTTGTCCCTTTCTAAAGTAACCAAATTTGAAGAGAAATATCAGATGGCATAGGCCCTGCAGCCGTACTCTGTAAGTCACAGCGGAAAGTATCACTCTTGTCCTTATCCTGTCCTAAAAGGACAGGACATGTCCTCTTAGGACAAAATTCAAAGCAAAGGGAGAAAAAGACCTGTGCTAGGCCCAGTGTAGGAGGAGAAATTTCTCTTGATCTATATTCTTTTAGAATATCTTTTCAATTTTGACTTCCTTCCTTAGTTTCAGCCTGTCATCTCTGCTGAATACTGTCGGCTATGTGCTAGAGACATGTTCTTCACTGTCATGTACTTGAAGTAAAAAGAAAATGCCAGTTTGGCTTAAAAGTGACCTTGATGAAGCAGTAACAATTATTCATTTTATTAAATCTCAACTCGATTATGTATCTTTTTACTATTCTGCGTGGTGAAATGGGATGTATACATAAAGTATTGTATGCACACTGGCATATAATAGATCTTGCAAGGTAAAGCACTGTGTGATTGGTTCTTTCATGGTGAACTGAACTGGCCTCTGTTCATGAAACATAAGTTTTATTGGGAAAAATTACTGATAGACAAACCATGATTTTTCAGACTTAGATGTTTGCTCAAGATGAACCACGTGAGCCAGTCATTTCAGGGAAAACAATTGATAACCATTGCCAATGGCAAAATATTGAGCTTTCAAGAAAAAAATTAGAAACTTGTATTTTCCACTTTGAGCTTGACAGCTTCCCCATATTTAGAGACTTTTCTGAGGAGGTTGTTGGTAATACTGAAAAATGGCGCTTTATATATTGAATAATACAATGTATTGTTTTAAGGGTCTGTATGACTCAATGAACCAATATTTTCGAAGAGATCAATGCATAATGTTAAAAACATCATTCATGGTAAAAGATCCATCTCAAATGCAAGATTGGCCAATGGATTTAAATATAACAGTGCAAAGTTTAATTAATATATTTCAGATTCTACATGGCAACTAACCTCTAAGAAGCTGTCCTTGTTGAGTCCTTCTTTTTCTAATGACTTATTTGTATAAAGTCAATTTTATTCGTATACATTAACCAAAACAACAGGTCACAACCGATTCGATGCAAAACCAGAAATACAAATCCACCTGGCTTCTATAAAACCAGACATTAAAGAGATTTGCACACACACGTACACACACACACATGCTAATCTTCTCACTGTTTGGTTTGTTTAAAAAATGTAGCTGTTGTTCATAAAATATGTATGTTAACATATGTTTATTGCTTTCTTTAAAATAAATTGATATTTTAAAATATTGTTTCAGTTTCTAATACGATGAACTATAGCTAGATAGAACCCACATAAGTACAGCTCTTTGAGGTCCTCAATATTTTTTTAAAATGTAAAGGGATCCTGAGACCAAAAGTTTGAGACCCACTGCTCTAGATCATCTCTTTGCAGTTTTTTTCTTACTTAGTTTTAGAGAAAAAAATAGTACAGTTATCTTTAGGAGGGCTATTTGGGATTTGTTAACTCTATCATTTTTCTTAGTGGTGATAGGGAAGGTGTGGATAACTCCAGGAAGCAGGCTGGTGTTTGCCTACTCTCCAGGCAGCAAGATTAGAAGCAGAGTGTGGTTCCCTCAGGAAATCTGCCTGGAGGCCTTGACAGTGGGCTTGAACCAAATCAAATGTTGAAGGAGTCTGGCACAGAGACCTCACCCATTTGCATTGTTTGGTGTGATTTTCCTGGCTTCATACCATAGTAAATCTACTCAACAAATATCTTAATTCAAGAAAAAGTCATTTAGCACATACCAGGTGGGAATCACAGTGCTTTTGGGAATACCTGTCAAATAAACTATGGCCCCAAATCAGCACAACCTATCAAGAGAAACAAATAATAGCAAACTTGTCTGTGGTGCCAGGAGTGATTGGAAATGCTTTCCTTCTGATATTTTCTGATGTAATCCTCACAACTACCCTATTTTAGAATAATTCCTGTTTATCAGAGGAGAAAGTGGAGGTTTAGGGAAGATTAGCATCTTGCTCAACATCACACTTAGCAAGCTGCAGAGCTGGGAGAAGAACCCAGGTGTCTTTGATGTAAGCTTCCGAACTTTTAATTGTCCCTGAAAATGATGATATTAGACAAGCTTGAATAGAGTGGAAACAGAGTGAGAAGAGAAGACTAACTCTGAGAGGGAAAGCCTGGCACTGAGCTAGACCTTGAGGGAAAAGTGGATCTTGAACTGGAGGACATCTGGGGGTGGGAAGTGCATTCCAGGCAGAGGTCACTGCTTGCGCAAAGGCCTGCAGCTAATAGGATACCTGGCACACTTGGAATATTGTGGCTTGAGATTGAAAAAGTGCATAGAGAAGAATGGGGAGAGTTTTGAAAGGGATATTGAAGATGTTGGACTTTGTTCAAGGAGGGTGGTAGCCTTAAAGGATTTTGAAAAGGGAAGTGACATGCTCCAAGCCGTGCCTCAGGGAGACAACAACATGCACAATTAGACATCTGCATTTGCTTAGCAACAGAGAGCTCTAGGGCAGTAACTCTTACTCCAAAGGAATTCCTAATGATTTCATTTGCAACAGGCCAGAGCTCCTGCCCGTTTGGCACTAGGATGTGGTGTGTGGCTTTGTTTTAACAAACCCTGGCCATGACTCCCTAACACAAAGCAGAGCTTAGGGTTGTGACCCTCTGCAGCAGAGAACTCCCTGCCAACTGTCAAACCAAGTTCTCAAAGGGAAGCCTTCTTTCTGTTCCGACCTCCTTCTCTCTCACCTACTCCCTTCAAGTGGTGGATGTTAATGTATTGAAAGCTCCTTTAAATGCTTACAGGAAGTTAGTTTTTAACCAAGGGAGGTCTCCAGCAAAGCCCTCTCAGGGCCAGAAGGCAAGAAGCAGGAAATCATGTGGCATCCACCTGCAACCACTCCGGCTCTCACCTAAGCCCCCTGGGAGAGAGCTACAGACTCCATTTGGAAACTTCCTTGGAGGTCGTTGAGTGAGATGCTACTATTTTCCAACATCCCAATATGCACATATGACTTATTGACAATGTATAACCCTACTATTTCCCACAAGGAGTTGAGGTGGTTTGCAATAACAAAATTCATTTTAAATTCTAATATTTAAAAATAGAAACACCGCCCACCCCCCACCCCACAAAGAAAAAATATATGTGCAGGCACATCTGCTAATATTTGAGAGGCTAGGGAAGGGTGGTCACATTCTGTTTAATTTATAAACCATTTTTTTTTCTTTTTTTGAGATGGAGTCTCGCTCTGTTGCCCAGCTGGAGTGCAGTGGCACGATCTCTGCTCACTGCAACCTTTGCCTCCTGGGTTCAAGCAATTTTCCTACCTCAGCCTCCTCAGTAGCTGGGACTACAGGTGCACGCCACCATGCCCAACTAATTTTTGTATTTTTAGTAGAGACAGGGTTTCACCATAAGTTGGCCAGGATGGCCTCGATCTCTCAACCCTGTGATCTGCCCGCCTCAGCCTCCCAAAGTGCTGGGATTACAGCTATGCTCCACCATGCCCCACCATTTGTAAACCATTTTAAAATATCACAATCCCAGGAAGCCTTCCCATGCAGGAGCCACATGTGCAAACCTGTTTACAGAAACTCCAACGAGATTCTATTAAACAACCCACTATTTGAGTGGGAGGGGGAGTGGGGAAGTCAGAAACTGTAAACTGTTAAACTAAATTTAAGCATTGCATTTTTTTCTTAACTTTTTAAAAAGTGTTGTATTTAACAGCCCAATGATGCCTACAAAGAAGTAAGATAACTTTTCCCTAGGTGGGTAATTGAAGCAAAGAGACAAGAAAAAGTTCCTAGCTCTTGCATGAGAAGGCAAGGCGTCATTTCCCTTCTCTGTTGAGTTATGACAGATAACTCTGATATGTGAAAAGAGAAGACAAGCCAGGAAGAGCAACTGGAAATTCTGAAGTTAATTACAAATCACATGGCCTGTGGAAAATACATCCATTTAAGCTGGATTTCTTTCCAGAGACGTTTACTTGAACACTAAAACAATTTGGATCTCTTGAAAGCAGTTCTCTTAATTGAAAAGTTTTCATTTTTCTTTTATAGAACATCAGATCTTTTTGTATCTAATGCATATGCATTCATTTAACGTCCTTGTTATTGTATTAAATAGTTTTTGATTATGTTGTCAATTGGAAATTACTGGCTTTTATTTATCACAGTATAATGCAATGACTGCAAGAACAAGTGATTTTCAAGTTTAAGCTAACTTTTCCAAGTGATTTTATTTTTATCTTTCAACCCTCCTATTCTTCCATTTACAAAAACTACAAATAAAAATGACATAGATGGACTAGAAAGATTGCCTGATTTTCTTAAATCACTGAGGTGTTGAGTAAGCCTGCTTTCGTTCAGATTTTCATTTTCAGCATGAAGCTGGTTTGCAGTTGGCTGATTAGGAAATCTTGGCAGATGTCATGAATGTGGCAACCTGAGAAATCAAAGCTGACACAAGAAGGGCCTGATGATTTAAGAAGCACTTCTATCTGTCTGGATTGCTGTGTCCAACAGAAGTTTACAGCTGGCCAGCAGTGTGGC
Source organism: Hylobates moloch (assembly GCF_009828535.3). Lineage (NCBI taxonomy): Eukaryota > Metazoa > Chordata > Mammalia > Primates > Hylobatidae > Hylobates > Hylobates moloch. Next base: position 83,565,234 of record NW_026652286.1, on the reverse strand, counting down.
GAGCAGAACACCATGTTAATAGTGTAAATATCAGATAGGAGGAAAAAAATGGGAATATCTGGTATCCACCAGGAAACCTGGAGCTGATGACTTTTCCTTATAATTGGCTAGTATGTGAATATCAACATTTCCTGGTCCTTGGGACTCTTAGTTTATTTTAACTTGTTCACTGAACACTGCTTTTATGTACCATCTGTCTACTCAAAATCTGTTGCTTTGAGATAAAGTTCAACTGCCTTGGACTAACACTTAGAGGGCTGCACTAGCTTAAAGTCCCCATTAGCTTTTCCAGCACTAAAGATACTGGAATACTGAGTGTTGAAGAATGAGTAATGTTGCATTAGGCAAAGATGGTTAAAGAAGTAGGAAATTCAGGTACATGGCAGAGATAGGGAAAAATATAGATGCTTGAAAGGATAAGACGTGTTTAGAGAATGGTAAGTTATACAGTGTGACTAGAATGTAAAATATATGGAGGGACCTGGGAAAGACGAACTCCCAAAGGGAGGTGGGGTCCTGTAATATAGGGTCATGCAAGCCAAGCGAATGATGTTGGGTTTTCTTTCTGTAGCCACTGTAGTAGCCAACAAAGGGTTTTGTGAGCCAAGGTGTTATAATCAGTGCTGGATTTTAGAAAACTAACTGGCAGCAGATGGATGTTCTGATTGGAATTCTCAGAAAGGGTCAGACAACTGCAAAAGACCCTCTTAAACACTGTAATTACACAAAAACATTTTACATTTGTTAGAAATTACAGAGATTACCAACTGGCCCAAGACATCATGGTGAAAATATTCAGACAGTTGGCAAACTTCTCTTTCTCTATATGTTATTTCCAAATGAGATAATCTTCGATCTTCTCTTCCATCCAAATTATTCCCCATCTTGAAAAAAATGTTAAAAATGTTGGGAAAATGCACTCCGCCCATTTTTTTGGAAGGGCTAGTTTCTTAGTTCCTATGTGAGCCAAATCATAATCCACAGGAATTTTCTTAGAAAAAGCAAATTGCCAAAATATTCTTCCAATATGATTCTTGTGGGAATCTATGGAAGGTGAATGCAAGTTACAGTTGTAGAATGTAAGAGAGGAAGAAAAACATTAACCACAGTCAAAATGTATTGTAAAGTATCCAAAACTTTGTTAGTTCTTGGTGAAAATTTACATCTCATAAAAAAGCATGAAGAGCTCAGAGGTTACATAATCTATATTTTAGTCTTCTACAGATACTTATTATTATTATTATTATTATTATTATTATTATCATCATCATCAGAGGCAGGGTCTCACTCCGTCACCAAGGCTAAAGTGTAGTGGTGTGATCATAGCTCATTGCAGCCTCAACCTCCTGGGCTCAAGTGATCCTTCCACTTCAGCCTCGTGAGTATCTGGGACTGCAGGTTTGCACCAACACAACTGGTTAATTTTTAAATATTTTGTTGAAATGAAGCCTCATTGTGTTGCCCAGGCTGGTCTCAAACTCCTGAGCTCAAGTGATCCTCACACCTCGACTTCTCAAAGTGCTGGGATTACAGGCCTGAGCCATTATGCCCAGCCAAATGCTTAATTATTGACAGGGATTTTTCAAGAACATTCTATAAACATTTTTGAGCATTGTGCAGGGCACTGTGTGTATACTGGTGAACAACGTAAACACAGTCTCAGCCCGCATGGGGCTTACAGCTAAAATAAAAGTACAAAAAGATAGATAAGCAATTATAATATAACAATATTTTTAGTGTGAAATGCTTTGATACAGGAAGTATAGGGTGTAACGTGACCATACAGGCTAAATTTGGAGGTCAGGAAACACATCCTTGAAGAAATTACAAAGAAGGCTGGATGTGGTGTTTCACTCCTGTAATCCCAGCACTTTGGGAGGCTGGGTGGATCACTTGAGGTTGGGAGTTCGAGATCAGCCTGGCCAACACGGTGAAACTCCATCTCCACTAAAAAATTAGCTGGGCGTGGTGGTGTGTGCCTGTAATCCCAGTTACTCAGGAGGCTGAGGTGGGAGGGTCCCTTGAACCCAGGAGGCGGAGGTTGCAGTGAGCCAGCCTGGGAGACAGAGTGAGACCCTGTCTCCAAAAAATAATAAATAAAAACAAAGAAAAGAAAAGAAATTACAAAGAAGCTGACATCTTTAGATGTCATAAACATAAGCAGAACCTAGACCAGCAAAATGAGTAACCATGGAGAAGGAGGGTGGGTGAGAGTATGAGCAGAGCTCTATGTGAAAACTCAGAGTAAAGAGAAAGCCTGTGAGTTCAGGAAACCAAGTATCTCACCCCAGGAATTCATATATATACTGTGTGTATGTGGAGGGTGGGGAAGGAGCAGGTGGAAGGGCAGAGTATCCACAGATGAAGCTGGAGAGGCAGGCAGGGACCAGATCTACCAAGTCTGGTAATACTCATAACAGAATTTGGGATTTATCCTTAGAGCAGGTGTAAAGCGTTGGCTGCTTTTAAGCAAGGGAATGACCATGATGATATTTGCATCTCAGACAGATCCCTCTGAACATAGATTGGAGAATGAATGGGTGATGTGGGTAAGTTGCAGGCAGGAAGCTCAGTATTGGAGGGTGTTATAATCCTCAGGAGTGATGATGGAAGCCTGAGTAAGGCCAATGGAAACGGAGACAGAAAGGAGGGAATGGATTTGAGCAGTATTAACAAGAGACAATAGACAAAACTTTGTTGTTTAGAATGAGGGTTAAAAAGGAGGCAAGAATGAAATAAAAGAGGATACAAACAAATGGAAGAACATTCCATGCTCATGGGTTGGAAGAATCAATATCATGAAAATGACCATACTGCCCAAGGTAATTTATAGATTCAATGCCATCCCCATCAAGCTACCAATGACTTTCTGCACAGAATTGGAAAAAACTACTTTAAAGTTCATATGGAACCAAAAAAGAGCCCGGATGGCCAAGTCAATCCTAAGCCAAAAGAACAAAGCTGGAGGCATTACGCTACCTGACTTCAAACTATACTACAAGGCTACAGTAACCAAAACAGCATGGTACTGGTACCACAACAGAGACATAGATCAATGGAACAGAACAGAGCCCTCAGAAATGATGCCGCATATCTACAACTCTCTGATCTTTGACAAACCTGACAAAAACAAGAAATGGGGAAAGGATTCCCTATTTAATAAATGGTGCTGGGAAAACTGGCTAGCCATATGTAGAAAGCTGAAACTGGATCCCTTCCTTACACCTTATACAAAAATTAATTCAAGATGGATTAAAGACTTATATGTTAGACCTAAAACCATTAAAATCCTACAAGAAAACCTAGGCAATACCATTCAGGACATAGGCGTGGGCAAGGACTTCATGTCTAAAACACCAAAAGCAATGGCAACAAAAGCCAAAATTGACAAATGGGATCTAATTAAACTAAAGAGCTTCTGCACAGCAAAAGAAACCACCATCAGAGTGAACAGGCAACCTACAGAATGGGAGAAAATTTTTGCAACCTACTCATCTGACAAAGGGCTAATATCCAGAATCTACAATGAACTCAAACAAATTTACAAGAAAAAAAAAACAACCCCATCAAAAAGTGGGCAGAGGACATGAACAGACACTTCTCAAAAGAAGACATTTATGCAGCCAAAAAACACATGAAGAAATGCTCATCATCACTGGCCATCAGAGAAATGCAAATCAAAACCACAGTGAGATACCATCTCACACCAGTTAGAATGGCCATCATTAAAAAAGCAGGAAACAACAGGTGCTGGAGAGGATGTGGAGAAATAGGAATACTTTTACACTGTTGGTGGGACTGTAAACTAGTTCAACCATTGTGGAAGTCAGTGTGGCGATTCCTCAGGGATCTAGAACTAGAAATACCGTTTGACCCAGCCATCCCATTACTGGGTATATACCCAAAGGACTATAAATCATGCTGCTATAAAGACACATGCACACGTATGTTTATTGCGGCACTATTCACAATAGCAGAGTTGGAACCAACCCAAATGTCCAACAACAATAGACTGGATTAAGAAAATGTGGCACATATACACCATGGAATACTATGCAGCCATAAAAAATGATGAGTTCATGTCCTTTGTAGGGACATGGATGAAACTGGAAACCATCATTCTCAGTAAACTATCGCAAGGACGAAAAACCAAACACTGCATGTTCTCACTCATAGGTGGGAATTGAACAATGAGAACTCATGGACACAGGAAGGGGAACATGACACTCCGGGGACTGTTGTGGGGTGGGGGGAGGGGGGAGGGACAGCATTAGGAGATATACCTAATGCTAAATGACGAGTTAATGGGTGCAGGAAATCAACATGGCACATGGATACATATGTAACAAACCTGCACATTGTGCACATGTACCCTAAAACCTAAAGTATAATAAAAAAAAGAAAAAGAAAAAGAAAAAAAAAAACGGAGGCAAGAATGAGTCCTGTATTTGTGGCTGACCCGGTATTTAATAACTGTTTACTGAGATAGGGCATTGAGGTAGAGAGGGGGAGCAGATGAAGGGATGAAGAGAAGGAGTTCAGTTTTGTTTTTACTAAGTTTAGGATGTCTGATGGGAATTCAAATATTTGACATATGGACCTGGAGCTCTGGACTGAGATTTGAGAGACTTTAGCACATAGATGGTCTAGACAGACAATATGTGTAAGGAATCCTTAAGTCGTCTTGGTAGCAGAACTCGAAGCATCCAGGAATATGACTTAAAATGGGAAGAGCTGCCCCATTTCTTAATCAGCTTCACCACAGCTCTGTAATACACAAAATTCTATTTCATTCCATCTCTAGGATCCTAAGAACCTCTGTGTCTCTCCTACCTTTTCCTCCTCTCAAAGCAATCACAGATCTTCAATCAATTACTCTAAATATCCTTGGTCTATTAGGGCTTACCTTGGTTCCATCATGTCTTCCTCTGTAGTTCTGGTCTGAACAAACTGTACAAGTTTCATAACATTATATCCCCACATAAAAGCATAAGAGGAGAATCCAAAAGAGTAAAATCAGGACATGCAGTTTCAGGCAAAATAACTGAGGTGGGTTTTAAGGGGAATTATTTCGTCATTCGATATTTAATTTAAACTGTATGCTTCCTATTCCACTTTTAATTAATTCATCTTTTTGCTGCCCTGACACGGTCACAGCTTATTTCGGATCCCTTGTTCCCAAAGATCAAATTGCTTTTCTAAAGTAGATTTGGTTTCTCAAACTTGGCATCTCTGAGCCTCTGGTGCCGATACAAAGAGCACATACATATTTCAACAATCCACGGATTGTTGTTAGTAAGAGGCACCCGTTCCTGGCCTTTGAGAGGAAGGGCACAGCAAGTTTCTGCATAGGGGGAAGCGATGGAGCTATTATTACATTCAAGACATCACTGGTTTGTCCATTCAGAAACGGACAAGTTAGGCTCTGTGGTCCACTCTAAAGAAGAGACTGTGAAAGTGGGTCCCCTGTTGACACTTTGACTGCTAGCCCTTCTCTCACATCCAGCCTGCAGCACAAGGTTGCCAGAACCCTGGTTTGCTAACCTTGACCTCTCCCATCACCATGGAAATGCAGCATTGCCAAGGGAACTTCCTCTGTGATTATCATTCAGACTATAAAAGAATAGAATAGGAAAAAAGAAAAATTCGATGCCCGTTTCATCTCACCATTCAGCCTTTTTCTTTAGAACAAAGGACCTCCCGGCAATTTATTTGAAAGTTTGGTGTCCAGGGTGGGGTCTGGGGTGGGGAGGAGGAGGAGTCAGGCCAAGAACTGCAGCAGCTGCTTAACATGTTGTCAGACTTCCACTCTGTAGAGCGTTACTGTTTGACTTGAGGCTTACCTGTGGCATATTAAAATATTTGGAATAATGATTGTATCCTTCATACTACTTGATATTCATTTAGTTTCTCACCTGCAGGTTGCTAAGCAAACAACCAAACTATCAATATTATTATTTTTCCACCACCCCCTTTGAATTAGAAATTTGATGGCAATAAAAGAGGCTCGATTTCAATTTATGGTGGATTTGTTCCCACAGATTTGGAAGAAACCACAGATATCTAGTCTAAAGGTCTTTAACCTGAAGTCCATGAACTTTTTGGAACTCTGTGCAAAATATGCTATGTGTATTAAAGATAGTTCATAGCTTTTCTCAGATTCTCATAGGTTCTAACACCCAGAAACATTAAAAATAACATACCTGGTCTAATACCCTCCTTTAACAGATCAGCGAAATGAAACCCAATGAAATGATGTCCTTTTGCTTCCTTTCTTCATCCTGCTCCTTTATTCTTCTCCTTCTCTTACTCTTTTCTTTTCCTCTTCCTCCTCCCTCTTTCCTATTCCCAAAGTGATATAGCTATATATCTTGAATTTTGCATAGGGTTGGAGTGAATGTTAAACAAGATTGGAAGAGTTCCACATGGGGGCACAATAAAGACAAAAAGTGGGAATGCAGTTGAAAGTGCACCTGAACTCACAATGAAGATTATTAATGTGTAGGCCAGTTATTGCAGAAACACATTCTGGGGTTTTGGCCATTAATTAATGCAGGATCCCTGGTAACCCAGCAATCAGGACCTGGCATGTTTTCAATATGTGTTTCTTGGTCCACTAGTTGCCTTGGCAATTGAGTCTCCCTTCCTGTTTCCAGGAGTGGGGATCAGAAGCTGTTGAGGCCCAGTATCCCCAGTTACCAGGGAAAGAATGATACAGGAGGCTTCTGAAAGTCCTAGGAGTTCCTGTTTGACTTTGAGTCTGCTTCCAGAGAGCAGAAAAGGTGAACCCTACGTATCTTGATGAGGTAAACATATTGTGCTTTCATTTGTGATATCTTACCATCTAGCTGCTATTCATTCTGAACCTTGAAGTCCTCATCAACACTGATACAGCAAAGATATCCCTTATGAACTTTAGAATAAGACTTGTAAGTTTGGGTGCTGGCTTCAACACTACCGGCCTTGAGCAAGTCCCATAACCTGTTTAGCTCCTGGTTTCTGCATGTGCAAAATGGCAACCACCAAAATACCTACTTTAGTGATGGTTGCAGCAATTAAATAAACTGAGATACATAATGTGTCCCACATGGGGTCTAGCACCCAGTAAGACTCTCAGTGTAATAAAGACTTCCTATTAACTTTTACCCAGCTCCGGCCTTTCTGTATCTACCACGTAAACTGACTCAGAGTGTAGGAATGCTGGATGTATTTTCTTGTGGTTTGTTCTGCACTTAAGAATAAACAACAATAAACAAGCCACAGTTACTCTCTTTGCTTTCTCTTGAGCTCCTTAAGTGAAATGAATAAGATGGTCTGGAAAAACATTTCATGTGTCCCTCCACCCACAGTTAAAAAGCAGTCAAAAAGACTTAAAAAGTTTAAGCCTTCTGTGAACCCTGTAAGGCAGTATCACTCAAAGTGTTCAGATTTGTCAATGCTTTTTCAGACTCCTGAGTTCAGGCAATCCACCCACCTCTGCCTCCCAAAGTGCTGGGATTAGAGGTGTGAGCCACCACGCCTAGTGTCAATGCTTTTTATGATAAAACCTTGCAAATTGTCTTAGGAATTAAATTTATATGTTTTACCCTTTTTACATGTTATGTATGAAAGAGTGATTTTAAGTTAAAAATATACATATTTTAGGTCCGTGTTATAAAATCTTAAGCCAAGTGATGAGAACATAGACATTCATTATATTATTATCTATACTTTTTTGTATTCCCAAAATATCCCATTATGAAAGGATCATATTGCACTAATATTTCATTTTTAATAGTCTAATAATTATTTTAATAGAGGAAAAATTTCAACAATTTTTTATTTATCAAGCGACATATACTGTTTGATTTTTTCTATTTCCTTTTTTCTTTATTTCTTCTTAAAAAAAAACAGGATGCCTATTTGATTTATATTAACTTAATTCTAGATGTAAAAGAATGATTCATGGCCAAATAAATTTTAACATTTCGTTGTGTCATATTTTTACTTTGGGACTAAAACTATATTAAAGTAAATTGGAGTCTAACTACAAGTTCTAGAATCAACAATTGCTTCCATAACTTGCTTAAAATTTCTCTTTTGAACTTAAAAAATCAACTGGTATTGTTTTTCGATGTGTCTAATTTTCAGGTTTTGTTTCTAAATCACAAGATGAGAATGAAGGTTTTAGGATTTGATTTGCACAAATAACACACTGCGGTTGTTGACAGGCCTTATTCTCAATAGCTGGAAAGTCAAATTGTATATAATCATCATGTATTTTACACTTTAAATACTGTTAAAGTACAAGAAACACCCAGATGTGCAATATGAGAACTTTGAATGCTATCCATGGATCTAATGCAAGCATCTTGAGGCAAGTTTGCAGATTCATTGCTTTTGTGTTTCCCTTCCACTTTCTGTATTTCAACAACAGAGTTCCTTACAAATTAAACGGTGTATGACTAAGAATAAAACAACACGAAATGGTATATGGGTCAAAAATATCGTGGCAGCTACAGGGGTTTGGTGTATGGTAAAATGACTATGTGATTGAATCATGAAGACCCTTGTCAAATATCCACTAAGTCCTGAGGGCTCGGTGACATGAACACAGGGGACCCATAAGGACAACAATGCTTGATGTTATTAAGCCCCAAATGGGAAAGTTGCTGTGTAATGATAACTTGACTGACAAAACAACGAACTTATTAATTCCATTGCGTGGTCACACTTGGATTGGAATACCTGGGACTGATAGCATTATTCCAGGAAGGAATTGAGTTCAACAGAACCCTGACCGCTCTGGCTTATAGATTGTCAAGTTGGTGAGAAAGTCAGTAATTTTGGTCACAAAGTCAGGGGGTTCCAGGAGTTAAGAAAAGTCAGCACTATTTTCCACTGTTCGGGCAGTTGTTATGTAACAGATAACTCACAGCAGTTGTTTCAAATCCTCTCTATTTTTCATAAATGCCAGACCATCCAGCCTTACTCTCAGCAGACAGCTGTATCCTCAACCAAGAACATCAAGACCAAAGAGCTCAAGGTCTCTCATCTCCAAACACTCTGAATCTCTACTCCCTCTCTGCCCTGCATTCCAGGCCCCCTGCTGGCCTACATAACTTCTGGAACAATGGCCTTAGTTTCCTGTCTTACCCCTCCAGTGATTCTCACTCTTTTCCATCTTTAAGTGTCTCCATCTCTTCTGGGTTTTGCCCTAAACCTATGACAGGCTGGTTCTCCTTTATTCCAAAAACTTCTCTCGACTTTGTTTCATTCTCAAAGTACTGGCCTGGCTCTTTCTTTCTCTTCATTGTCAAACATTGAGTCTCCATGTGTGTGTACCTTTCACATTCTTTCTGTCCATCCCTCCGTGACCATTGCACATTAGCCTCTGCCTTCAACACTATCCTGGAGTCACATGCAGCCTCCTGAGGGTCTCATCGAAAGGCCTCTTCCATATCAGCACAATTGGATGTTACCGACCCAGCCTCCTTTGCCATCCTCTCTTCCCTTGGCTTCCATGTTGCTGCCCAGTGGTCATTCCAGCCACTTTTTCTCCTGCTTTCTCCCTTGCCTCTTTCACCAGTTCTTTACGTCCACACCCTATGAATTTAGATCTTCAGTCAAATTTTATCTTTGGCCCTCTTCTCTTTTCTCTTTCTCTCCGTCATTTCATTCACATCATTCTATGGTAAAGTACAAGTTCTAGGCAGATGACTCCAGAATTGAGTTTTCCAACTCATGCACCTCCATCATCTCAGGCTTAGCATATTTGTGCCTGCCTCTTCTGCCTTGTTCTTGCCCCCAGGTCTGAAACCTCAGCATCAGTTTTGACATTTTATTGATCACTCACCACATCCTAGTCCATTTCTGTAGCTTACTGCAATATTCTTCCCATTTCTCCCTCCATTATTCAAACTGTTGCCCACTGCTGCCATCAGAGATCGAGATTTCATTATCTCTTATTTAGACTGAGCAAATTTATTCCTCACCTTATTCGCCCACAACCATGCCCCAATCTAACTTTCTATCATTATCTATATATTGTTCTCATAAAAATACCAACCTTAATTTTTTTAACAATCCAGTTTTAGTCTTATTAAAGCCCTCCCTTGCTTTTTATCTTTACCCTTTCACCAATGTTGTTCCGCATGCCTGGAGTGCCCTTTCTTCCTCCTTTAAATCTTGAACACCCCATATTAAATGCGAATCCCTCCTTGAAGCTTTTCTTAATTTCCTCCCTTAAAATGCCAGCACTTCCTCCATTAACTCTCCCTGCACTTTATTTTTACCTTACTCATAGCACTTTTACTCTGCCTCATAGTGTAATCAAGGAGAGCATCTGCACAATATACGCAGAGAAATCCTGCTTTCTCTTTTTCTTTTCTTTTTTTTTGACAGAGGTTTGCTCTTGTTGCCCAGGCTGGAGTGCAATGGCGCGATCTCAGCTCACTGCAACCTCTGTCTCCCACATTCAAGCAATTCTCCTGCCTCAGCCTCCCAAGTAGCTGGGATTATAGGCTCCCACCACCACACCCAGCTAATTTATATTTTTAGTAGAGACGGAGTTTCACCATGTTGTACAGGCTGGTCTTCAACTCCTGACTTCAAGTGATCTGCCCGCCTCGGCCTCCCAAAGTGCTGGGATTACAGGCGTGAGCCACCGCGCCTGGTCAAAATTCTACTTGCTATCATTCTGTCCTTGGGATTCTTTGGCCTAGATACAACATGCCAGTATCCAGTAGACAGCTTTGAGGCTGATGCTTTGCAACTGACATCTGCTGAGGATCCTCCACAGCTACCCCTCTCCTTCTGGTAACAGCACCTCTCTCTTACTTTAGGAATGATCTCTGCCCTACTTCATGTGTTTTTCTATGGTGGTGTCAAAGCGCCCCCAGCATCTCCTAGCCAAAAAGTGGGCACATTAGAATGTCTGTCCCTGGATAACTTGAATGTTATACAAAGTAACATAAGAAAAGTAAAAAAAATATAGCTCACTGGTATCTCCTGAAGAGAAGGAACTTAGTTCCTCCCACAAAGGTCCCAGGTGCTGCCTAAGTTCCTATTCTTTTCAAAATTCTTTCTTTGATTCTGAGCCAGCCAATTTTTAACCAATAAATTTCTTTCTTTGCTTAAATTAGCCAGCATTTTCTCTGTCGTTTACAACCCAAGAAGTCTGACTTATATACTATTGCATCCTCAAGTGTAATAAATTCTCATATAGCATGTGTCTAGATTTGGGGTCATAGTAAATATGCTTTTCTGTGCACTGATCTATTCTAGAGACTTGCATTGAAAGAGGTTTTATTTATCTTTTATATCAAGTGGCATCTAGGTCAGGCTTGGAGTGGGACATACATTCCATAAGTGTTAGGAATTTAATGAACTTGAATGACTTTTCACGGAGCAGATCAGACAATAGATCTGGAGAGGCAAGAATTACAAATCAGAGTCAGTGAAAGTCTGAAACTGGGGTAGAGGCCTAGGGCTACAGCTATCAAGTACTGGAATCAGCAGACCCACTCAGGTACCTGGCAGGGACCTGGCACTAGATCTACACCCACATGAACAGGACAGAAGCCAGGGGATCTGACTCAGCTACACTGCTGACAGAGACAGCTCTTTCTGTCCAAGTACATTTCTAAGGGTCATGGTTGTAACTTTTCACTGATTAGTCAGTAGTGAAGCTGAAGTATGGGCTGTCTTGCTTGGCAGGTGGGGCGTACTGACTAGAGGTCAGGGATTGCTCTGAAGTCCAGCAGTTAACTACTGACTAGTTATTAAAAGTGTAATTCAGGTATCAAGATTAAGGGCTTTGGAAGGAGGTTGGTAAGAGGCAAAGGGGTGGAGAAACAAAAATTTAGAAGCAGCAAGGATAACAATGCTGAACTAACATGCTGGTTGACCAGAGAAGTTCACCAACTTCTGTCTCAGTCTGATTTAATCCTGTAAGTATGAAGGAGGCTGGACCTACAGGTAGCCTCAGCTGTGAGCAAGAAAGGAGGAAGGGAGAGGCTGGGATCAAGGCTGGGTCAAATGAGGGCTTCATTGTGGTAGTTCTTTTCTTGTTTGCTGAGGCCAGTTGTTTTAATTGATGTGTGAATAACTTGAACTTCGTATTTTAAGACCTATTCAGTGAGCATGTTATAGACTTAATAATAAGTGTTATCGTAACTGAAGTTTCTACTGAGAATAAAATATTTCTAAGACCCAGGTAAATTGTACATGTACATTAATTCATATTCTGAAGCAACCAGACTTCAAAACATATCTTTTGTTTTATATATTTTGAGGCTATGTTGTTAGGTGCATACAAGTTTATAATTACTGTATCTTACTGGCAAATTGTTCCATTTTTTATTAATCATGAGCTTTTTTCATCCCTTAAAATTATTTTGCCTTAACATTCTTTTTTTTTCAGTTGCTAATGGAATTGTGGAACTTTCTTTTGATTCATGACTGGTGTAATTTATTATGTTATCTTACATTCTGCCTGTCTGTATCATTATGTTTTAAGCATGTATTTTATAAATAGCATGCAGCTGATTTTTAAAATTCCAAACTGTTATTCTCAATTGACATTTATCAACAAGTATATATTTCATTTACACTGAATGTGATTACTGATATTTATGAATTTATCTCCATCATTGTATTTTGCGCTTATATTCAGCTAGCTTAGTATATTTTTCTTCCTTTCTAACTTAATTTTCATTGATTTTTTAGTTCATTTTGCTCCTCCACAGTTTGAAAGTTATTTTTATTTCCTTAAAATGTTACCCTTAATATTTTTACATGCATAAATGGTCAAAAATGTCTTTACCTTCCTCCAGAGAAATACAAAGATCTTAGAAAGTTCTAAGTCTAGTAACTCTCCTCTGTCTTATATTATTGTCCAATATTTACTTTTTTATTTGAAAAATTTTGTTTTTAATTGACACATAATTATCCTAAGGCTTAGGATACAGTGTGATGTTGCCCTGTATGTATAGTATATGCTGTGTAATAATCAATAATCAGATCAAGGTATATAGCATATTCATCTTCTCATACATTTATCATTTCTTTGTGGTAAGAACATTCAAAATTTTCTCTTCTACCTATTTGGAAATTTACAAACTAATATTGTTAATCATTGTCAATCTACTGTGGAACAGAACACCAGAACTTATTTTTCCTATCTAACTGTGACTTTGTACCTGTCGACCAATTTTGCCCACTCCCTTTTCCCATCCACCGCTACTCAGCCTCTGGTAATCAGTATTCTACTCTCTATTTCTAAAAGATCAACTTTTTTAGATTTCACAAAAGTGCGGTATTTATCTTTCTGTGGCTGGCTTATTTTACTTAACGAAACATCGTTCAGGTTCATCTATGTTGCCGCAAATAACAGAATTTCGTTTTTTTTATGGCTGAATACTATTCCACTGTATATACATACCACATTTTCTTTATCTGTTTATATGTTGATGGACAGTTAGGTTGATTTAATATCCTGGCTATGGTAAATAGTTCTGTAGTAAACATGGGAGTGCAGATATCTTTTTGACATATAGATTTTATTTCCTTTAAATATATACCCAGTAGTGAGTTTGCCGAATCATACAGTAGTTCTATTTTTAGTTTTTTGAGAAACCTCCATGTAGTGTTACATAATGGCTGTACTAATTTACTTTTGACTAATGGTGTATAAGAGTTCTCCTTTCTCCACATCCACATCAGTACTTGTTATTTTTTTGTCTTTTTGGTAATAGCCATTCTAATTAGAGTGCAGCGATGTCTCATTGTGGTTTTGATTTGCATTACCTTAATGATTAGTGACATTGAGCATTTTTTTTACATACCTGTTGGCCATTTGTACATCATCTTCTAAGAAATGTCTTTTCAGTTCTTTTGCCTATATTTAGATTATTTGTTTTTATTACTATTGAGTTGTTTGGATTTCTTATATATTGTGGTTATTAGCCCCTTTTGAAATGCATAGGTTGCAAATATTTTCTCTCATTCTGTAGGTTGTTTCCTTGCTTTGTTGTTTCCTTTGCTGTGCAGAAACTTTTTAGTTTGATATAACGCAATTTGTCTACTTTTGCTTTTGTTGCCTATGCTTTTGTGGTCTTATCCAAAAACTCCTTGCCCGTACCAATGTTGTGAAGCATTTCGTTATGCTTTCTTCTAGTAGTTTTATAACTGTTGGTCTTACATTTAAGCCTTTAATCCATTTTGAGGGTTTTTTTAATATGGTGACAGACAAGGATCTGGTTTTTTTTTTCTGCATGTAGATATGCAATTTTCTTGGCATTACTTATTGAAGAGATTATTCTTTCTCTAATTTGTGTTTTTAACATTTTTGTTGAAAATAAGTTGGATATAAATTTGTGGATTTATTTCTATGTTCTCTTTTCTGTTCCATGGGGCTATATGTCTATTTTTGTGTCAATACTGTTTTGGTTACCATAGATTTGTAGTATATTTTGAAGTCAGGTAATGTGATGCTTCAAAAGAACTTATGTGGATCACGAGGTCAGGAGATCGAGACCATCCTGGCTGACACAGTGAAACCCCGTCTCTACTAAAAATACAAAAATAAATTAGCTGGGCGTGGTGGCGGGTACCTGTAGTCCCAGCTACTCCGGAAGCTGAGACAGGAGAACGGCGTGAACCCAGGAGGTGGAGCTTGCAGTGAGCCGAGATGGCGCCACTGCACTCCAGCCTGGGCGACAGAGCAGGTTTTGTTCTTTTTGTTCAAATTGCTTTGGCTATTTGGGGACTTCTGTGGTCCCATACAAATTCTAGAGTATTTTTTTTCTATTTCTGTGAAGAATGTCATTGGTATTTTTGATAGCAATTGCGTTGCATCTATAGATTACCTTGTGTAATCTATAGATGACTATTTTAACAATATTATTTCTTCCAACCCTTTAACACGGGATATCTTTTCATTTATTTGTGTCCTCTTCAATTTCTTTTATCAGTGTTTTATGCTTTTCCTCATAGAGATATTTCACTTTTTGGTTAAATTTATTCCTAGGATCTTAAATTTTTTCATAGCTACTGTAGATGAGATTGCTTTCTTTTTTAGACACTTTGCTATTGGTGTATGGAAATACTACTGATTTTCATATGTTGATTTTGTATCCTGAAACTTTACTGAATTTGTTTATTGGTGCTAACAGTTCCTTTAGTGGAATCTAAATGGTGTATGTTTATTGTAATTCTTAAGCGATTAGAAACAGCAGAAAATTCATTATTTAAATAAATACAAGCTGAACATTTACATAATAATTCTGTACTTTTTCTTATATATTGTCCATTTTATACATTTTTTTCTTTTTTTTTTTTTTGTTATGCCAGATGGGAGGAATTCACCCAAACTTTCTCTCTTCGCAAATGTTCTTTTTGTTACCTGACCATAATTGGTAAATAACAAATGAAACTCAGTCAAATTGTGTATTTGATTTATTAGTCCAGGTGGCTTCTTTTTAAAGGAAAATAGATATATTGTCAGTGATCTATGGGGGTAAAAAGAACATTTCAGAGGTTACTTTAAGATTCACTTTCTTCTTCTTCCTTCCTTCCTTCCTTCCTTCCTTCCTTCCTTCCTTCCTTCCTTCCTTCCTTCCTCCTTCCTTCCTTCCTTCCTTCCTTCCTTCCTTCCTTCCTTCCTTCCCCACTCCCTCTTTTCTTCTCTCTCTCTCTTTTGGTTGTTTTTGAGTGTTTAAAAATACAAAACAATAAACCTTTGTGCATGTTGGGCTGGTTGATTTTCCATTATACTCTTTAATTAGGTAAAACTACTTTAAATCTACTAAAATACTTAGTATTCTAGTGCTACAAAGAAGAATATAGCAATGAAATGTTCAGACAAAAGTTCAGGAAAATGGGAAAGATATCACAAAGTAGGCCAATTATATAGGAAGTGTGCTATATGGTAATTGAAAGAGGAGACCCTGCTCTCTTATTCTTTATATTTATTCCATTACTGAGACTCCATCACATAACCTCATAAATCCACTTTTGATTCATTTTTCCCTTTTAATGTCCGTGATCAGTATTTTGCTCAAAGATCATCATCATTTCTCATCTGGACCCACATTTGCTGCCTTTTAACCTCCTCTCACATTGTTATCAGTGTGACCTGACCCAAAACACACCTGACCAAGTCACACTCCTGCTTAAAATCTCTTATTACCTTAGCCATTTTTATGTATTGCATATTTGTCACATAGTGGTTGCTAAATGTGTGTTTTTAAAAATAAGACGAAGAAAAAGGAAAATGAGAAACAATGGAAAGATCAGTATATTTATTCATTTGATAAATATTTAAACTCTCATTATGTGCCAGGCACTGGGCTTGGTGTTCACAGTTATGAACAAAACATATCAGGCTCCTGTCTGCAAAGATTTTTCAGTCTCATTAATTCATCCCACATAATTAAATAGCGAAAATTTTACACGGCACTTACTATTTATCAGGTATTATACTAAGACCTTTACTGAAAGGATCTCATTTAGTCTTCACAACCATGCCAATGAACTAGGCACTCTTAATTATTCTCACTTTATTCAAGAGAAAATAGAGGTTTGGCAAGGTTAAGACTAACAAGAGATGGAGCCAGGATTAGGAGCTAGACTGACTTCAGAGCTCTTTCCTAATTGAATCTACAACATACAGCCATTATCCTGTTAGGGGAACAGACCAACCATTCCTGAAGTGATGGAGTAACAACATAAAGCAGAGGTATCACCAAACAGCTAGCTGCATAGAACCGCCTTCCAGAGTCAGGCACGGCCACCACCTGTACTGGACTTTTGGAGGACTCCAAACTCCTGGTACATAGTAACAGAGTGATTCATTTCTTTGCCCCTCAGCTCTCTGCCTAAAGCATGTTGACAAAATTTGTTCTTATTCTAGGATTTTTCAGCTCAGGAATTTATCCCACTATCTATTTTCTATGCTTTTAAAAAATCATTTTAGTTTCTGGTCTTAAAAGCCTCATTATATTTGTTATAAGTTTGTACTCTTCAAAAGTAACATTATGATCTTTAATTTTTAGTGGTTTTTAAAATGTTTGAATAGTCATTATTCATTATTTTTACTTATTGTTAATGAAAGTTTTTTATAATCTTTTAATTAAACTTTTAAAGGTATTTTGACTTTCTACTTTTTCATTTTTCTGAGTTTATTTTCACTCTCTTCAACTATCCCCAACTTCACTTAATTTTGTTCTCTTAATTGAGGTAACAGATTAAATGTGGTTAAATTGTATGCCTTTGTAAGACTTGTAATATCAACTCTTGCATAAATAAGGAGGCATGAGTTCTGGGAGCATGAGTCCCAGAACATGCTTTGGGAGATGGTTTATGGTAAGCCAGTTCAGAAGGCAGAGAGCAGTGTAGGCTGGCCTGGACAGGACTTTGTGTGTAAGGTAGGGAAATGTTGAGTCCTGAGAGGCTGTGACAGGAAGCCAGGCTCTAGACTAAGTTCTTTCCCCAACTGCCTTTGTGACCTTTGGCAGATCTCTTCTCTGCTCTTCTTAGCAGCAGCAGGAAGGGACTAAAATAAATCATTTCCAAATGGATCCTTGTAGCTCTTGTATTGTGTGTGCCCTCTGATTCAGACAGTAGTGGATTAGCA
Organism: Hylobates moloch; assembly: GCF_009828535.3. Taxonomy (NCBI): domain Eukaryota; kingdom Metazoa; phylum Chordata; class Mammalia; order Primates; family Hylobatidae; genus Hylobates; species Hylobates moloch. The sequence goes on along the minus strand of NW_026652286.1, from coordinate 83,547,617 downwards.
GAACAAAGCAGCACCTTTTGATGGAGCCATATTAAAGTAGCATATCAAATTATCAAAACACTGCTTTTTATTACTTAGTGATGTCTACAAAAGAAATCCCTGACATATCCTCTATGCTATGAATAAGCCCTGCCCTGTCTCTCATCCTGTGAGCCCTATCACTTTGGGGCCTTGGCACCAAAATGTCAATATCAAAATAGTATGAGCCCTTTGGAAAATGCCAGGGCTTATAGTTCTGTAGAACTGGGTTTGGATTCCAGGCTCAGTTGTTTACTTATCACTTGGCCATGTGGCCTTGGGAATAAACGTTTTCAGCCTCCATTTCCTTATCTGTTAAACTAAATTATAATATGAACTCTGAAGATGTTGTTAGATTTAGAAATGAAATGTATAAAGAGCCAATGTATGCCTCATCTTATAAGGAAAGGAAGTAAAGCTTAAAGTAGTCTAATGCTCTCAAAATAATTTCCTAAAATAGAAAATAAGCTGTGTTTCACTAAAAAGATTTTACAACATGTTTTACATGTTGGAAGAATCTTGAGTTTCAGATGGGCTAATGGTCCAATGGACTGGGAAGAGATCAAGGGCTCAAGTGGGAAGGAAAAGCGGAGATTAGACATTCAGACAGTCTGGACATATACTGTACCACTTACCAGATGTACAAAGAGCAGTGAATGTTTATGAAAAACAAGCCCCCATGTCTCTCATACTCCTATCCTTAGACCAGAGCCCTCGGTTCTGAGTCAGAGCTGAATATCAGCATTTAGCAGTGCTATTGCTCAACAGAGACATCTACTACTGTGATGCAGTAAAATTACTCCCTGAGCTCTGTGGCATCTTGGCCTGTGTGGCTGAGAGAAGTCTCAGAAAGTCCTATTTGTTGTTCTAAGTAGTAATCAAATTGGCTAAAAGGCCCAAAGATGAAGTATATGTTGTTCCAACAGGAAGTTTTGGAACACTTGGTAAACTTTTTGAGGAATAAGATAATCTTGCAAAATTGGGCTGTCTGGTTACTGATTCCCAAGGCAGAACAAAGAAAGAGAGTGCTGGGCTATGTATGTATGTTGTAGACAGGGTGGATGAAAACTGGCTGGATGATGATGATGGTGGTAATGGTGATAATGATGGTGATGGTGATGATGGTGATAATGATAATTTTTGCAGAATCACAAGGGGAAAGAATGCATTTAAGTTCTAGAAAATTGTCTCAATTTTCTTGCTACTATTTGATGTAGTTCTTTACTCTCAGGAGAATGTTTTGCCTAGGCCATTATCTCACTTTGAGTTTTCAAAGTGAAAATTGAATTGGGAAAAGTGCCATGGTTCACAGAGGATGGATCAGCCAACTCTGCTGTGACAGTTATTTAAAAATCTTCATAGAAGAGGTAATACTTCAACTGGTTCCTTAAAAAATGAAGGTAATATAGGAAGTAAAGAGGGGAGAGATTTTATTTTGTTCAAAGTTTGTAAAAAAGGCATAGAATCATAAATTGAAATGGAATAGAGTCATAGGCCTAATCTGAACTGGAATTTCACAAGAAGGCAATGAAGGCAGGAAATTAAGATATGGGATAGAGTGAAAGTAGACGGGTAAGTCCAGAAAGGCACTTAGATGCCAGCTGTGATGCTGAGCTGGAGAGTTTGGATTTTTATCTGTAAAATCTAGGATGGCCAAGAAGAAGTGTAGTTTGCATTTTGTTTATTTTACTTTATTAACCTGGGATAGGACCTAGTGACTTTGTTTTAAAAATATAACTTTGACGGAAGAAAGATGTTTAATCAATTGCACTGGGGACTAGTGGCCCAAAGACCATTTTGTAAGTTATTGCATCCCTTAAAGTTAACAGCCTGGTCCTAAAAGAAGAGAGAAGCAACGGAGTCAGAGAAAAGGGGCTAGAGTTCAGTCTTGTAGTGTACACTAGATGACAGATCAGACCTAATGATTTGGAATAAAATAGAGGGAGAATCTGTCGATGGAACCCAAACTTCTCCTTTTGAAGGCAGGAAACGTGACACCATGAATAGATGCAAAAACTAACCTCATTTTTTTCTGCATAAGTATTCTATTTACATGCTTTTGCTTAGACAAGCAGAAAAGAGACTTACATACCTATTTTTTTTAAATGTGGGCCAAGATGTTTTGCTTCAAGAGGATAAGATAAGATCTGGTTCCAGCCTGCTCATCTCATGTGCCACAGGCCACTCGCTGCTTATCAAAATTCATGGCTTCCTCCACTTCCTGGGCACACAACTAGACTGCATGTTCTGGCTTCTGTTACAGTAAGGAGTGGCCCTGTGGTTGAGTTCCAGCCACTGGAATGTGAGCAGAAGTGATGTGCACTGATTGGAAGCTTGACCATAAACTCCATGAGGCATTCCTCCATGCTTTGCTTTCTCCTCTGGCTTGTTGGAATGGAGATAACCTCTGGGACATTAATCAAAGCCACAAAGTAAAGATGACAGAGCCTCCAATAGTCTGGATCTCTGTGTGACTATGCAGAGGAGGCTTTCAGCTGCCACGTATTGTTACGCAAGTGGAAAATAAGCATCAATTTGAGTCTGTTTTTTACAGAGATTATCCTAACTATACATCAATTTCTCCCATTTATTTGTTAATGTAATGAACATTTATTGAGCACTAATTATGCTCCTGGCACTACATTAGATGCTGAGAATGTAGTGTGGAGCAAAACGTATAAGCTTCTTGCCCTCATAGAGCTTATAGCCTAAGGGATAGCATAAATTTTATGTTTCTGCTCAGTGTGCCTCAATGTACTATTTTATTAAAGTACTATTTCTGTGCTTAAAATTTTCCCTTACTTCATACAATATTGGTTTTTAAAAGCATGGCAATTATTACCACCAGTTTGAGATAATTCTTATAATCACCAAGAGCTAGCAAGGTCCAGAGAGCTGATATGTGAGCTTTTTCCAAGTTACCTTAGAATTTTATATTTTATTAGTGTAATTGCATAGCTTATAGTTGTCTACAAATATAATTTATGTTATCAACAACACCAGCATGATACTTGAGCTTATTTTTCATGAATAGAAAAAACACTATTTTGATGATAATAATAATGAGAATTAATAGTCACTTGTATGAACTTTTGCTTGTAAGAAAATAATCTTAAAACTAAATATGTTTCTACATTAGTAGATGAGTATATCAGAGCGAAACAAGTTTGTGGAAAGGGGATGTGGAGTGGGGAAGTTGCATATGATGAGTTCTGTTTTGGACAGGTTACATTTATGGTACCCACAAGATAAATATTAAGGAGGACCTATGCCTAGTCTCCAGCTGAGAAAAAAAAAAAAGAATTAGTAGTGAGGAACAGATTAAAAACATAAAAAGAAGGGACTGCTGAAATGGGATGATTTTGAAAGGGATGTGAGAATTAAGCAATAGCCCTTCAGGGAAGGAATTAACCAGCGTGGAGGGAGGGAAGAGAGATGACCTTTTCTTTGAGACAGGACAGAAGAGGGAAGAATTGTGTTAGTGCTAATGAATCTAAAAATGGAGCCAGTAAAGTCAAGAGGTTTCCCATTGTGAGGCAGAAAATATAGTACCTCAGAGTTAAGACTCTGGAGTCAGACAGACCCAGGCTCAAATCATGTCAATAGCTATGTGACTTTTAGCAAGTCTCATTTTCAACATCTGCAAAGTGGTACCAATAATAATATTTATCTAATATCCTGTTGTGAGTATTAAAAGACAGAATGCAAAGTTCCTGATAAGTGTTCAACATTAGCTATTAATAGTACAATATTAGCAAATGGCTAGTAGAAGCTAACTACCAAGCGTTTGGAGTTTTGCCAGTCCATGCTGTTTGAATTTCTTCAGAAACAGCAGTATTGGTAGTTTCTTGGGTGGTGCCATCAGAAGACAAGAGAATGAAGGAATTGCCAGGTCCCAGTGATAATGTGGTTGAAGAAATCATTTGCTTTGGGGATGGCGTTAAGTCAGTCCATGCAGGGGCTGATGGATTGAAAGAATAAGCCGACATCTCATGGAGATAAAACATTGGTTAGGTGGAGACAGTAAGGGAAGGAAAAAGGTAGGAGACTTAGAGTTTGTAGATGGAGCATTGACGAACAAATGTACCAAGACAGAGACGTCTCAGAGCACCTGATGTGATGCTCTTGAAACACAGCAATCTGGAGATTGGGGCAGGGGGCTGGCTGGCTGGGATATACGTAGGGGACTTCGCTATATATGAGATTTCCACAGTGGAAGCATGGGATTTGTGAAACAGCCAAGTGTGAGGCAGCAGATCTGAAAGAAAAACAAGTGAGGCAGAAGCTCATGAGATGGTGAACAGCCACTACCCCACAAAATAATCCCCTTTTTGTGTCAGCCTCAAACCTACAGCAAATGTACCAAAATTATAGTAAGCTTGGCAGGTTTGATTTATTGTAAGGACCAAAGAAGGGATAAAATGTAAATGGCCCAAATCAGAGACTCTCTACCTAGGTACAATGAAGAACATCCCAGGGAGCTTTTACAAAAATGTCTATGTGTGGACCCCATCATTGACCAATGAAGTCACAATCTATGGGGATCAAGACCTTTCTAGTATTTTTGAGAAGTTCCTCAGGGATTCTGTTTTGTAGCAAAGGTTATAAACTGTCACTGTAAGGGACTGCAGGGACCCAGGGAACTAAGAAGAACTAAGGTGGAAACCCTCAGAGACCACAGGGAGGGAGGAGCGCTCAGACGTGAAGTGAAATTGGAGATCTCACCAGATTTACACATATTTCTGAAGGCAGGAAAGCACATGTCCTCTGAGCTATATAAATTTAAATTTTTAGAGGGCTGCAGGGGTAGGGTGGAGGTAAAGGCCATTGGCATAGAGGGCCCAGGACATGGGATGGTACTTAAGGAGACATCAGACGCCAAGGAGAAGTTTTCTTTCTCACCAGGAAGAAAAGTCCTGTGGGTTGCTTGGTTGCTATTGCCCCTTTCTTCAACACTCAGTGAGTTCATAGCTGTATTATGAGTACTCTACTCTTGCATAACAAATGACCACAAATTTAACAGCTTAAAACAACACTCATCTATGATCTAACAGTTCCTGTGGGGCAGGAGTCCATCTTTATACAGTGTCATTGGGCCCCTTTACTCAGGGTCTCAGAAGGCTGCAGTCGAGGTCTCCATCTCCTGAGCCCACTAGTCATTGGCAGAATTCAGTTCCTGATTAGGTCAGGCCCATCCAGGATAACTTCCCTTTATTAATTTAGGGACTTTAGTCACATCTGTAAACTACCTTCACCTTTGCCACATAACACAGCCTAACATGGGAAGAAGGCCTGGTGCCCCATCATTTTCACAGCTCCTGCTCACTCTCAAGTGGAAGTGATTATACAGGTGTGTACACCAGGAAGTGAGAATCTTGGAGATCATCTAAGAATTTTGCCTACCACAATAGCCATGGGTATATTCATTCATTTAACAAGTATTTATTGAGCACCTACTATCTACAAGGCATTATGATGGTATATTTGAAGGTAGTAAATGCTTTGAATAAACAGAGCAGAGTAGGCAGGATTTGGGTGGTAGGGGGTGACATAGGAAGTTGCTGTTTTAAGTGGGGTGTCAAGTGTTGGCTTCAAGGAGAAGGTAACATGTAGGAAAGACTGTACAATAACCACAGCTTTCCCTTTTCCTATATCCAGAATTCTTTTGATGTTTTCCTCAGTTTACTGTCCCTTAATTTTTAATCTTTGTTTTTGTAGAAATAATGAAGCAAAGGAAGTTCTACGTTGGATCTATTACATGTAAATTAAGACTCTGTAAATCAAAGTGATCCAGAAGGCAAAAGCTTATAAGCAAAAGAAAACCAGAGAAACTTCTGATATTTCAAAGTAGCCAAAAATGCAGAAAGGCCAGGTGTAGTAGCTCACACCTATAATCCCAGCACTTTGAGAAGCCAAGGTGGGAGGATTTCTTGAGCCCAGGAGATTGAGACCAGCCAGGGCAACATAGTGAGATCCCATCTCTACAAAAAATAGAAAATTAGCCGGGTATGGTGGTGCACACCTGTAGTCCCAGCTACTAAGGAGGCTGAGGTAGGAGGACTGCTCAAACCCAGGAGGTTGAGGCTTCAGTAGCTGTGATCACGCCAGTGCACTCCAGCCTGGGTGATAGAGTAAGACCCTGTCTCAAACATAAACAAAAACAAAAAACAACCACTACCAAAATGCAGAAGTCTGCTAAACAAAAAAGAATACAACACACTCATATTGTGATCCTATAAATAAATCAGTATGGTACTGGGCCTGTCCAAAGTACATGGCTTATTGATTGATTCATTTATTCACTCATTCATTTCATATGACAGACTCTGAACTTATATGTTAGGCTTGGCACTAAGCATGGAGATTTCAAAGACAAATAACATATGGTCTCTGATTTTGAAGAATTTATACTTGATTGGGACAGACAGACTCATGTATTGATAATTTCAATTATGGCATCCTATCAGGGACATTAACAGCCAGTTCTTATGGTGAATGAAAATAACCTCCCTAGGATATCTTAGTGAAGACATTAAATCAGACTCTATGAATGTCTAGAAAAGCCTTCTGAAATGTGGCCTAAGATAATTTTGACAGATGTATAGTATTCTACAGACCCAGGTTGGTGCTGATGAAATAATCATCTGTTTGGCCACAAATGGCTCCCTTGAGCTGAGCCAGGGAGAGTAAATGGTAAGCCAATGTTGAGACTTGATCAGAGGACGCAGGAGAGAAAAGCAGCCAGAGCATTAAATATTGATAGGGTACGGATTTAGCTAGCTGTGAAAAACACAGTCGTCCAATAGATTCTACTGGTGGAAAGCTAGGAAAACAGCAGCCTCATATGCTGGCTGGGGGGTCATCTGCTAAAGGTACTACATCATAACGGTACTGTTGCAGCTCTTCTCTGCCCTTGATCTTTATGCACCAATCCCTGAAGATTGACATGGCTGACATGGCTGCATAGATTCAGGGATCATGCTGCTCAAGTGACCTCTGTGTCCATTAGCTGTTGCTGGGGAACAAACCATCCTAAACTTTAGCATCTTAAAACAACAACCCTTTGCTTGGCTCACAATTCTGCAGATTGGGCTTAGTATGATCATTCTTGTCTTGGTCAAGCTTGGCTGGCCTCAGCTGGCCTTATTCATAGACTGGCAGTGAACTGATGGGACAGCTGGGGCCAGCTGGCTTATGATAACTTTGTCTGGGACAGCTAGGATGACTAAAGCCTCCCTTCACATGGTCTCTCATTTTCCAAGGGTTTATTCTGGGCTTATTTGCATGATGGTAAAAGGATCCTAACTGCAACAGCAGGCAAGACCCATGGCACAAGCACTTACGGTGCAATCGTTAATGATCCATTGGCCTAAAGGAAGTCATACAACTAGGCAATGTTTTCCACATATGCTGGCGTTGTGCACCCTTTCCCTGCTGATATGATTTGTATATTTGTCCCCTCCAAATCTCATGTTGAAATGTGATCTCCAATGTTAGAGGTAGGGCCTGGTGGGAGGTGTTTGGGTCATGGGGATAGATCCCCCATAAATGGGTTGGTACCTTCCCCATGGTAATGAGTGAGTTCTCACTCTTGAGTTCATGCGAGGGCTAGTTTTCAAAAACAGCCTGGCACCTCCCCCTCTCCTTCTCCCTCTGTCACTGTGTGACATACCTGTGCCCCCTTCACTTTCCACCATGAGTAAAAGCTTCCTGAGGCCTCGTCAGAAGCTGAGCAAATGCTGATGCCATGCTTTTACAGCCTGCAGAACCATGAGCCAAATAAACCTCTTTTCTTTATAAATTATCCAGTATCAGATATTCCTTTATAGCAATACAAAATGGACTAATACATCAGCCCAGAGAGTTTTGAAAGTCTCTATCTTTAGCTTTCCCTTTGACTGATGCTCTGCTATCACCCCCACCAGCCCTTGTGAGATTTAGTTATACAGGTTGAGTAATAATCTCATATAAAAGGTCAATCTCCATAAAAGTCACAGGTCAGTCTTAGACACCAGACATTGTTCATCTTATCAATAGCTGGGATATTTAAAAGCAGGGAGATTCTTGGTGGTGTCAATTGATAGAAGCATAGAACTGACTAAAACCAACATTGTAGATTAAGTGAATATAGAAAACTTCCTTCTATCCCCAGAAGTGTAAGCTCCATGGAAGCTAGGGGAGAGAGGCATTTTTTTAAGAGGCACTACTGTACCAGGCAAAGGAATCTAAATTTTAGAGAACAGAATAAGTATTTCTAGAAGAAAAGTTTCCTTGACTAGACAGCATGTTCCATGTTTTCTTGGCCTTCATCTTCACCCATTAATCCAGTCTGCTGAGAAAAATATCCACCAAAGCTTAGTTACCCCTGGGTGTTGCCAGGTTTGTGAACATTTCCACTGGGACTCACCTACCTGTACTGTGCACCTCTCTCCCTTCATGGCCACTTGGCCCACATTGGTAGAGTGCTGAGGAGCTTTTAGCTGGACAAGGCATTTACTGTGGGGTTTCTCTGGGGACTTTTCATTTTTCCTTAATATAAAAAACTTCAAGAATAATGTAATCAAGTTCATGATAGTTCAAAAAGTAGAGAAATTGCAACAAAAAATTATCCAACTTTCTATGATAATGATTAATTTATTTGCTTCCTGTAACATTATGTATGCATGTACCCTCAATTTTTCTCTAAGGCTCTGGAGACCCCATTTGGAAGGTCCCAGCTTAGCTACAGGATTGCTGTATGACCTGATGGACCTCAGGGGCCACAGTTTTCTGTGTGGTCTGAGTTAAAGCCCTTTAAAGAGTAGGGGCTCCAGAATAAGAAGTCTTCTGCATGGAGCCAGCTTTGCAATGGGTCAAGTGGGAGATGCTTGGAGGATATAAAGCTTAGTGCTGTCCAATCTGCCAGACATCTAGTCAATAAGTTGATTCTAAAGCATGCAACTGTTGCAGAATCCTTGCTTCTTCTTAGTCTGCCTTGTGTTTTCAACTCTTCCACCCTCAGTTTTGGCCTAGACTAGAAGGTGGTAAAGACAGAGAAGCTTCCACACCTCCTATGACAGAAAAGAGAAATGAACATATAAATCAACGGATGAGTCAATAAATCATGAATGATTAAAGAGAGGAAACAACAAGAATCAGATTAGATCCTTTCTACCAGTTTATTTTAAAAAAATGATGCGGAAGAATTCTTGGGGATACATGGGGCTATAATGATTATGTATTACATATATAATTAAAAATGATTATATAAAGAAAGTGTTATAATATTATTATCAGTAGATTTTAACTTCCAGTGCTCTGGATAACTTGAGATAAATGAGAATTTGATGTAATTTTTGGCAATTTCAAGGAGCTCCTAAATTATACCCCCTTTCCCTATGAAGCAAAATACTATATTTACCAGAAAATACCATCCAGATGTTGTTGATGTTGTTTTGTTCAATAGTAATTTGTTCAACAAGTGTTTACTGAATACCCCTGTGGTGGGCACTGTGTTGTGAGCTTGGGGGACAGACATAGTCTCTGACCTCATAGAATTGATAGTCTCCTAGAAGATCCATTGAACAAGAATAAAATTATCATGATTGTCATGAAAACCTAAGTGGCTGTGAGAACATAAGACAGGGAGATGTCACTGATTCTCAGGAAATTGGGGAAAGGTTCCCTGAGGAACAGTTGTTTCATCTGAGACTTTGTCAGGTGAAGGGGCAGGGGCAGTGGGAAGCAGTGTTCCCTGCAGAAGGAGCATATACAAACGCCAGTCAGGATGAAGTCAAAGTACTAAAAGAAACTTGGTTAGAGCAAAGAGAAAGCCAGGAGGGCAATACATAAAGATGGGTAGCAGCCCATAAGCCATAGGGAGGGTTTTAGTGAAGTTACTACTATTATTGTCATTGTTATTAAATTATTTTTTCATCATTGGCAAGTAAGTCATTTTTCAAAGAGTTTTCCATTTTTTTTTCTGTTTTTAACACACCTAGGTGTATCTGTGTGTCCTCAGGTACACCTATTTCCCTGTCTCTGCCCCAGTCTCTGTCACCTCTCAATGTGGTACCATAAATGTAGTTCTTGATAGCGTAGCCTCCTCCCCCTTTTCGAGTATCTTATATGAGCTCCGAATTCCACATTGGATCCTGGGAAACCTCACCCTGCACTTGGTTTGTTGCCTCTTTCAGCAGCTTTCAATCCATATGACTATTTTTTTCCAAAGCTATTTGAATTAATTGTGAAAGTGAAATTTCAAGTGACAATATATTGAATGTTTCACTCAGATACAAACATCTAAAATTTATAGCATCCTATTTAAAAAAAGCCAAAGCAAAGAAAAGCTGAACTAACCTAAACAGATCCCTCTGGCTGTTTTTCACTATTCATTCCCATTAAATGCAAAACGTGTGTTACTCCAGATGGCCACAGCTCTCCTCTCCCTGGGTAAAGGAACTATAAACAAAAGAAATCAGATGATTGACTTCCATGGTGGTTTTCATTTTCTGAAGCATTTAGTTGGCTTCCTGTTATTATTTCTGATGCTGCTAGTTGCTAGTAATAGCTCCTGGTATGTGCCAAAGAGCATCATGTAGTAGAAATGACCTGGGCTTAGAAGCCTTGGTTCCACGTCCTAGTTTTACTACTCTGTTTGCTGGTTTGTGATCTTCCTCTGCTACAGTGTATGCATCACCCATAGATGGTTGATTGTTCTGGACCGAACCATCACGGTGCTTCTATACAGTTTTAGGGGAGAAAAAAAAGTCCTTTTCTTTCTGTTCTCCTAGATTCTCTGCCTGGGGCCCTATAAAATTAATCCGACAAAAGGCAGACCGGCAAGAGAAAAACAAACAGAAGTTTATTAGCATGTGCATCACACATACCCATGAGAGTGCTCAACAATGAGTAACTCGAAGAAGTGGTTAGAATTTGGGGTGTAGATACCTAACAGTAGGGGAAAAGGAGGGGGAGAAAGGGCACTTACGGAACAGCAAATGACTTTTCGGAAAGATAAACGGGCCCTTGGGAGAATAGGTGGGTGATGGTTTATGACACTTTCTGTCTGGATGTGCTATGGACTTCTAGAGAGATTACAGTTGCTCCCGGGGAGGGGATTTATGACAATTGAGTTGTTTTGGAAGCCTCTGCTTGCAGGCAGATAAAGGATTTCAAGAATTCACATGCCTTCAGCTCAAAATAATTCTTATGTCAAAGTCACGTATTTTGGAGTAGCATACCTTGCTTCCCTTCATAGCCCTAAAATAACAGCTATTTTATGATCTAATCCTCTGGCTCACTTAAATTTATCGCCTGCTGTATTGAAGGCTCTGTCTGAGTATTGAGCACTCTAATTTGCTTTGTTGATGAATAACGATGACCAGATTGACATCTACACTTTAAGTTGCCTAACATCTGTCCACAAAGAAATGTTCACGTCTGTCAGGATCTATGAAAAGCTTTACCTGTAAAGAGTGTACACTTCAGTGCTATGGACTAAGAGGGAGTAGGAACTTTGCTTTTTTCTGATTTGAATCAAATTGTGTGTTGAAAGATGATGCCAGTCACTCAATTTACCTCGAATGGCATGGTCCAGCTAGTACCAGGAGATAGACTTTACTAGGAAAGCACAGGATTATTCAGAAAATAATTTACTAACTGGAAACAAAAGGAGAAGAAATGGTGATGGAAGGCAAACAATTTCTTTCTTTCTTTCTTTCTTTTTTTTTTTTGAGACAAGAGTCTTACTCTCTTGCCCAGGATGAAGAGCAGTGAGATCTTGGCTCACTGCAACCTCCGCTTCCTGGGTTCAAGCAATTCTCATGCCTCAGCCTCCCAAGTAGTTGGGATTACAGGTGTACGCCACCACACCCAGCTATTTTTTGTATTTTTCAGTAGGAACAAGTTTTCACCATGTTTGCCAGGATGGTCTTGAACTCCTGGCCTCAAGTGATCCACCCGCCTCCGCCTCCCAAAGTGCTAGGATTACAGGCATGAGCCACTGCGCCCAGCCAGAAGTTTCTTTTTTGTCTTTTAGTATCCAAGTGAATGTTCAGCCAAACCATAAACATGTTTACCACAGAACTATTCAGAGCCATTTTGCCTGTTTTGATGCTGGCTTCATTGAGATAGAAAGTTAGTCCTGAAGAAGAGGGTGGGCTGTCTTGTCACAACTGAAGCTGGAAAAATCTCTTTGTGTCCAGATACGGTGCTGCATAATTGTTCTTATTAAAGTTCACTATTAAATATATTTCATTGTATTCCTCAACTATGGATAAAATAATTAAACTATTTAAAAAGGCAAAGGAAACCAGACAGAACCAAAAATATCTTTATATTTGAGAGTGTCTTCATTCTCCTTAGAAGAGATAAGGTGATATATTTTGATGTCTGCAATTTACATTCAAATGGTTCAATTAAAATATGTAAATATGTTACGTATGTGTGTATATACATATGTATATATGTGCATGTGTGTACATATGGTGGTCACCTAGATCTGTTTGGGAAATTTTAGGGATGGTCATTGTTTGCAATGCCTCTGTCTCAAGCATGTTAACTAGAAAGAAGTTGTCATCATAGGCTGGGTGTGGTGGCTCACACCTGTAATCCCAGTACTTTGGGAGGCCGAGATGGGTGACTTACTTGAGGCCAAGAGTTTGAGACCAGCCTGGCCAACATAGTGAAACCTCGTCTGTACTAAAAATACAAAAATTATCCAGGTGTGGTGGTGGTGCATGCCTGTAGCCCCAGCTACTCAGGAGGCTGAGGCACAAGAATAGCTTGAACCCAGGAGGCAGAAGTTGCAGTGAGCGGAGACTGCGCCACTGCACTCCAGCCTGAGCAACAGAGAGAGACTCTGTCTGGAGAAAACAAACAAACAAACAAACAAAAAGAAGCTATTATCGTCTCGCATACATCAGCAATTCACAGAAACTGAATCTTAAAAATAAGAATTGACACAGTAAGCACGAACCCGGGAGGCGGAGCTTGCAGTGAGCCGAGATTGCGCCACTGCACTCCAGCCTGGGCCACAGAGCAAAACTCCGTCTCAAAAAAAAAAAAAAAAAAAAAGAATTGACACAGTAACAGGATTAATGGATCAGCTAATTTGATGGACTCTTTTAGTCACAGACTTTGAACAGAATTAAATATATGTTAAGAGCCATTCAAGGAAGAAATATGAAAGCTATCTATCTAGTAAGAAAATGTTTCTTCTGAATTTGGTAAAATAGGGATTAGAAAGAGACTGGTAGGCTTTAGTGTATACCTGGTGGAGATTTCTTTCCAGCCTAAAACAAGTCAAACTTTGGAATGAGCTCTGGGGTGGGCCCAGGTTTATTGAACTTTACAGTTAGTACTACAGAGTAGAAAGCAGGGAGACTGCTGAGCTTCCACCCACTGACCTTGACCAGAGGAGACAAATAGAGTAGAAGGTACTACGTGGCTAAATTCTTTTCATTCTTTTGACATCTCTCTGCAGAAAAATAGGGGCAAGAAACTTAAGGGCAGAATATGCTGCTTTTAAAAAATCTTTGCTATTTTGCATCCACACTGATGTATCTCTTATTTAATTAAACAATTTGGCATTCTAAGGTGTTTATTGGCATAGGCACACTTCCGTTTCTGATCGGCTGGAAAGTGGGATATTCTCAGAAGATCTGGCACAACTCTGGGTAGATTGTGTGCATACTTTTAATTGAATTCTCATTTTATTTTTAACTTCTGGAACAGAGGGAGGCTGGGTCTAAAATAACTTTTCAATAAGTATTTGAAAACGAGTCGTTGACCAATCCCATCAGTCATGTCCGGATTGGGGGATGTTTTTGTTAAAATGTAACTGTTGTGGGATTAGCACTTTAAAAGTTTCACTGGACATCAGTGATGGTCAGCTGTAAATTATAAATAGGTAAATTATAAATTGGTGTAGGTATGGGATGTGATGTTCAGGCCGAGAGGAAGGGAAAAGTACTCAAGGAGAAGGGTAGAGAATGATGAATTGGCCACAGCTGAATGAGATTACTAAGGCCACTTAATGAATTCAGCAGAGAAGAGCACCCTCATCTATTAGAGATATTGTCGGGGCATGATAGAAAGGAACTGCAGAAGGAATGCATTGTGTTGTTTCCTGCTACGAAGCAAATGGAATGGAGAGAGGGGGAGACAGAAAGTTACGGGCAGAAGACAGGCTCCACAGAAGAGGTGGAAAGAGGAACTAAGAAGGTGGACTCAAAGTTATTTCATCTGAGTAACAGCCCCAATACCAACGACAGCAGATGACAAGTAACAAAGATTCTTCCAGTTTTTTAATTAAAATTTAAAACTTGTTATTTTTAATTGACAAATAATAATTGCATATATTTATGGAGTACAATATGATGTTTTGATATATGTTTACAAGGTGGAATGATTCAATTGTGCTTTTCTTTTTTTTGAGGTGGTGTCTCGCTCAGTCACCTAGGCTGGAGTGCAGTGGTATGATCTCAGCTCACTGCAACCTCCACCTCCCGGGTTCAAGTGATTCTCAGGCCTCAACCTCCCGAATACCTGGGACCACAGGTGTGTGCCACCTCGTCTGGCTAGTTTTTGTATGTTTAGTACAGACAGGGTTTCGCCGTGTTGGCCAGGTCAGTCTTGAACTCCTGACCTCAGGTGATCCGCCTGCCTCGGCCTCCCAAAGTGTTGGGATTATAGACGTCAGCCACCACACCTGACCTAATTCAGGTTATTAATGAATCCGTTATCTCACATGCCTATCACTTTTCGTGGTGGAAACATTTAAAATCCACTGTTTCTCAGTTTTGAAATGCATAATGCATTATTACTTATTATAGTCACCATTCTGTGCAATAGATCAGTAAAGGTTATTCGTCCTGTCTAACAGAAACTTTGCATGCTTTGATCAATATCTCCCCTTTTCCTCTCCATCCCCTCCCCTCCACCAGCCTCTGGTAACCGTCACTCTACTCTCTACTTCTATGAGTTCAAATTTTAGATTCCACATGTAAGTGAGATCATGTGGTATTTGTCATTCTATGCCTCACTTATTTTGCTTAGCCTAATGTCCTCCAGGTTCATTCGTCTATGTTATTGCAGATGACAGAATTTCTGATATTTCAATGCTGAATGGTATTCCATTGTGTATATATACCACTTTTTCTTTATCCATTCATCTGATGATGGATACCTAGATTGCTTCTATATCTTGGCTATTGTGAATAATGCTGCAGTGAACATGGGAGTGAAAGTAGCTCTTTGGCATATTGATTTCAATTCCTTTGGATACATACCCAGAAATGAGGCAACTAGATAATATGGTAATTCTACTTTTAGTTTTCTGAGGAATCTACATAATGTTTTTCATAAAGGTTGCACTAATTTACATTCCTACCAACAGTGCACATGGATTCCCTTTTCTCCACGCTCTTGACGACACTTAGTTCCTTTCATCTTTTTGTTCATATCAACTCTCACAGGTGTAAGGTGATATTTCACTCTGGTTTTAATTTGCATTTCCCTGATGATCAGTGATAATGAGCATTTTTTCATATATCTGTTGACATTTGCATGTCTTCTTTTGAGAAAGCACAGTTTTTGATTAGGTTATTTGCTGCTATTGAGTTGTCTGTTCCTTACACATTTTGGATATTAACTCCTTATCAGATGTATGGTTTGCAAATATTTTCTCCCGATCTGTGGTTGTCTCTTCTGTAAACCAGGATTCTTATAGCAGGAACAGCCATTCAGCAACTATTTATTGGACACCTATCTTGTTGACAAAGAAAGTGACTGTAAAACTAGAAGAGTATTTATGGAGCTCTAACAGGTTAGAACCTCTCTCATATGAACAATAAAAAGAATGGCTCAGGCTTGCTGTAGGAGTACCTTAGGGGCCAAGGGATGATCTGAGCACTGGGGGGATTTATCAACCTGGGGCTACTTAAAATCACTTTAGAATCTCAGTCTTGCAAACTGAGTAATAACGTGTGCAGCCCTCTAAGCCCTTACCTACCCAGTTTATGGTCTTTTACCATGATATATGCCATTCCCCTCCTCATCGCACATTGCCTTATGGCCCATTGCTTCAGAGAGTGCTGGCCACAGGTAGGTCTGGGGGTCCTTAAACGCAACTCAGCTGCCCTCTGCTGTACCTCATGGGTCTGCATGAGAGTGACTTCAGCACATTGAACAAGCACTCCTCAGCACTCTATGTGCCAAGCACTGATGGTTCTAAAATTTTCATTTTTACAAATAATAACTCATTTAATTGGTTTTCTTAAAAATTCTATGAGGTAGGTTTATTATCCCAATTTTACAAATGAAGAAACTGAGGCACAGTGAGGTTAAATAGCTTGTCTAAGATCCACAAATGGCCCGCTACCTTCTATAGAATAGGCTTTGCCTCATAGATCCTGGCAGCCCCTCAAGGCAGTGCAGCCCCTACTCTGGCTTCCAGAGGAAGTGGCAGACTTCCAGGCAGACATTCCTCATTAGCAGCTTGTGCTAGGTCAGCATGGCCTCCAAAATTCACATGCTTCTGCATCAGACGTCTCCTACCATCTTTCTTTTTGATTGTGACCAATTTTCACTTCTCTTCCTCCTTCCTTACTTTCTTTTAAAATGAGATTTTTGTTGGTGGTTATTATTTGTAGCAGAAGGATCCCTTGGAACATAAATTTGTCACCAATAGAACGATCCTGGGAGCAGCAAGTGGTTTGCCCTGTGTTTCGGGAGGCCATGGAAGTAGGTACTATTAATATTTTGACTTAGTTATCTTAGATATTGCTATCAAGGGATGCTAATAGATGGGCAGAAGCTTGATGCAAAATTTGTTTTGTTTTTCGATGAAATTATTCAGTTAAGCTCAGTGTGGAAAGGAGAATCTGTCCTTTCCCTTATCCATGGGGCAAAAGAGTCATCATCAATATGTGTCTTACAGCCTAGGTTATTCATCTGGTATAATCTGTGGAAACTGGGGTTGTGGGGGCATGGAGTTGGAGAATGAGTGCTTCAGCAGAACAGTCCACTTAATGTTCCCTTGAGATTGCTCTACTACGTCAAATGGAAGAGACACCCTCTCCTTCTCCCTGCAATATTCTGGGCTTCTGTGGGTATCTCCAAAGAGGATATATACACACTGCCGTCAGGCACACACACTTGCTTGCACTCTCACACTCAGGAATTTTGACAGAAGAGTCTAGGAAAGAGAAACACAGCATTACCCCCATGGCCCACCCCATCCCCTTAGAGGGAGCATTCTAAGAAGCAAAGACAGATGTTTACTTTCCACCCCCAAGGGCCTACCAGTTCAGTACAAAGTCCCACCTAGCAGTGATATCTTCCTTCACTACAGAAACACTAAGAAAAAATAGAAAACATGAAACTAAAGAATATTTTTAAAAATCTTGGGTCAGAACTAATTCTTAGGCAAAATACCCATCTCATTGAATTTCTATATGAGAATGGCTTTTGGTACAAGAGTTATCATCCCCTCTCCAGAGCAAACCCCTGAAAGGGCAGAGGAAGGGAAGGAGGATTTATTTTTCTAAGTACACTTGTTTGTCTCTTGTTCCAACTAAAGTATGAAATAATAGAGGGCAGGGGCTATGCTTATCTCACCCACAGCTGAATCTGTAGTTCCTGGTGCATTGCAGGCACTTGATCAATGTCTGCTGATGTTTTTCAAATAAATAATCAGGGAAACCCACAAGTATCCTGGTACAACCGCCAGATATATTCCCTCCCTTCTCAAATTCCTTTATAAAGAGGCAGCTCAGAACTGCCTGGGTAACTCCCTTAAGAGTAGTTCCTTCTAACCTGTGTAGGTAGGGATTGCCACTGGGGCTCAAAGAGAACCATAAGACAAGGAAGTCATCATTACAACAAATCACAGATTCAGGTCAAAGACATACTCAGAAACTGCAACCACCAAATAAATGCCCTATAATCAATAAATTGAGATCCATAATTGAGAAGCCAGTCCCAGGTCACAAGCAGAAAGCATAAAGTAGTTAGTCAATTCAGGACACAGAATTCAAAGCTGAGATGTGGGGCCTAAGCAGAGATCAAAGGTATGTAAGGGACATGGAAGATTTCCAAAGTTAATTGTATCCCATCAAATATATTTAAAACATAACTCATCTATGGGTGAGTGGGTGGACCTAGTTTATGGTCTTTTATTGTGATATATGCCAACCCCCTCCTCATCGCACATTGTTTAAACATTTCTAAACTTTATGCAGTAAAAATAAAAAATTTCCCTTTATGGCAAAAGAGAAAAAAATGTTACTTTTTATTCTCAAAACCTTCTCCTCAGCCTCAACAACTCCCCATCTCAGCTGCTCCCTCATACATTCAATTACTTGCATGAGAAGCCGGGAACCATTCTTGACTCCTCACTAAGTTCCATTGATTTTACCTATTAAATGATCCTAGAATATGTCACTTATTCTACACTTGCTAAGTGTTTCTGGAACATGCCCCTTCTTTTGGACTTGCTAAATGTTTTTTTGGAATATGCCTGATATAGTTTGGATGTGTGTCCCTGCCCAAATCTCATATTGAAATGTAATCCACAATGTTGGAGTTGGGACCTGGTGGGAAGTGATTAGATCATGGGTGATAATTTCTCATGAATGGTTTAGCACCATCCTCCTTGGTACTGTGCTCAAGATAGTGAGTTCTTGTGAGATCTGGTCACTTAAAAGTATGTAGCACCATCACCGACCCACCTCACTCTCTTGCTTCTGCTTTAGCCGTGTGACATGCCTGCTCCCCCTTTGCCTTCCACCATGATTGGAAAATTCCTGAGGCCTCCCCATTATGCTTCCTGTACAGCCTGCAAAATTGTGAGCCAATTAAAACTCTTTTCCTTATATATTACCCAGTCTCGGATATTTCTTTATAGCAGTGTGAGAACAGACTAACACAGTGCCTCTTCTTCTAGACTTGCTAAATGTTTCTGGAATCTGTTCCTTCCTCTGTACTTACTGCTGTATTTTGTGCCCTAGTTAAAGACAATTTTCTCTCATCTGGGTTATAGCAACAACTTCCTAATTGGTCTGCCATCCTTCAGGCCTGCCCCACCCACCTAGGCTCCCCTGTCTAGACAGGATGATCTTTCTGACACATATTTTCTTCTTTCCCTTAAATAGAACCCAATCATATGGAGACCTATAATGCCTTTTGCTGTGCTTACCTTCCCAGCCCCGTCTTACATCCTCATCCTCGATGCTCTAATAATGCTTCACAATTTGTAGTCACGGCATATGTGTGCCAGTCATACTTCTGTGACTTTGCTCTTCTTCTCTCCGCGAGCCTTCTCACATTCTTCTTTTGAATATTTTTGTACATTTAATTTTTATATTTACTAAAGTACTAAGCGAACAGAGTTTTATAAATAAAATAACCAATTTCCGTTTCTGGCAAAATTTTAAGCTCTGGATCCCAAAAAACTGTGTGATGAAAAACAACTAGAGACACAGTGAAAGCTAACTTTGTTTTCCTCTTTGGCCATAAAGGGAAACTTTTTATTTTTTACTGCATGAAGTTGAGAAATGTTTCAACAGCAAGAATAATATCCTGAACAAAATAACAAAAGTGAGAAAAAGGTTGTGAATTAAGAAACAAAGGATTGCCCTAAAGTGATCTATGAAGTTAGGTAGGGCTAAACTCATAAAAGTTTACTGCATTTAGCTGAGATGCTGTTATTGTTGTTTGGGGGGGGGTGTGTGTGATTAAACCAATCAAAATTTATTCAGGTAAGTGATGGTGGAGTAGGAGATACTAGCCTTCATCCCCTCCACAAAAAAAAAAAAAATACATATATATATATATAGATCACTATTCACAAAACAAAATATCTCAGAGAAGGCTCAGAGGCTCATTGAAGAATAGCAGCAACACAGTGGTGGAAAAAAAATGAAGAGTAGCCACATAGAAAGGGTTGCTGGTGAGACCGGCATACCTGAGATGCGAGAGTATCCTAAGAACAGAGAACAAAGGAGGAGGCTATTGGCCAAGTGAGGGAAATCAACATGGTCCCAGGGCCTATTACCCAGAGGACAGTGGCATCTCTTGACACTGAGGTAACCAACAGCCATTCCCACCAGGTAACCCCTTCCTTCCATAAGAAGTGGATGCTGTTGAGTTGCTTTGAGAAAGAAACCACTACTTCCCCCAACCCAATGCGTGCCATGACCCTGGAGCTGTGGTCACTCCACAAGTACCCACATTTCAGACTCAGGCTCTGTGGCTGTAATGGGTCTCTACCCACATCTGAGACACTAAAGCCTTTGCCACGGTGGGCTAGTCCTCACTGTGGGCCTGGGAGCCAAGCCTTTGCTGTGCCCGCCTGTGCTCCAAGCACCAGCTCAGCCAACAGAGAGAGGTGGACCCCACCACAACCCTTCAGTGATGGTTTAAGTAAGGGTGGACTTCTTTCTTCAGCCAGAATACACTACTTTTAAGCTATCTAACTTTATGATTCCAATGAAATGTAAATAATGTATTCATAAGAATTATATCAAAACTGTATTCTGAAAATACTATGTTAGGAATTATAATTCTATCAAACTTCAATAAGAGCAAACGTAGCATCAACTAAATAACAGCAGTTAAACTAAAAAGAGGGAAATCAAAATCATTTCTAAGGAGAGAAAACACAGGAGAATGTCCTGCTGTGAGGATGGAAACTGAATCAAACCTGCATGTGAACCTGGATTCTTGAGCCCTCGTACATAACCCTCCTCCTTCCTGCAGGCCTGGTTGGCTCAGGAGCTGCCCTGACCCTCTCAGCCTCTGCCCAGCACTGTTTGTTGAGTAGTAGCAGCAAAAACACACTTTGTGAAAAGCTGGTCTAGGAGTCCCCAAGACAGGCCAGGAGGAAATGGCGGGGCCTGCACTTCATGTGCAATGATTACACAGGCAACCTGGAGCAGTGCAGTGACCAGTGGCCTCAGAGACATCCATGAGATTGAGATGGTTATGTTTCCTCCATTTGCTTTAGTTGTAAGCTCTAGTTGTGACCTCTGCATCAGTACTCATGTCTTTCAAACTGGAATGTTTTCCACGGCCTGTTTATACTCTGAGCCTATTGTAACCACCATTCCCACAAGGGTGTCTGGACTCTGGGCCCACAACCTAGAACCTTTGCATCTGAAAATTAAGCTCCCATTTTCTGACCATACTTGTGGTGAGAATTGTGCAAACTTTTACAAGGTTTAACAGTTCCATTTGTTCAATGGCCCTGGACTGCGGAGTGTTCTCCAGGCTTTTCCAAACCTCAGAGACTTATCTAAATTATCAAACTTGTGAGAACAAGATTGCTCATGAGAGAAAAGTGCTTTCTCTTTCAGAATGAGCTTTAGAATCAAGAACTCACTTTCTAAAGGCAAGTTTGTGCTTTGACTTTTGGCTGCAGACTCAACCAAGGAATGAAGAGAAACAAAAATTTGTCAATGTTGGAAGCTCAGTAAATGTTTCCAGTTGGGATTAATTCATTGGTTAAATGAGTCTGACAGAGATGACATATCTCAAGAGATGTGGAAATGAGGTTCTTTCTGTTAACTGGGGCACGAGCTTTCAGTGTACTGGTACTGACTTTTCAAGGCCTATTGTACACCGTGGGCCTTGAAAAGGCACCTGGGTTATAGCAGCCAGGGATTTGCCTTGGGGTCTTGGGATTTGGGGAGCACTGTTTAGAAATATCTGTATGGGGTCTAATGTTTGGAAATTGCCTCCCTGTCACCTCTTTCCTTTACTGTAACACTGGAAATATGAGCTCCACAGTTTAGCTCAATGACAGGAACTCCCTATAGAAATCTGCAGCTGCTCAGACCTCTCTCATGGTGTCTCATGGAGTGCAAATTTGGCAAAAGTTCCCCAGAGCACTTATCTCAGAATCTACTAGGGCCATTTGTGACATTTCAGCCTCTGTTCTTCCCCTTCCCTAGTACTTCAGGCATAAAGTACCAGTGAGTCAAAGAAAGAGGCATGTAATTGAAACCACCTTATTGAAAAGCTGTAATGGGTTCTGCCACCTCCCTCCAGCCCAGAGCTTTCCAGCAGCCTTCCTGCCACCCTCCCTCCATGCATTCACTTTCATTCATTCAGTGAGCATTTATGGACTGCATATTAGGAACAAGTCTCTGTGGTCAGTTCTGTGGGAGACACCCCTCTCTGGGCCTTCCTGTATTGTCCCTAGAATCTTCTTTACCTTCACTTTTCCCCTCTTTGGTTAATCACACAGATTCTGCTGAGAATTGTGCCTTTACACAAACAACGATTGAACAGCCTTGGAGGAGGGTAGAACTGTGTGAAAGATCCCAAGCTGTGCTCAGTAGAAATGTTCCATTAAATATCTTAGTCTTTATCACGAGGACATCACAAGCTGTTCTCATCATACACTGTCCAGCCAGGCTGAATGGTGGCAGAAGCATGGGGCCCGTCTGACACCCCCTGCCTGCTTCCTCCATTTGGAGCTAGACCTTAAGGGGTGAACAATGTCACTCTTACCTCACAGTGGACTTTGCCCTGCAGCAGGGGACTGGTGTTTCTGCTTTCCAACTAGTAAAACATGCTTTAGATCCCTGTTCATCCATTTTATTCCAGGGAGGACAATAATTTTTACAGGTGCTAAAAAATGCAAAAATGTGAAAGCTAGTGTTCTTAATAATACTTAGATTAAGTTTTGTGATGTTGTCTCAGAAAACATAATTCAGATGCCCGTGACCTCTGTTTTTTTATTTTTAAATCAAAGTGAAAATATTAATTTGCGTTAGGAATTATCTAAGCTTGCTTGATACAATAGCTGGCACTTTATGGATGCTCAAAGAATATATTTATTTTATGGATAATTTAATCAGGACATGAAATATGATACCTGAGAGGAGGAATGTATGTTGGAGGTGAAAGCATGGGTTCAATTTTAATTCTGGACATAGAGTAGAAATGTCTGAGGAACAGCCAGCATAGGTGACCAGTTGATCATTAGAAATGTGAGACTACCAATCAAGAGAAGAATCAAGAACACTCCCTCCTTCAGGGAGCCTACTTGGGGTTCAGCCTCCCCAAGCCCAGTATGATGTACTTGTACATTTCTCTCACAGTTATTACCTGTGGTGATTTTTGTTTAGCTCCATCATTAGAGTATTGGCTCCTTGAGGCCATGGACTATATGTTGTTGATCAGTTTTATCCCCAGAACCTAGTATGGTCCTAGCACAAGGCAGACACTTAATGTTTGTTGACTGAATTATCAAATGAGTGATTTTTTTAAAAAAAGCAAATTGACTTTCTTAAATCCTCGGCACTGTTCTTGACCCACCCTTTCCCTTGACATCCCAAGTATAACAGAGTCATTCCATTCTGCCTCTTTCTCTAGGGTTCATGAAGCTCACCTGGACTATGACAGTAGCCCTCTTTTATTTATTATTTTTTGAGATGGAGTTTCACTCTTTCACCCAGGCTGGAGTGAAGTGGTGCAATCTCAGCTCACTGCAACCTCCGACCCCTGGGTTCAAGTGATTCTCCTGCCTCAGCCTCTGAAGTAGCTGGGATTATAAGAGTGCGCCGCCATGCCCAGCTGATTTCTGTATTTTTAGTAGAGACAGGGTTTTGCCATGTTGGCCAGGCTGGTCTAGAACTCCTGACCTTAGGTAATCCATCTGCCTTGGCCTCCAAAAGTGTTAGGATTACAGGCCTGAGTCACTGCGCCCGGCCGACAGTAGCCTTCTGATGAAGCCATCTGCTTCCAGTCTTGCCTCTCAACCCCCAATTCATCCTGGACTCCTTGCCATAAATGACCTTGCTAAATGGAGATTTGCCTCAGGTAACTTCTCTGCTTAGAGGCCTGGAGTAGCTCTTCATTTCTTTCAAGATAAAACTCAATCCCTTTCCTAAGGCATGTAAGACCCTCTAGAATCCTCCTTCTGCTTACTGCCCTAACCTTCTTTCTTGCACCTCTCCATTATCCAGGCTCTGGAGCCGGAGAAACTTAGGTTTCCAGCTCAACTGCTTATTCGCAAAAGTTCAAGGGCAAGTGTTTTCATCTGCAATTCAATATTACGAACTACACAATGGGTAAGCTACTGCTACCTATTTCTGAGATTATACTGAGCATCAGATTAAAAACAAACATGTGAGGTGCTTATCTTAGTAACTGGTATATAGTGAAGGCTAAATAAATGTTAGCCATTACTTTTGTTATTATGAGCATTCTTTTTCAAAAATTACTTGCTCACTCTCTCTTCTTTGTGTCCTATTCAAGCACTGTTTCTTATGTCTTCTCTTCTTTGTCCAATTAATTCCTCAATATTAAAGACTCAGCTCTGATTTCATTTAACCAACGTGGTCTTTCTTGAGCCTACTGTTTGACTACCTCTATTTATCTCAGTGTTCTATGGATATTTATTTTATACATAGTTATTTCAGAAACAGCTTTTAAATGAATGGAAATTAATTATTGAACTCATCTACTTGTTCCACTATAGTATGAGCTCCTCAAAGACAAAAGGTCATTTAATATGGTCTCTAGAAAATAGGAAGTATTCAATTAATGCTTCATGGAGGAAAGAAGGAAAGAGGGAGGGAGGGAAGGAAGGAAGGAAGGAAGGAAGGAAGGAAGGAAGGAAGCTTTAAGAGAGGTAGGAAATTCAAGAGTAAAGTAGGTCTTAGCAAGAAGATAATGCTCAATTTAAGAGATTGGTATGGTTTGGCTGTATCTCCACCCAAATCTCATCTTGAATTCCCATGTGTTGTGGGAGGGACCCAGTAAGAGGTAATTGAATCATGGGGGCAGGTCTTTCCCATACTGTTCTTGTGATAGTGAATAAGTCTCACAAGATCTGATGGTTTTGAAAAATGGGAGTCTCCCTACACAAGCTCTCTCTTTGCCTGCTGCAATCCATGTAAGACGTGACTTGCTCCTCCTTGCCTTCCACCATGATTGTGAGGCTTCCCCAGCCATGTGGAACTGTAAGTCCAATTAAACCTCTTTCCTTTGTAAATTGCCCAGTCTTGGGTATGTCTTTATTAGCAGCATGAAAATGGACTAATACAGAGATACTGAAGTGATTAGAAAACACTTCCAAAAGTCTCTTGGTCTAGCGCCCAAGAGAAAGACTAGGGGCAAAGACGTAGACTTGGCAGATGTAGCATATGGGTGGCAGTTTAAGGCATGGGAGTAGATGTAATTACCTTGACAGGATGTTCAGAAAGAGGAGAAGTCAAGGAAGGATTGACTCCTGAGAGACACCAATATTTAAAGGGCAAACAAAAGAACGCCCAGCAAAGGACAATCTGTTTCTTTCCTTGAACCTAGATATGGTTTCAAAATCCCTCATTTGTGACCCAAATTGCTATTTCAAGATGGAGAACATTCCATCTCTCCTTCAAGGGGCAAGGAACTAGGTTAAGTAAATGTTATTGAGTCATATGCTGAACAGCTGTGTCTTTCTTCAGCCCTATTTCTCACCACTATTCTGCAAGAAACTTTGGCTTTTGCCAAGTCTCTCCGCCCTCCCCAATTACATACTCTGTTTTCCACCTCCACCTCCACCCCTACACTTCCATTCTGCAGCCTTTGTTTGTGCTGATCCTCCTATCTGGACTGTCCTCTCCCTTCTTTATCTACCTGACGTCCATTTGGTCTCCAGTGCTTCTTCTAAGATCCATCACTTGCATGCAGTCTTCCTCAGTTATTCCAATCCACACTGACATCCCTGTCCTCTGATGTCTATGGATTTGTGGCACCCACACTTATATTGCCTCTTTGTTTGCTTGGTTATTCTCAAATTGACCTCCCAGCAAGAGGGGTGCTCCTTGATCAAAGGAATTATGGACTGAGAAGCTATGGCCTAAACACTGGTGTCTTAGCTCCCAAAATTCATAATGAGTTTATGCACACTTTTATGCCCCCTCCGCTGAGCACCTCTTTCCCACTCTCTTCTTAGAGACTTCCTGGCTGGTGGAAGAGTCAAGCGTTAGCTTTGGCCTGGGTGGTCTGGCCTTATCTAGATGAGCAGGGCATCTGCTAAACACTGAAAGGTCTCCTGTGGCTTGAAAGAGTTAAAATACCTCCTGGAGGGTCCGATTTCCAGAGAGCTAATTCTTTCAAAGCCAAAATTGGCAAAGATAATCTACCCCCAAGCTGGAAAATGTAGTTAAAAAGTCAGTGGAGGATAGGGCAAGGAAAAGATACTGGTAAAGAAAATGCCTTTTCTTTCAAATGGGTTGAGTTGGTAACTTGAAGACACAGACTTAGACAACAGGACTCTTAATCCTGAAAACTTTGGAATGTGATTGCAGAGTCTGAGTATTGGGGACGAAGGTGCTCCTGGGCTAGGGAAGGGCAGGCTGGGGAAGGGCCAGGCGAGGCCATTGGATCTGGTCATTGAGAAGATTGGTGTGTGAGAAATGAGGCCTCTTGGCTGCAGCTGTCCCCCTGGGGCCCATTAGGGCATTCACACCGTGTGACGACTGAGAACAGGCAGGTCCCTATGCCAAGACCCAGGCCCAGGCCCAGGCCCGGGTTCATAGAATGCTGGGTGTTCCCAGAGTTTGATAGAAGCCAAATGTTTTCAGTTCTTATGAAAATTCCTTTCAGAATAGCCTATTTAAGACGAACTCAGTCGGTGCTAGTTCTGCTTTGCATAGGAAAGTCTTTGATGCAAAACAGGATGTTTTCAAGAAAGAAGGGACAATAACAATATTACTAAATAGACCACTTAGAGTCACTTCCATGTGCCAGGCAAAGTGTGAGGGCATTTATGAACACTGCCACTCCCATGGAAGGTGGGTGCCTTTATCTCCATGTTGCAGATTAGCTAACTAGAGTTGAGGAAGGTGAAATAGAATAGTGGTTAAAAACCTTGGAGCAACATAGATTTGTTTTCAGATCCCAACTCCACCATGTCTTTCATTGAAATCTTTCCTGAGGGCCTATTGTGTGTGCATGGATTGGGGATGCACATCACTGAAGAAGACAGACAAGGTCCCTGCCATCATTGAGTGTACATTTTGTCCTGGAGTGGGAAGGGAAGAGAGGAGCGGAACTGATAGAGCAAATATTCAACAAGGTAATTTCAAATGGAGATGCTATGAATAAAAACGAAATAATGTGAGCAGGAGGGGAGTGGATAGCCAGATGCAATTTCAGATAGTGATGTATCCCTAGGTCACGTGGCACTTACGTGCTGGTTAAAAACTACTTAACCTCTCTGGGCCTCCGTTTTTTCATCCATAGAGTGGGTACGTCAGTAGCCCTCACCTCATAGTCACCCCAAGGATCGTGTAAGCTGTGAAGTTCCCGGCACACAGTAGGTGCTTAATAAGTGCCAGCTCATTGGTATTATCAGACAAATCACTCCCATTTACAGGCCACCACCCTCCTGTGAACACACTTGTCCTTGATTATACATTATCTTGTTTGTTTCCAAGTCACTGCTGTAGAGGTTTGAATAGTTGCAGAGCTTTCTCTTGATTATAAACTCATCTGTATTGCCTCTCCCTCTGCCTCCTGAGCCCCTGGGTTGACAGGGACCGAACAAAAAGCTTGAGAAAGTGCTGCTGGCTGGGGGTGATGTTCCAAGTGAAGAGAGATGGAGAGAGACAGGCAGGGAGGGAAAGGGAGCATTCAGTGAACACCCACTAATGAGGTAAGTTTATAGGTCCCTTTGTCCTAGATTTTCTCTTTTCTTCCTCCACCCCAACCTGCCACCTGGAATTCTCACTAACTACTACATCCATTCTGCACGGATTTTCGGTCTCCAGGGAACAGAGCTTTATTAAATATAAGCATATCACTTAAGAAAAGTGGGGGCATCTATTACTCAGTCCACAGAGGTGAGTCCATCAGGTTACTTCGCCAAGTGTTGAATCTGAAGGAGTGAGCCACAGGTAGGGTTGCTTAGTCCAGGGATGATGATACCAGGCAAGTGGAAGCAAGTCTGTGAGGGTCAGAGGGTATGGGAGAAGGAGCCAGAGGTTCTAAAGGAAAATGCTGCCTGTCTCTCTGAACTCCCCAAAACCCACTGAGAAGCCCCTGAAGAACAGTGCCTAGGGACAGAGGAGAGGTGCTGGTGGTGGTAGCCCAAGGCTGTCACCTCAGACTTTGCTGGCAGCAAAGGTTGCCTTTTTCTTTTTTCCTTTAGGCTTGGAAGAAAACACACAGGCTTTGGGGCCAAACAGATTTGAGTTCAACTCTAGCTCCCCTGCTTAGTACTATTTTGGCCTCAGGAAGTTACTAAGCTTTTTGGAACCTCTTTTTCCCATCTTTAAGGGGGTATTACTACTACCTACCTCCCAAAACTATTGTATGGATTATTCATTCGTGAACATTTACCGAGTGCTCACCATGTACTATGCAATTCAGTGTTATATGAATACGTTTCCTCCTTCCTTTAGATATGGAGGCCGCAAGACTAGCATAGCCCAGGTTTAATTTGGCCTCCTATGAGTTCAAAACATGGCTATTGTATCAATGGCCTACGAGAAATTTAAAGAGCAGGATGGCAAGGCTAGATAATGCCATTGAGCACGATGTTCATTCATTTAATATACATTTGCCAAGTGTCTTTTGTGTGCTGTAACCAGGGATGCCAAGATGACCAGAGCTCAGTCCTTGCCCTGTAAACCTCATGGTCTCATGAATAAAACAGACTTAAGAACAAATGTTGACAACAACTGAATCAGGGCTATGTTAGAGATGTAGGGAGATACCATGGGTGCACAGAGGAAACCCATGCTGAATTCTGGCTAGAGAGGCAGGGGAAGGATTTTTGGAGGGGGTTACATTTGAGCTGAAAGATAAAGTTTTCCAAGCTGAATGGAGTGCTGCAGGAAGGAGATACTCTAGGCAGAAACAGCATATACCAAGGCCATGAGAGAAGTAAAAGCAAGAGTTCAGCATGGTCCAACCCAGGGCAAGGTAGAAGAGTGATAATGAAGGGAAATGGGGCTGAAAATACTCATGTCATCTGTGATGGTTAATACTGAGTGTCAACTTGATTGGACTGAAGGATGCAAAGTACTGATGCTGGGTGTGTCTGTGAGGGTGTTGCCAAAGGAGATTAACATTTGAGTCAGTGGGATGGGAAAGGCAGACCCAGCCTTAATCTGGGTGGGCACCATCTAATCAGCTGCCAGTGCAGCTAAAATATAAAGCAAGCAGAAAAACCATGAAAAGACTAGACTGGCCTAGCCTCCCAGCCTACATCTTTCTCCTATGCTGGATGCTTCCTGCCCTCGAACAATGGACTCCAACTCCTTCAGTTTTGGGAATCAGACTGGCCCTTCTAGCTCCTCAGCTTGCAAATGGCCTATGGTGGAACCTTGTGATTGTGTGAGTTTATACTTAATAAAATCATATATATATATATATATATATATATACACACATACACATATAGATATATATCTCCTATTAGTTCTGTCCTTCTAGAGAACCCTGACTAACATATCATCCAAAGAACAGGATCTCAGATAAGCCATGGTGAAGCCACTGTGTGACCTGAAGGGCTCCCCACACTATCATGAGAACCACTATACTATGAAGAATAAATAAATAAATACTATATGATGAAGAATAAACCACTATACTATAAAGAAATAAATAAATGATGAATGAGTAAACGAATGAATAATCTACATGATGTCTGACAGTTCACGAAGTGCTCTTGTAATATATTGCTTCACTTAAAAGATGGGGGAAATTATTGTGATTCACTAAGTTAGTTTTAAAACTTCTTTGCACCTGACATCACCCATGGATCATGGCACCACAGTCCTAGGGCACACTGTGAGGTTGATACCCAGGTGTATGAGGGCATCTGATTGATTGTCCACAAAATCCTGCCTGTATCTTGTTCATGAAAGGCCCCTATCTCTATTGGTAGTTAGGACCTAAAAGGTTTTTGGTCTCCAAATCTGCATCCCAGCAGAGAAACCATACAGTCCTGCACAGTGGGTGAATTTCATCTGCTGGAGTCAGCCTCTTTTCAGTCTAAATCCACAGACACCACTTAGCAGCTATGTGACTTTAGGCAAATTACCTAAACTCTCTGAATCTTTCTTTCCATATCCGCAGAGTGCTGTCATGTCCCAAATTGCCAGGGATAGCCCAGAATTATGCCTCCTGCACTGATGTAATCATTGACAAGGGCTCCTTTTACTCTCCAAAGAATTCCAGTCTAGATGATAAATTATGTGACCACTCTACCCACGTGCCCTCATCTCTCTTCTAGGATTGCTGTTCAGCTGAAATGCATTAATGTGGCTTTAGTTAGGACAATTTATATGGCAAGTATCATAAAATGCAACTAACTAATGTAAACAGTACAGGAAGCATATGGCTCACATAGCTGGAAATAATTATTTTGAATTCAAATCCAGGGCTAGGGAGCTCATTTTACTAGTATTATTATTTGTAGTAGGCATAGTACTGTTGTTGTTATTATTATTATTATTATTCCTCTTCCTTTTGAAGGCTAGTGGTATCAAAGGAACATGAGACTTGGAACCAGAAGGCTTACTAACTGACACTAAACTTCCTTGGACATAAGTTCCTTTGTCACACACACATTGCCGCACTTCTGTGAGGAGCAGATGAGATCCCGTAGGTGGAAATGCTCTGTAAATACAGGAGGGTGAACAAGGGTAAAGGACTCCATCAGCAGCTCATAACAAAAGATGCCTTTGTTTCAAGCATGCTTGAGACTGACCTCTGATCTTAATCTCCTATAGGGGCCAAAAGAATAAATACAACTGGAGTTCAGAAATTGGGAGAGTTGTAGAGCATGATAGGATGCTCCTAGAAGGTGAACTTGGGAGGGGAAGAGAGAAGATCAAGATGTATCTTAGGATTACCAAAACAATACGTGTGGTAATCATGATGATAAGGAATTCTCAGTTATTAGGTGCCTGGGGTGGTAGTAGAGAAGAGTGGTTAAGGAATGTAGACTTTAGATTGCAATAGTTTGGATATGAGGATTAAATAGGACAATGAAATAAGGTGCTTAGCACAATACTTGGCATATAGAAAGTGATCAACTAATGGAAGCTATTATTTGGTTTCTATTAGTGTCTGGTGTATCAGACACCATCCTGGGGGTGCCTCCCCCAGCTTTTCATCTCCCAAATGCTACGTGACCAGGGACTGGGTCATCATCTTCATTTTTCAGCCATTGATCTGAACAAGTGAAGATGTCGCCACCTAAGCAACAAGTGGTGGCAATAGGGGATTCAGTAAGAGCCAGAGTCAGATTATTAGACCAGACACAGTTGGTTTGCCTTATGCCATGCTCATATGGCAAAACCTTTCACCAAGATGGGAGATTTTTCTTTGGAATCTCAAGGTATTAGAAGCATGAAGGTCTCTGGATAAAAGAGGCAAGTCCTGCTACTTCCTGTGCTGCCAGAAGTGCTACTCTGGGTTTTTGGCGTCTGTCCTCTTGTTCAAACTGCTAATGTCAGAGGAGCTCTGAATGTATTCACTAGACTAACCTTGGGAGGCTAAATCTGCCCCAGAACCCCAGTGATGGCTGTGCAGTACTGCAGGTGATGTCCAGATGACACAATGGGTGTTGGTGGCTGTCACCTGAGGATTTGTTTCAGCTTCCAATTGCCCTTTCAAAAACAGGCCAGTCCCACAAAGGGGCAGCATGAGGGAGTTCCTTGGTGGTGATGAACAGTTCTGCGTGTGTGGTGGTGGTGGTTACATGACTCTATACATGTGATTAAATTGCACAGAGCTATAATACACACACACAGATACAGTTGACCTTTGAACAACATGGGTTTGAACCTAGTGGGTTCACTTACATGCAAATTTTCTTCCACCTCTGCCACCCCTGAGAAAACAGTACCAACCCCCTCCCTTCCTCCTCCTCCTCAGCCTACTCAACATGAAGATGACAAGGATGAAGACCTTTATGATGACCCATTCCCACTTAATAAACAGTAAATATATTTTCTCTTCTTTATTATTTTCTTAATAACATTTTCTTTTCTCTAGCATACTTTGTTGTAAGAATACAGTATATAATACATTAGCATAAAAATACATGTTAATCAACTGCTTATGTTATTGGCAAGGCTTCCAGCCAACAGTAGGCAAGTAGTAGTTAAGTTTTTGGTGAGTTAAAAATTCTATGAGAATTTTTGACTACCTGGGGGTTGGCACTCCTAACCCCTACATTGTTCAAGGGTCAACTGTATGCATACAAATTGGTGACATCTGAGTAAGATCCACAGATTGTACCAATGTCAACTTCCTGGTTTGGTATTGTCCTACATTTCTGTAAAATGCTGCCACTGAGGAAAGCTGGGAGAAGAGCGCATGGGACCTCTCTGTACTATTTTTGCAGCTCTCTCTGAGTCTATCATTATGTCAAAATTAAAAGCTTTTTTTTTTAAATGAGTTAGCCTCAAAATGAGGTAATTTCCTTATGTGTTCCATTGTTTACATTTGGGTGGGTTGATGGGATAATTAAATGAGTTAGTACATATAAGAGCACCTTAGAACAATGCCTGGCAGAATAAAATACAATACATGTTACCTATTTCTAGTACCCTCAGACTCAGCCTATTTCTTAGATGTTTCTTTGTAACAACCAGCATGGTTCTTCTGCTGAAGTCTTTGGAGGTGTGCCCCATCTCATAACAATCTATCTACCCCTACTGTGCCTGAGAACCGTGTTTCTCCATCTTTTTTTGCATGCACCTATGTGTCCTGTTAAAAACTGTAGGTTCTGCTGTGCTTGGTCAATTGGTCAATAGATAAGAGTTTCTGGCCTAGTGCGGTGACTCACACCTGTAATCCCAACACTTTGGGAGGTTGAGGTGGATGGATCACTTGAGGCCAGGAGTTTGAGACAAGCTTGGCCAGCGTGGTGAAACCTTGTCTCTACTAAAAATACAAAAATTAGCTGGGTATGGTGGCACACACCTGTAGTCCCAGCTGTTCAGGAGGCTGAAGCAGAGAATTGCTTGAACTCAGGAGTGCAGTAAGCCAAGATCACACCACTGCACTCCAGCCTGGGTGACCGAGCAAAACCCTGTCTCAAAAAAAAAAAAAAAAAAAAAAGAAAAGAAAAGGAAAGAAATTAGAGTTTCTGGCCACAGGAGCTTTAGTCAACAAGAAATGATATGATCATTATCATGCAGGCCTTTTCCATAAATGCTTCCACAGCCCAGATGGAGAGGGAGGGTTTGGGGAGCACCATGGAAGATGGTGAAACATCAGGTGAATGAGGCAATTCCCACTTTCCCAAGCAGAAAAGGCACGGAAGAGGTGGACTTCATTGCTTTGCTCATATCACCCCATTAATTCTCATTTATGCACTCCATTATTGTGTATGTTGACTTTGGTGCTATGCTGGACTCTGAGAAATCAAAAAGGAGTAAGGTTATTTACCCTGCCCTCAAGAAGCTTGGTGGGTGGTATGTAATTCTAGGCATATAATTAAAATACAGCGTCCTGTGCACTGAAAGGAATGCAGATGTGCTCTGGAAGCATGGGAAAAGAGGGCTTCAATCCAGGAAGGTGACTCTCACATGGAATCTTAAAGAAATAATAGGAATGAGCAAGGTGGGGAGGGAGGAGCAGGTGAAGCCTCCTGTGGAGCAGGGGAAACACAGTTGGGCAAGGCATAGGCATGAGCCATGACAACTTGTCCTCAGAACTACCCAGAATTAGGTGTGGTCAGCCCAGGTCTATTTTTTGGAGAGCGGCAGGAGATGGTTAATAAGTTAGTGGTCTAATTGGGTTGGGAAATTCTAGGTTAAGTAAAATTGGACAAACTTTTTTGCTGCAGGGCATGTCAGAGCCTTTGCTATGTTCCCCCACATTGTCAGTCTCCCAGAAGGGTTATCACGGACAGCATTTCCCAGCCTCATGTTACAGAAACTCTTTGTTTCAAGACATCTTGTGGGACATGATTTCTCTTGAACGTACTCAGGAAACATTGGGCTATTCAGACAGGTTCTGACCAATGTCAATGCTTAACAGACAACAAGGATATTTTGAGGGGGATCCAGAGTAATAGGTAATTCTTACGTTTTCTAGAACTTCATGGCTAGCTATTGTATCATGTCCTATTAGACTAAACTAGTTCTTCCCAGGAAGTGGGTGGCCGTGAGAAGGAATCTAGAGGTCAGCAGTTTAGCATTATGCTAGCACGAGAGCTCTGCCTGGCCTCCTGGCTGGCTTAGTGCTCAGTGTCTTCCTTGGCCATCAACTGACCTTCCAAGATGTTTTGCAAAACTGGAGACAGATACAGCATCTTGCGCTGTAAAAGAAAAAGCCACAGTGATTACACAAAAAGAGAGCAATAAAGAATCAAAAATTAGTCAAACCTTGAAATATAACCAAAGCTGGAGAATTTATGAAAATGTATTTCATTTTCACAGGCTAAGAGCAGGACTGATAATTTTATTATATATATATATAAAATGCTGGAATGGGCAGAGGACACTCTGAAGCAAATTCAAGTCCTAAAAACAAGTATCATAATAAATCATGCACTCAGTCCTTCACTCCTCATCTCCTCTACCCCCACAGTACTCATAAATTCTTTCAACCAAGAAAAATATTTCTCATATGCCTTAGAGGAGAATTTACTGCCTCTGTTCTCCATCAGCCTTTCCTCGATTATCAGCTCACTAAATATTTATGGGACTTTTTCAAGGTACAAGTGCTCTGAGTTCAGTCCCCAGGGCCACTGCACTGATGAGGTGTGTGACATTCAGGCTCCATGTCACTTGCTTCCTCGCTACCATTTATGAGCCATTTTTCCTGTATGGACTTAGGCTTTTTATAAGGTCCTCATTCTTTCAAAGAAATGATGAATGCTGATGTATTGATAGCACCTGGAATATAGCAAAAGATAGGAGATTCCTCAAGTAATGTAGAACGTGCCCTAAGTTTTAAAGTACTACATCATAGATGATGGGCTCTGGGTGGTCATTAGAACTTTAAAAGTCCACAAGCATGAACACTGAGAAGATGGATGAAGTGGGGAATGGTCACCCCTGCAATCGACCTGGCTGAGAGGAGGTTGTATTCTTTGATTTCCTTAACTTGAAAATTGAAATAATTTCTGTTCTCTACCCTCTCATAAATTGGGCACTCATCTGATACACTGAGTGCCTGCCATCTTTGAAGAACTTTGAGTATGGGAAAGTAATGAGCCAACAGAGTGTGACCCTAAAGTTGAGGCCTAAAAAACCTTTTCCACTGCAATGGGTGCAGTGGAAGTGACCAGAGGCTCGACACCTGCCATGCTGTCTTTGAGGCCTTCTGAATCTCTACTATTTGTCAGGCCCTTCATCTCCTTCACCCAGTGCCATGAAATTCTCCAAATCCGAATTCTCTTTAGGACCACTAGGTATAAACAGGCAAGATCATCTTTATGTGTTTAGAAAGCCCCCACCTTTCCTTTCACTATTTAAGGATAATATTTGTGGCAAAAGAATAAGAACACACATTCTTTCTCTTTCTCTCTCTCTCTCTCCCCAACACACACACACACATGCATGCACACATGCACACATATACATACACATACACACACTGCCTCTAAGCCTTTTCTTTTTATAAGCTGTAGCACATCTGCTCACTGAAAGTCTGCAGAAACCTAATACCTGAAATGTTGGTGAAAACAGATACGTTTTACTCTATATGCTAAAAGAAAAATTAACGGACAAATATTGTTTCTACAGCCAACTTGGGACAGAGAAAGTGACAGCCTCCATCTATTTCATGAGACAAGAAGTGAGGCTGGAGAACAAAGACATCTAATTTTAAATTCCTTTGAGAGAAAAATTGCAGTTGTATTTGGTTAGCAGCTCTTTGGAGGGCTGTGGTAAAGGATTCCAGAAATAAATGTGATTCCTCCGTGAATGAATGTGTGCATAGGTGCTCACCCAAGGTCTGGCCCCTTCCCCAGGCCCTGTCCCCAAGTCTTGGGTCAGACAGTAGTGCATAAGGCCAGTGAGGGAGTTTCCATAGGATACCTGCAGCAAAGTCATCAGGTTCATTAGTTAAGGAAGACCCAGGGTGGGAAGAGGCTGGGCAGACATCCAGGTAGGAGCTTTATAGGGTTAAACTTCTGATCGTTGCCTGGAAGTCAGGTCATGTAGTAGTGTGAAGGTATGAAGTTTCCTTATACCATGGAAAATTAGCCTTTGACCTCTAACATCTGGACTAAGCCTGTGGACAGGTGATAGGGGAAAGAAACAAGCTAAATAGCCTGCAAAGCATGGGATCACAGCAGAAAAGGGAGAGAGAACCCAGATCTGGGTGGATGAAGGGCTTGGGGGTCTGACTCCAGGTCCACAGAAGAACATTGCTCCGGGGATGGGAATGTGACTCTTCTCCCAGGACAAGGCTCCTGTTCCTACCTTTCTAAGCCCTCTATGTGTATGAGTGGCCCTAAAGAGAATGACTCCAGCTGGGAGGAAATGGGCAGGCAGTGGTGACAATGCTGCGGTTGCAGATGTGAACATGTTACTACAAGCAGGGGAGAAGCAGCTGGGCTTGGGTCATCACATCGTGGGAGTGGGCACGGGGGAAATGCTGAAGGGTGATGGTGGGTGCCAGAGACAAACTTAACAGCCTTCAACATTTAGCATGAGAACACCAGGGGCAAGGGGCATTGTTTGGGTGGAGTCGTCCATTTATTTATTAACTATGTGCTGATGATGGGCACTGCAAAGAGACTGCAGATCTGGGTGGAAGCCCTCCCCCAAAACTTTCAAACAACAGAGGGGCTAGAATACTTATCTCCTGACACTTTTTCCCCAGTCTCTTCCAGCCACTCCCCTATGTAACCAGGGAATATCTGTGCCCTAATGCAATGCCACAACTGAACTGATTAATTTACTGATCCTCTAAAATCAGCTCCAGGTCCCAGAGTGAGAAATCAAACAATAACAAATCACCTCTTTTTTTTTTTAATGGATGCATGAAGAGGGAAAAAAATGTCTTGAGCACTATTATATTTGTCCTTCATCTTACAGGGAGTCCTTACCTTCTTAAACCAAACTTCCCCAAATACCTTGATGATCTTTGGAATTCTGCCTGTTCTAAGTCTAAGGATCACCTACCTAGCTGCCTTGTCATTCTCTTGAACACCACTGGCAGTTCTCCCAGGGAGTTTAAAAAATCCTCCACTGGTTCAAGTCAAGCCTATATCTGGCTGAAGAGTCTTTGTCATGACAACATGAGCCACTAAGACATCTGTCATGCCAATGACTGCAGCACCAGAGCCTGTAGGACCTGCTGAGTTATTGGGGCATTTTCCCCAAGAATAGCCCAGTTAAATAAGAAAGAACCAAATCTATAAAATGTGTTCAATGCTCAATTGCTCCTACTCTTGGGAATAGGAGAAAGTATAGCCCCAGAGACAATTTCAAAGGGTCTCCTGGCACTGTGGAGCTTATTAAATTCATAGATCATAGAGCTAGAGGGCTTAAGGGGATTTTCAGCCATACTCCCATTATTCTCTCTGTCCCCCTAAGTAAGGTAGTCACTTTAATCTTTGTACAAAAGATGAGACCATGAGAGAGGAGATTGTGCAGCCAATGTGACACTGAACTCACCCCGTCATCCTGGTTTCTCCCTCACCATTCGTATCCACATGACCCCAGGTTTCATGGGTTTCCTGTCCTCAGTGAGGATTCTGTGCTTAACTCAAACCCTCCAGGTATTGGGAAAGGCTGCCATAAGTCTTATATCTCCTCTTTTCCTTTGCCACCACCTCTCTCCCTTTCTAGAGGACAAACAATTCTATTCTCATTATTTTCCCCATAACTCCACTCTACTAGTCTTTTGCTGCTTCTATGCTGAACTTAGAATCAGGCAACAGAGCAGGAAACCTGGCTCAGTCTTTTACTGGCTGTTTCACCTTGAGCAAATTCCCACTGATCCCTCATTAATTGCCCCAGGGTCTGGGAACAACTGTCTGAAGCTCATAATAAAGGAAGAGCTGCCCTGGGACTCATGAGGCCTGGGTTCTAGTTTCAGTGCTAGACTAGCAGATGGTAGAGGCTTAGGAAAATCCCTTAATTCCTATGACCTCACCTCTAAGGGGAAATAAGTATCCATGTCACAGCGTGGTCAGGAAGGTTAAAAATGATCATGGAAATGTTTTGATTTTGTAAAGCACTAAAGCCATGCAAAGTATTAACTTTAATACCATTCTACTCTCTTGTTGAGATCCCTAACATGGACCCTGGGTAAGTTGTCCCTGCATGAGGCAATGCCCAGTGTATGACCTCTTTTTCTGAGGATTGTCCTCCTTTAAAGAGTAGGCCTGGAGAACGATATTTGTCTTGCACAATCCTTTACTCTCAGTAGTAATTTATTGGACAGGCACAGTCATCTGACCTAAACAGGTGAATCATATTCTCTCTCCAAGGAATTTAGAGTTAAAATTTAGAGACCGTCATTAATTTTTAGTGCTCTCTTAAACTGAGAACACATAAATTTGGGAGATAAGAAGTGGTTATATTTGGTTCATACACAAGGAAGCAGAAAAAGAGAGCTGTAAAAAGTAGCCACTGACATTCATTTCCTTTCCCATTCGAGATATGGCTATAGAACAATGAATGCTATAGCAGAAGATAAACCAATGGGCCACACTTATGCTACTCCAGTCAAATGTGGGTCTGTGCTCTCAGGGAAGGAAGAGCACACATCATGACAGGCAGGCTGGCCTGGTACTGTTAGTGAGGCCTTGGAGTTCTCCTAGACTACACCATAAACAATTACATAGAACATTGATATCAGACAAGGTCACCCTGTGACCACAACAGATGAAGACAGAAACAAGATCACAGACCACTCCATAGTCATGCCTGAACACAGACAAAACATGAACATTGTCCAACCACCGAAATGACCAAGCATCCCCCGCATCCTGCTAGTATGAGTGACTGCTACTTCTTTCCCAATAACAGATTTAGCCTGGGTCTAATCTTCCCCTCCCTCTTCCTAGATAAGGTTATTAAGATACCTACTCATTGCAGTACTCTCACTCCTTGACAGCATCTAATTGAAGCAAAACTCCACTCCTTAAACTCCCCAAAATTACCTAACACTAGCCCAAATTCTACAATAAGTCCTTAGAACTTCTTATTGAGATGTGCCATAGTTTCCGATGACATCCGTTGTTCCTCTCTACAGTGAGTAGTAAACTCAATTTGTGCAACTACGATTGTGCCCCTTCCTGATGCTCTTTGGCTGGAAGTCATTGACACGGGCCACGGTCTCTCTTATACCTTTCAACTGCTGCCACACCTTACTGCCTGTGCCCCTCTTTTGAGATTCCGGTGACAGATGCCAATAGCCAGCCACTAAGTATTTATTGAAAGCCTATCATTGGTAAGGCTTTGTGCGGGTCACCCAGCCTGCCCATCAACACATTACAGAATGCTAACATCAGAAGGGACCCAAAAGATAGTGTAGGTTTCCATTTTATAGCTTAAGAACTAGAGCACCCAAAAGATAAAGTGACTTGTCTGAGGTCACATAGCAATACAGAAATTTTTTTTTTCAGAGTTAGGACTAGATCCTTGGTCTTCTGACTCCTGTTCCAGTGCACTTGCTGCATTGTGCTGCTCCTAAACCTTGTTAATCATGTGTTTTTAAATGTGTTCATTTAGTACATATGTAAACTAGACCATAAGATCCTGAACGGATGATTTTACAAGTATCATAGTGCTGAGCATGACACTGCTTCACTATGTGTGGACTTTTTTTTTTAAAACAGAGTCTCACTCTGATCATCCAGGCTGGAGTGCAGTGGCTCAAACTCAGCTCACTGCAACCTCCGCCTCCCGGGCTCAAGTGATCCTCCCACCTCAGCCTCCCAAGTAGCTGGGACCACAGACATGCACCACCATGCCCAGCTAATTTTTTTTTTTTTTTGGTAGAGATGGGATTTTGCCATGTTGCCCAGGCTGGTCTCGAACTCCTGAGCTCAAGCAATCTGCCCATCTCGGCCTCCCTAAGTGCTATGCATTGATTTTTTGATAGAGAATAGAAATGACTGTACCTGAGTATATCCCACAGTCCGTGTATTTCAAACAGCTTCTAAGTGGTGGCAGGGTCTCCCCACAGATGACTCTGAGCATTTTCTGGAATATCACTGAGAAGGTTTTGAAAGGCACAAGGGGAGCCATTTCTATACTCTCCATACTCCTCGGCCTTTATCTTTCTCCATAATAGCCTCTCTGCTTAAATGTCTCTAACAAAGTGTCCATTCATATGCCTCGAAGCTTCTAAGTAGAACTGTAATGAGAGTCCTGGTGCCCTGCTTATTGTCACAAGAGACTATCTGGGTATTTTGGGACACCCAAAACATTCTTCTCACTGTTACAATATATTCCCTTTTGTACCTTGATGAAAAAAATAATTTTTGTATCAAAATCAATATTGATCCTTTTTCTGCATAACCAAACAACAGTATTCCCTTTGGCAAAAGGAAGAAAAATCTTTCTTTAAAACAATGAAAAAATTTAATAATGGTTGATGTGTTTGACTTTTTCAAACTCAGTTGAGTTTTCTAGAATCAGGTACTTTTTAATTGATATCTCTCTTCTGTTCAAGTTGGCATTCATCAATTTTGATGACAATAAATTCTTTCCATTTAAAATTAAGGCAAACATTCTCTGATCTCTGGAGTGCAATAATGGGACCCTCATTTTTAGGTTATGGGATATTGGTATCTTTTCTGAAATAAGAAAGATACAGTTTAAGAGGCAGAATGTATTCGTTGTCTCACTTCTCCTGTGTTGGAATCTTAGAGATAGAGATAGGCTTTAAGCTCCCAGCTCCAAATCAAAAGCTGCCCCTCTGTTTTACTTTTGGGGGGATCGTAAGATTGTATTTTAAAAGATACTTTCTTATCCATAGCAATGAGCATACCTAGTCCCTGGATCCTGGATTTTAAATATCATTTCCCTGAAAAAGAAATCAAGCCTCATTAAAAATATACGTAACTATATGACTGATTCAGAGACTGAGAGGTGAAAGTAGAAGGTAAGCCTATAATATTTTGTTGTATCAGAAATCAAGGAAGTGCTTGAAGACTAATAGGTTCATGGCAAAACACACACACACACACACACACACACACACACACACACACACACACACACACACACACACACACACACACACACACACACACACACACACACACACAGTTTGAAAAAGCCCACGTCGGCCAAATACAAAAAATTCCTTATGTCCAGAGTGATATTCAACACACAGAAAAAGAGAGAAAGAGAGTCAGGGGATGGGCAGGAAAGCCCTCCTTCCCAGAAGAATGCCAGCTAATAAAAGTGGAATGACAGAATTGGAAATGTGCTATTTTATAACTTTCAACATGCAGCTGTTTTAGGCAAAGAACATGGACACTAAAATGCTGGACTGGGAGATTGCTGGGGAGCAGAATATTTGCTCAGTACCAAAGCACCAGTCCACATTTTAATTACTAATTACAAAAAAGAGCACAGTTCTTTGTAATTGAATGATTTGGTAGCCACCAACTTAACCAAGGGATCAGACGTGGCATCATTTGCAGCAGGACAGTCTGACACCAAGTGCCTAGTGATGGTACACAACACGAAATACAAAAGAGCACCTAGGGAACGTTATTGTCAAAAGTGCTGGCTCTGAATCTAATCAAGCCTTCAGAAGGTGCTTTAGATCTTAGGAAATACAGAACATATAAGAAAAAGTAAAATGACACATAAGAAGCAGTCAGACAATCTAGGATGGAACGCTCTACAAGAAAACTGGCCTGACTCCTCAAAAACTTGCCCTCCTCCCCCCAAAATTGTAGATTAAAAGAAACTAAAGACTCATAACAACCCAGCACAGTTTATGAACCTTGATTGAATCCTGACTCAAAAACAGCTGTAGAACACATTTTTGGACAATTGTGTAAATTTGAATACGAACTAATGCCAGAGAGTTATTGTTAATTTCCTTACATATGATCATGATAATGATGGTGTGATTTTGAGGAAAATGTCCTTATTCTTAGGAAATACACATACCAGTATGTAGAGGTAAAGTACCATGCCCTTTGCAACTTACTTTTAAAATGGAAGGAGGGGAAAGAAGGAGATTGAGAGAGAGGAGGCAACAACTCTGGCAAAATGTTAAGAATTGTCAAATCTAGGTGGAGGGCCTATGAGTGCTTACTGTATTATTCTTTCCACTTTTCTATGGCTGAAAGTCACTTTCTCCAGGAAGCCAATTCTGAGATGGCGATTAATTTGCAGGTTTATTAGGGAATGCTGTCAGGATCAATATGGTCAGGGGAAGAAAGGAATCAGGATTGGGCAGAGGAAGAAGTCGGACTGTGCTGCAAATACAAGGGCTCAGCTGGGCTGATCCATGGAGGCTTTTGTGTTGGGAGGGCCCTTCTTTGTTGGCCCATATTAGGGTGAGAGGACAGGGCCGTTGTTCCCTGCAACCTCCAACCCTGGGTGTCAAACATCATTGGATAGGGACTGCCCTGGGAAGAGAGCATGACCTTGAGTAAGGCAATGGTGACAACACCCAGCAGCTGGGAGAATAAACCCTTCAGTTTTCAATGGGGGATCTGGGTGACACAGAACGACACCCATTGCAGCCTTGAAATTTTTCACAATAAAAATTTGGGGTTGGGAAATGTAAAATGAGATTATTTTGCCCTGAAAATATTAACTAGTGGCCTACATGCATTTCAACCTTATAAAATGGTATAAATAATGTAAGTTTTAATTGATATCCCCATTTTAGAGATGAGGGAATCGAGGTAAAACAAAGTCAATTAACCAGCCCAACATCACTGGTAGGGCTGGAATTCAAATCCAGGCTGTCTGATGGCAGGTTTCTTTAAGCCCCTATGCTATGCTATGCTGTGCTGTGCTGTGCTGTGCTGTGCTGTGCTATGCTACACTTCCCTTTTATAATCTTTTCTTCAGGGCTCCCCTTCTTCCTGTCTGGTCCACCTGCCTTATTGCCCCAGTTGCATAAGGAATGGTTCCCATTCAGTTCCCTGCTCCATTAACAATGATTTCATATCTTCCTCCACAGAAATCAATGTCTTCCCCATTTCAAATCTGTTCCCATCTCATGTAATAAGGAAGTGGCCCAAAGGTGCCATTTTGCCTCCATGTGTCTTTCCTTAGACCAAGGAGAGAAAGGGTGAGTGGCCAACAGATGTGTTTTTAAACACTTAGTGTCACCGGCACAGAATAGGAACTTGATACATGCTTATCAGATGGTCAAAT
The DNA here is from genome assembly GCF_009828535.3 of Hylobates moloch. NCBI lineage: Eukaryota > Metazoa > Chordata > Mammalia > Primates > Hylobatidae > Hylobates > Hylobates moloch. The sequence goes on along the minus strand of NW_026652286.1, from coordinate 83,504,328 downwards.
AAATAAGACTTTAGTTGGAGGAGTAGGGAATCTTGTGTTTTAAAGGAGTCTTGTAGCAAGACTTTCTGCTGATCTTTCCTGGACATCAATGTCTCACTTCATGGTTCCATGATCGCTCAGTCATGTGGGTACGTGTGTGTGTGTGTGTGTGTGTGTGTGTGTGTGTGTGTGTGTGGTGTATGTGTGTGGGGTGTGTATGTGTGAAGTAGAAAGTTCTTTCCTTTTGTGTCACACAAAATTAAGAGGGTGCAAAGCATGGTCACTTGAGCCTCCAGGTGATAAGAATCATCTTGTTATGTCCACATGTGTGTCCATTTCCTCCCCAGTGTGTCCAGGCATCTCTGGATAACCAGACTGCCATGTGCTTCCATGCGGCCACCTGAACCGCCTCTCCTCTTAGAACCTCTGGTTGTCATGGAGTCTTGCTGCTCATGCCTAGCTCCTTTTCTTCTGGTGACTTCTCTCTCCAGGGTCCTAGTGTTGCCCTTAAATCTAGCTCCCAGGGGAGCTCATTCACACATGCATGTGGTCTCCCGGATCACTGGTGTCTGAACCCCAGTTGTAAATATACTTGAGGATTCTGTTTTCATTTTCCTCCCCTCTATTTACCATATGTATTTGTACATGCACTAGGTGGCAAGGAAAAGGGTATCATCATCTTGTGTGTGTGTGTGTGTGTGTGTGTGTGTGTATACATATATGTACACATATATGGATAATTCTAAATTGTATATATAGATAATTCTAAATTATCTATCTACCTTTCTATCCATTTAATTCTAAACATATATAATGAGATGGTTAACTCTCATGTCACCTTTACAAAATCTTCTAATTCCCCTAAACAAACCTAACAGCTCTGACTTAATAGGTTCTCTCAGAACGTAGTTACACTTTTGTTATAACTCAAAAATTTAGTGCAACTTACCTGTCCATATGTTAGTCTTCCCCCGTTACCCTGAAAACCCCTATGGTAAGAAGACTTAAGGCTTCTTGTTCTTTGTGTTCTCAGTGCCTGGTACATAGTAGGTATACAAAACTGTTGTATGCATGCATGAATGATTGAGTCAATCAACAAGTCAATCAACCATGTTAATGAGGGATGACTGAGTCCAGCAGGACATGTGAGTGTGGTAAAGAGGTCCTATGTTGTCCTACCTCCTACCTAGACAACCCTAGCCAGTACTAGTCCTTCCAGAGGCTTTTTGGGTTTTTTTGAATTGAAGTTCTTGAAATTAAACAAAAACATCTTCACATTTCCTGCAGAGACCAATGGTGCTAAGAACTTCATAACTGTTTAATATCAATTTTATTCATGGCTATATATAAATATATCTATATATATACACATAGATATATTGAGATGGAGTCTGGCTCTGTCACCCGGCTGGAGTACATTTGCATGATCTCAGCTCACTGCAACCCCTGCCTCCTGGGTTCAAGCAATTCTCCTGCCTCAGCCTCCCGAGTAGCTGGTATTACAGGCACCTGCCACCATGCCCAGCTAATTTTTGTATTTTAGTAGAGATGGGGCTTCACCATGTTGGCCAGGCTGGTCTCGAACTCTTGACCTCAAGCAATCCACCCACCTCAGCCTCCCAAAGTGCTGGGATTACAGGTGTGACATGACTTAATTTTTTAAAGCCGCTTTCTTTTATTGTCCCTCAAGTGCATGTGTGTGTGTGTATATCTTTTAATCTACTCATTCTAGCTTGTAAGCTGTTTGGAGAGAGGACTGGTCAATCTTTAATGATACAATTCCAGCACATGGCCATATTTAATCAACATTAGATTAAAGTTGCTGTAGCTGTCAGCTTAGAAAACTGCTCAGGGAGCCACAATTAGCTAATGAGCAAACAGCTCAGGGATCAACTACATGCCATTATCTACGGCTGTGTCTCCAGACAACCTGGCATTTTAATTATTTGGCAGAGTTGGCTTTTGGAGTGGTAAAAGAGCTCAATGGTTGGTCCTAAAATTTTTTAGCCTGATAGCTTTTAATGTGAGCAATATGCCCAAGGATCTTGGCTACACAAGCAGTCCTTCCCCTCTCCTCCACTCCTTCAGGACTCTGTCACTTTCTCCTGGTGTCTTTGTTGTGGCTGCGTGCCGTGGTCTCCTATTAGCTTTGGTCTGCACCTTGTTCCATGACATCAGGGAAGAGATGAGTGGCTTCAACCTTAGAAAAGATGGGGAGCAAAGGGATCTGATTCCTAGATAGTGGCAGGCAGACAAGTTAGGGGGGTGGGGAGGAGAGAGATGGATGGAATTATTACTGTTGAGTGCTCACCATGTGCCAGGCATTACATACATTATTTCATTTACCATACCCGCATAACCTGATATATTGTCCTCAGTTTAGAGAAAAGGAACTGAGGTTCCAGTTTCCAAGGTCACACAACTAAGATGTGGCGGAACACAAGCCAGCCATCTCTGATTCCTAGGTTCACGCTCTTTCTACGATACCAGGATGGGTGCCCTGGTTCTTCTGATGACTCAATACTCACGAGAGGTGCAGCCTCAAATAAGTTCATTAAATAAAACGTGTTGAGTTTTTTTTCTCAATCTCTTAGAAAAACATTTATTTAAAATAGACACATTAATTTTCACACTATGGGGATATATCCAATATCATAAGCATTCTGCTATTAATAAATCACACAATTTATATCTCTATACAGAAAGAAAGTAGGCTATCACATCTCTAAGTAAGATAGCTATGTTATTATCTCTATTTCATCTTAAATTTGGTGAGAGAATAATTTTCCCTCGACCCCACTCCTGGCCAAAAGTTTTAGTTAAGAATCACTTGGTTGCAAGTTAGTAAAAACAAACCAAACAATAAAAGATTAAAAAAAATCCCTCAAACCTATTTATACAAAAGGAAGTTATTAGAAGTGTCTTATGGAATTCACGGTTAGAAAGTTTCATCAGTCCTCATAAGGAACCGGAACCAGGAATTGAAGAGTCAGTGGGAAGTGAAGAAGGAGTCTCTTTCTCTCTCTCTCTCTCTCTCTCTCTCTCTCTCTGTCTTTCTCCCCTCACTTGGGGCTTTATTCTCTGTACTCTCTGTGCAGTCTGACCTTCACTGTTTCTCTGTTTTGGTAAGTTTTTGGCTCACGTACAAGGCCCTACCTCAGCTGCACACTGCTTATCAGTTTCAGCACTTCACATGGTCCTCACGCCACCTCAAGGTCCCAATTCTCATTCTGAGAAGGGAAAATCTGATTGGTCCGCTTGGATCATGTGTCCACTACAATTCAATCAGTGGTGACTACAGGGATAGGTAACTTGTTCCATTGATCTCTGCTGTCTGAGAAAGAGGTATGTGCAGATCCTTAACAGGGTGTGAGAATAAGGAGACATAATTAGAAGAGGGAATGATGGGTCTCTGGTATAGCATGAAATACAAGAAGGCCTATAAGAATTGTCAGTGATAGCTGAAAAGTCCAGAAACCAGGGGGGACCAACAAGAAGGTCCCTATTAGCACAGCAGCAAACAAATCCATGACTATAGAGAAACTATTGGGACAGTGACCACTTTAAGCCAAAGTTATGTTTCTTTGCCTTTTTGACTCTTTGATTCCATCCCTTCCCATCAAAATTCAACTCGTTATGTAATAAAATCTTGGGAACGATCTGAATGTCTATCACTATGGGAATGATAGATCAAATCCTGGAAGAGTCATTCCAGGAAACGCTGGGAATCTATTAGAAGGAATGAGTTGAATCAATGTGTATTAAGCTGAGAAAATATTTGGGATTCTACGAAATGAAAAATAAGTTGCAGAATAGTATACATGATATACCATTTGGGTTAAAAAATACCCACAAGTAATAACAGCAGCAGCTGAGTTTGAGACAGTGGTATATGTATAAGGGAGGAAGGATATACCTGACAATTGACATTGATTATTTTGGTTTGGGAGAGGTAGACTTGGAGAGAGGAAAAGGTAGACAGTTAATATTTTCTTTATATACTTCTGTATTAGGGTTCTCTAGAGGGACAGAACTAATAGGATAGATATATATATAAAAGGGGAGTTTATTAACTATTAATTTACACAATCACAAGGTCCCACAATAGGCCTTCTGCCAGCTGAGGAGTAAGGAAAGCCAGTCTGATTCCCAAAACTGAAGAACTTGGAGTCCGATGTTCGAGGGCAGGAAGCATCCAGCTTGGGATAAAGATGTGGGCTGGGAGGCTAGGCCTGTCTAGTCTTTTCACAGTTTTTTGCCTGCTTTATATTCCGGCCATGCTGGCAGCTGATTAGATGGTGCCCACCCAGATGAAGGCTGGGTCTGCCTTTTCCAGCCCACTGACTCAAATGTTAATCTCCTTTGGCAGCACCCTCACAGACACACCCAGGATCAGTACTTTGCAACCTTCTTTCCAATAAAGTTGATATTCAGTATTAACCATCACAACTTCTGACTGATTTAACTTATTAGGAAATGTACATGTTACAGTTGTGATTTTTTTAGGTTTATAAATAAAGTGGGAAGTTGTTACACAGTCTATATTTAAAAAGCTTTTTTTTTTTTTTTTTTTTTTTGAGATGGAGTCTTGCTCTGTCGCCCAGGCTAGAGTGCAGTGGCGCGATCTCAGCTCACTGCAAGCTCCACCTCCCGGCCGGGTTCACGCCATTCTCCTGCCTCAGCCTCCCGAGTAGCTGGGACTACAGGTGCCCGCCACCATGCCCGGCTAACTTTTTGTATTTTCAGTAGAGACAGGGTTTCACCGTGTTAGCCAGGATGGTCTGGATCTCCTGACCTAGTGATCCACCTGCCTCGGCCTCCCAAAGTGCTGGGGTTACAGACGTGAGCCACCGTGCCCGGCGAAAAGCTCTTCTTGAATACTACCACTTCTGGCCTTTCACATACAGTTGAACTCTGTGGACAAACCCCCATAAAATGTAGACCTCTCATGATTCTGATATTCTTCTGGAAATGACAGATGTTGACTGTTTCTCTTATCCTTATTCTTATGCTTACACTATAAACTCCATCAGAGAGCTATTTTTGGACTCCCTACAATATCTAAAACAATGCCTTATACAGAAGAGGTACCAATTAAATCCTTATTGAATAGGATTAACTCAATTCTCAGCAATTTTTCCAACATGCCCTGTATGTTGTCTTCAAAAAGGCAGATTTCCGCTAAGAATTTGCCTTGCCTTATAAATACAATATCTATTCATTTTATTTTTCTGTTAGAATGGCATATTATTTTCTAGCCATTTCAAGGTAATTTATATTTTTGTTCCTAATTCGAGGGGAAACAAAATGAGTAATTTAAAAAAACATATTGTGAGCTACCTCAGTGAACTCCAAGCAGCCATGTGTCTTTAAAATTAATTTGGGACACCACAAGCGACCTTGGCAGGCACAGTCCAGCAAGTCCAGGTCTTGAAAAACTAAAGCTGTGATTAACCCTGTCAGAGATGAAATGGCTGATGTCAAACTCTTCCAAATTACACCCATGCTTGACCTGCTCTTCTCCTTCTGAATGCACCTCATTACTGAGAAACCATCATTCAAGGGACATATACTTAAACATTTAATAAATCTGTGATCAAAATCCTGGCGCATAATTAAGCCTTTGATAAAAGTGAAACAGAACAAAAGAGATTGGGGGCAGAAGCAAGGTGGAACACAGAACAAAGGGAAGAGTAGGATGGGGAAGGTGTTGGTGCTGAGTCTGAGGTCAGAAATTCTAAGCCATTCAATTGTCTTTTGGACCACGATTTCACTTGGATCTGGCAACAGCAAATTTATAAGAGACTAAAGACCAATTGCAACAAACATTTAAAAAGCTTCCAAAGAGTTAGACCAAGGCACTTTCAATAATGCTAGCAATGGCAGCTGACCTTGAATTCACCCATCACCGTATAGCAAAAATAATTTGTCTCAGTGCAATAAAGGCATAATAAATAAAATACATACCTGTAAAAATTACTGAAATGGAAAAGGCTTGGGAAGAAGTACCACATAACATATACCAAATAGGGTGAGTAGCTGGGTGATGTAGTGACAGGCAGCAAAACATAGTGAGAAAACAATGGGTCGGGGGTTAAAAGACGTGTTTTCTGGTCCAGTTTTTACCACTAAAATGGCTACGTGGCCTTGAACTCATCATTTTGCCTCTTAAGAGTTGCGGATTCCCCATCTTAATATTGTAAATCGCAGGAATGTCTTTTGCTTCTGAAGCTGCAATGTGCAAAAGAATCACCTGGAATCCTGTTAGAATGCAAATTCTGATATATTAGATTTATGGTAAAACTGGAGATTCTGAATTTTTAACAAGCCCTGGGTGATACACACACCACACTTTGAGAAGCAAGGAATTCGATAATTTCCAAATTCCCTTCCAGTTCAGAGGTTCTGATTGCTAAATCAGAATCTTTACTTGCTCATGTAAGCCCCTCTGAGTTTCCCTCTGCTTCTGGCTTAGGCTGACCTCTGTCTTTAGACGCAGTCTGCCTTCCTTCCCAATTTAACAGTGCCACAATTCCCGTGTCACCTGGGATTTTCCTCCTCAACCAGGTGAAGGAAAATGGAAGCTGGAAAACCTGTCGTTTCCCATCTTCTGAGCTTGGAGGCAAGCACAGAGGCTCTTTTCTCTTTAAAAGGTTTTACTCCTTGTCATTTGGAAAATAGACAAGGGGAAGTTATAAAAGCTTCAGAAAACTTGTTAATATCCTGGACATTTCTCGCCAAGGCTTCTTCCTATACATATACACAAAAATACGTTTTATGGAAATGGGAATTACAGTAAGTAATATATATATAAGTTTTATATATATTAAGTAATATATAAGTCATATATGTATAAGGTTTGTTCACTGCAAAATTATAATTGGTTTTCTCATTTCATTAAAAATTCTTTAAAAATGTGATTTTAATGTCTTCATAGGTACTCCATACAGATAATGTTCATTATTTATACAGCAATTGTAAGACATTTAAGTTGTTTGTTGCCATTTTAAATAATACTAAGATAAACATCCTCATACATTTTTAGCTACCATTTATTAAGCATTTACTATATGCCAGACATTATAGTAAATGCTATACCGACACCATCATCTCATTTAATCCTCACACTCATCATACTTCAAGCTGAGCATTATTGTGATTTTCCTTCTATTGAGAAGGAAACTGAGACACAGAAAAGTCAAACAACTTACTCAGGATCACACAGCTGAGTCCGTGGCAGAGAAGGAAACACGCTAGGCTCTAACTCCAAAGCCACGCTCGTAACTACTACTTGACAGTGTCTCCTTGTACAGAAGTCCCCAGGTACCTCTCCGATGATTTCATTAGGATACAGGTTTTGTTTTGTTTTTTTTCTGCCTGTGTGTGAATTTTAAAATTTAATGACAAAAGTCCTACAGGTTCATGGAAACAATTCAAGCCATGTGGGAATGTAAAAGAAAAGTGAGAATTTTTCCTTCCTTTCCTTCTATAATTTCTTGAGGTATATTTTCTTTCTATGCATTTTCTTTGCTTAAATAGTACATAGGAAAATGAGAATCATGTGTTCTTTACGACTTAATCTCTAGTGCCTGGCACAGAGCTAGCTAGGCCTTAATAAACATTTGTTTAAAAAATGAGTGAAACATTGAATGGTTTTTATTTTTAGTAAAAATGTAGTCTTAACAATACTAGTTTCTCTGAAATTATTTTCACTGAATATATATCAAGCAATGCTCCAGGGCAAAAGATATAGCACTAATTCTTTTTAAATAACTGTATAAGAGTCCATAATATGAATGTACCATAATTTGTTAAGTTGTATTCCATAAATAGAAATACATGTTTGTAAGTTTGGGGAGTTTCTAAGTTTCTAATAATGTTGCATTAAACATCCACATGTACCTTCATGTGCTGATGTTTTTTAATTCTTTAAGGTAGTCCAGAGAATTGGGATTATTTGTCCAAAGGGGATGTATATTTTTAATTTTAATATATTATGCCACGTGATTTTCCTGAAACGCTGGGCCAGTTCACATTCAAAGAAGCAGTATGTTAAAAATGCCCATATCCCCACACCCTTAACCACCTTATCAACCTTTTACATTTCTCCCAATCTAGTGCTAAAAAAAAATCTTGGTGTTTTGATTTACATTTTCTTTATTACTAGTGAGGTTGAGTGCCTTTTAAAATTTCTTTCTGTTTTCCCCTGTGAATTGCAGAAAACTTGCTCTAAAGAAAAATTGCTGGATTAAGGGATGTGAATATTTTAGCAGTGCTTGACACTTAGCCAAATTGCCTTCCAGAAGTGATGAAACAACTTACCCTCCCACAGGCAGCTCATGAAACCTCCTGTCTCACCAAACTAGGTATTGGAATTCTAAAAAGAAAATAAAGCTGTTTGCCAATTTGAGAGTCTCTGTTGATTTACTTGGGCATTTCTCACCTTCCTGTCAGAGGGCCAGGTGGGAGCTCCTGGTTAGGAGGAAGGAGGGGCCTTAGGCACCAGGCCTAGGGAGGGCAGCCAGGAGCTATAGTGGGAGGAGGCAAAAGGCATTTACAAGACCACAGCTGAACAGGAGAATGAGTACTCCTCTGTATCCAAAAGAATTGAGAGAGCTGGCCCAGGAGTGGGGGTGAGTTTATATGGGAGTCTGCTGCCAGGACACGGCCAGGGTGCTGGGGGGCCGTGGGGAGGGAGGGGTGAATATTGCGCTATTGCATGAGCTCAGTTTCTCCTGTCACATTCCAGAAGAGCTGGCCACAAATGGGCACAACCAAATTGAACAGAACGTAAGTGAAATGAACAACTACTGCTCAACAATGGCCATAAGCAGAGCTTCGGCCTAGTGAATGGATTCTTGCACTATGAACTATATAATCAAGTAGTGCATATGTAGAGGCTGTTCCCACAAATCCTAAAGCAGAGTAAGGCATGAGCTGCCTGAGAGGCACATTGAGCTATGGTGAGTTGAAATAGAAAGAGGCTGCCAACAAGTAGTAGAAATAGGAAATTCTTTCTGGACAGGGGTCAGGAGGTTAGAGGTCCTCAGTCCTAAAGAAGGAGGTGTCCTATTACTCCTGGACCTCCCCACACCCCAGAGCTTGAGGCAGCCAGTTGGAAGCCCTCACCAATCCACATGTAGCCCTCACAGACCCATTGGTGGCTCTCACACCAGTCCAAGATCTATAGGCTGATCAGAGTGAAACAGGTGATTTAGATCACCCTTCTTCTTCACACTAAAGTTCAGAGGCTCAGTTCCAATTGTCTTTGGGTGCCGCCAGCTAGGTCAAGCTGGGATTCAATGTAGCTGTTTAAGAAAAATCTAGTTGGTGACCTCTCTGCAATTTAGATATGCCTGGGTCTTTGTGGTTTTTGCTGAAGAAAGGGGAAGGGATTTTATGCAAGAGAGGATGAGTGAAGGAGAAAAAGCAGTAAGAAGTGGTTGGTTTGGTTGTGACATGATCCCTGCGCCCTTGGACCTCAGGGTCCTGAGGGATTGGTTTTGAGGCCCATAGGAGAGAGGCCAGAAGGATTTGCTGGTCCTGAAAGTCTGTGTCTGGACTAAGGCGGGGTGGTCTCAGGCTGAGGTGAGCCCTCCAGACTTGAGAAGCCAGTTCTCCTCCCTGGCCCCTAGACTCTCGGGGTCATTAACTTGAGGGCAGCTTTGCTGCTCTGACAGCCCAGGGCAGTGAGAGCAAAGGAGGCAGTCTTCAAGAGATTTGCCTCCTCATGAAGGCCATCAGTGAAAGCATCTGGACAGTACCAATGAGAACTGGGGAATAATTGGGGAAGACTAGGGGAGGGCGGACGTGGAAATCCTTCATGGGGCAATGTGGACTGAAAGTCACCAGGATCCGGGTATTAGTGTCAACAAAAATTCATTTGTACTATACTTTCCCGGCGCCTGGGGACAGTTTAGTTGCGCAAAGAATGGTATATGAGATCCCGGCTGGTGTGTCATAAAGCTAACCAGTGCTCACTGCTTTGGAGAAAATGGACTTAAAACTCCATAAATAAAGGTGCCCAGTCACCTTAGATGAAGCCCTCCAGACAAAGCTGAAAGAGCATCTTAGAATCCCATAGCCTATTTTGACACGTTGTTCACTAGGTTCTGTGGAATTCCCAATATTAGAATGTGGATTTTTTGATAACAACTTCTAGGGAGGCCAGAGTTGCTTTAATTGATTTAAATTCCCATTACATAGTATTTATTATCTATATATTAGCCCTGAACATGGGAGATGTTTAACACTTATTAATTTGGTTTGATACGTCAATCCAGTGCATATAGTTTATTTTTCAAAATTATATTAAACCCTGAAGTTTGCATTAGCTATGGTCCCATTATAATATATTAAACCATGAAGTTTGCATTAGCTGGTCCCATGAGGACCAGTGACATCCTCTCTCTCTAAACACTTTGATACCTCTCCAACTATTCACACCGTCAAGAGAACCTCTTGCCTGTTTAGCTATGATGAGGCCCCATGATTCACCTATAAAGGCTTTGAGTAGGGGTAAAGGGCATGAAACTCCTTTAAATTCCAGGAAACTACAAGAAACAGAAGCCCTTTGCTTCTCTAGGGGCTCTACTCCAAGTTTCTCATTTGGCAAATGCCGTATTTCTGTGACTGACTTCCATTTGCAAAGACAAACCGGTTTCAGGACAAAATTAACATAGGCTGTTTATTCATAAACTTGCAGCAAGGGAATCCATCTGCTATCACTTTCATTTCAGCAGGGCTTTGAGGGTGTAGAGAAGAGGAAGTTTTAGACAGTAAGGAGAAATGCTGGGACAAGAATCTGATTGTCTGGCTTTATACTAAGTTGGGATGGAGAAGCAAGGGAGACTCATTGATCTTGGCGTATTTTTAGCAATTCTTGGTCTGCTGCAAAGGAGCAAGCAAGCAGTTAGGGGACATTTCAAACAAGGAGGCATTGTTCAGTGTCAGGAGCAGAAGGTTTTCTGTGGCTGGCCACTTTGCAGAACAAGTAGGGATCGATCAGGTGCTTTTTTCATGGGTTTTATGTGAAGCTGACCACCATGGCAGGAAGTTTCTCACATCCAAAGCCAGTAATGGTAGAGTACTTTTAAAAAAAAATCTTTTGCTGGAAGATAATTAACTACCATCTTGATTCTAGACTAGAGTTAATATTTGGGAAATGTATCAATTAAAAGGAGCTTATACTTGCTTCCACCCACTTGATTACATAAAGCCCAGTGTTTATCAGAATGTCCTCCCTATCTTTTGGGCTCCCTGGAGCAGGTGAACATGTTCCCTTCAGTCTACCCCGTTGTCATGAGCTGCTCAGGCCCTGGAATGCTGCCCTCTGCTTCCCACGGACATCTATGCACGCCCCTCCTGCCTCTGGAGACCAGCTTCTCTCTGGCCTCAGTTACTTTCACCTGTTCCCCTTGATCCTTCCCTTAGGCTCATTTACTTATAAGGATGGTGGAGAGTAGGCTACAATTCTTTGAAAACCTTCACTGAAAGTCAGGGATGGCAGAAGGAAAGCACAAAACAGAGTAACTGTTGTGTGATGTTCAGAGCTGCTGGGCCCAGGAGGTCCTAAGCAAACTCTTCCTGACTTTCTCTTAGCTGGCCACCATCTTGAAGGAATTGTCTTTCTTCTCTCCAGGGAAAATACCCAACAGTGTATCTCCTAAAGAAAGGCTTAAGACCAACCTCCACCTCCACAAGGGAAGAAGTACTCCCTGCAATCCTTGCCCACCTCCACAGTCTTGATTTCCTGCCCCAGGATTGACCTAGCCTTCACCAAGAGTAGATGTCAGCTGTGATTTCCATTTCCCCCAGAGAAGCTCCACCTCCACTCTCAGGGGTGTGGTCTTATCCTCTGGCTTCCATCAAGAAAACTAAATTACCCAAGAACACAGCAGGGTAGCTTAGAACATTCCAGGCTAATCAGTCTTAAGAAAGACAAAGGGTTTGTTCTCAGCCAAGATACCATGGTATAGGAACTATAATGAGCAAGGATTTATACACGTTATTTTGATCCTGCTAACAGCATGGCAAGATGAAGATGGTAAAACTCATTTTACACATGAGGAAACTGAAGTTCAGAAAGGTTAAAGAACAAGCCTGGGATTGCTCAACTGGAAAGAAATGGAATCAGAATTTGAACTCAACTCAGCTTGAGATGTGACTTAAAATAGCCATTGTCTCTCCCTACTGTTACCTACCAGATACTCCACTGTCTGATTCCTTTGACTGTCCATTCTACATTGATACTTCTTTCCTTTCAGCTCTGTCTCCCTTTACCTAGCTGGAGTTTTCTTTGTCAGAATCCTTCTCTTCTCTTCTCTCCACCTCCTCCCTCTTTATCATCTTTCCTTCTCCTCTCCCTTGTCCTCCTTCATCTCCTAGATTTAGAACAAAGGTGGTATTTTCCTATCCATTTAGCAGTCTTACTTGTGAGAAGTGACTGGCAGTTTGATTAACGGGTAAGTGACTTGACTTTTCCTAGGAGCATTTTTGCTTTCCAAGGAGACCATTGTGGTTGTCACTGATCCCAGATCTCTGGCATAGTGTAATTTCTTCTAAAAATGTCAGAGTGCAAGGGCTGTGTCCATATAAATAATAAAACTGAGCAGAAGTTACAGGTCCTTGGAGAAGAAAAGTTGCCTAATTGTGTGGCTGGTTTCCAAAATTCCCCTTGGTAATCCTTCCTTCTGACTGTTTCTCTTTTACAAAAATACTTTCCAGAAGAGTTTGGAATTTGCCTTAAGAGGTGTCGGAGCACCTATCCCAAAACACACTCCAATAGCAAAGTTATCTGAAGCAAATTATTACTGGAGGCAGTGAGTGCAGGGCCTATATTCAAATACTAAGAATGTGCTAACTTTGGTGGTCCTCTAAAGCCTTGCAGGAGAATATTAACTTTCCACATCTTTCAAGGTTACATTTTGTTTTTTGTTGTTGCTTTCAAATCAACTTGAAGACTAATTGTACAAGTAAAATAAAACAAAGAGCTGAAAAAAAATGTCTGGATAATTGGGTTAAAAACCCTACTACTGAAAGAAAAAAGGACAGGCACAGCCTCCACCAGACTGGCTCTTACCACAGATCAAATTCCAGAAAGATAACTTATTTTTTCCCTATCCTGTTACATTTGGCACATTACTTAACTCTTCTATGTCCTTCCTGTGCCCAAAACGATACCACTTAGAATTCAGTGAGACAAGAATGCTTGGCAAATATCCTGAAAGGAAGGGCTCCTCCTCCTAGGACTTGCAAGTCTGGCCCCGCCGCTTCTTTGTTCTGGCAACCCGGGAAGAGCTGGAGGAGAGAGGGTTTCTGTCTTGATTTCTAGAGTATTTGCCACTGATTTGGACCCATTGTTGACTGGTTACTTTTGGCTCCTTTTGCTTGAAGTTGAGACCTGGACATTCTAAAATGAAGAAGCAAAGAAGGATGTATGCAGAAAGTAAGGAGTTAGGTGGTTTGTAGGAATTATTATCATCGATTCTCTGAGCATGAGCCCTGTATCAGTGGGTGACTTGTGGTTTTATACTCAAGTATTTGTATATTCCTTGGCCATGGAGAAATTGTTATCCATTTGCCCCAGCCACACACTAGTCTTACATCTAGATTGATCTTTACATTTGCAAAGACAAGTCTTGATTGTGACAGTATAGGCCTTAAGAGAAAAAAAAAATGCCTAGATTGTAAGAAATTCTCACTATAAAGGCAAATAGAATCAATCTTTTTTTCAACTGTATTGAGGTATAATTGAAAAACAAAAATTGTGTATATTCAAGGTAAACAACATAATGTTTTGATATGTGTATACACTGTGAAATGATTTCCACACTCAAGCTAATTAGCATACACATAGCCTTACATAGTTACCTTTTGTGTGTGTGGTGCAAATACTTAAGATCTACTCTCTTAGTATACAATAGATTATTATTGACTATAGGCACCTTGCTGAACATTAGGTCTGTAGAGCTTACCTATTTTATTTTATTTTACTTTATTTTGAGACAGAGTCTAGTCCTGTCACCCAGGCTGGAGTGCAGTAGCATGATCTTGGCTCATTGCAACCTCCACCTCCCAGATTCAACTGATCCTCATGCCTCAGCCTCCCAAGTAGCTGGGACTACAGGTGTGTGCCACTACATCCAGCTAATTTTTTGTATTTTTTTTTTAGTAGAGATGGGGTTTTACCATGTTGGCCAGGATGGTCTTGAACTCCTGGCCTCAAGAGATCCACCCACCTTGACCTCCCAAATTGCTGGGATTACAGGCATGAGCCACCGCACCCAGCTGAACTTACTCATTTTATAACTGCAAGTTTTTACCCTTTGAACAACATCTGCCCATTTCCCCCAATCCCACCCCCCGGTAACTACCCTTCTTCCTTTTATTTCTATCAGTTCAACTATTTTTTTTTTTTTTTTTTTTTTTGAGATAGAGTCTTGCTCTGTCACCCAGGCTGGAGTGCAGTGGCACGATCTTGGCTCACTACAACCTCCGCCTCCCGGGTTCAAGCAATTCTCCTGCCTCAGCCTCCCAAGTAGCTAGGACTACAGCATGTGCCACCATGCCCAGCTAATTTTTGTATTTTTAGTAGAGGCGGAGTTTCACCATGTTGGCCAGGATGGTCTCAATCTCGTGACCTCATGATCCACCCACCTCAGACCCCCAAAGTGCTGGGATTACAGGCGTGAACCACAGCACCCGGCCCCCTATGAGTTCAACTTTTTAAGATCATGCAGTTTTTGTCTCTTCTGTGTCTAGTTTATTTCACTTAGCTTAACGTCCTCCAGTGTCATCAACGTTGTTGCAAATGGCAGAATTTCCTTCTTGTTTTAAGGCTGAACAATACTCTATTGCATATATTTATATACACCTCAATTTTTAAAAAATTATATTTTGGATTGGGGGGAGAATCTAAATGTGCATGCTTGTTACATGGATATACTGCGTACCGGTGAGGATTGGTCTTCTAGTCTACCCATTACCCAAATGGTAAACATTGTATCTGATAAATAATATTCAACCCTGGCCCCCCTTTCAGCCTCCCCACTTTTTGGAATCCCCAGTGTCTCTTATCTCCATCTTTATGTCATGTATACTCATTGTTTAGCCCTCATTTATAAGTGAGAACATGCAATATTTGGTTTTCTGCTTCTGAATTACTTCACTTAGGATACTGACCTCTGGCTTCATCCATCTTGCTGCAAAGCTCATTATTTCATTCTTTTTTATGGCTGTGTAGTATTCCATGTACACCACAATTTCTTTATTCATCTGTTGACAGACACTTAGATTGTTTACATATCTTGGAAATTGTAAATAACACTGCAGTAAACATGGGAGTGCAGCTGTCTCTTCAACATACTGATCTCATATCCTTTGGAAATATACCCAGTTGGGATTGCTGAATCATATGGTAGCTTTATTTTTAATTTTTTGAGGAACTTCCATATTGTTTTCCGTAACTGCTGTACCAATTTACATTCCCACCAACAATGTATACGGATTCCCTTCCCTTACATCCTCACTAACACTTGTTGCCTTTTGACTTCTTGATAATAGCTATCTTAACAAGTGTGAGGTGATATATTTTTGTGTTTTTAATTTGCATTTCTCTGATGATTACTGATGTTGAGTACCTTTTCATATACCTGCTTGCCATTTGTATGAAATAGAACCATCTTAATTGAGGGGGTAGAAATAAAATTCCACCTCTAAAAACTGATCCTAATTAGAGAGATAAAGTTTGCCAGGTACAAGGTGAACTCACAAAAAATCAATAGCATTTCTCTTTAGCAGAAAAATCCAGTCGTAAAATATAATCAGAAATTAGCATTCACCATAGCAACAAAAGTTACAAAGTATATAGCACAAAATTAAGAATGACTAAGGCCTCCCTTTTCTGTTAAAGGATATAAAAAAATTCTGATCAAATGGAGAGATAGTTCATTCTCTTGCATGGGACAACTTTGTTTTATAAAAATGGTCAATTCTTGCCAAAATTAAGCCTAAACTTAATGCAATACCATTAAAATTCTAGTTATATTTCTATGAGAAGTGTGACAAGGTTATTTTACAGTGCATATGGAAGAATATATTTTTTCAAGAATAGCTAAGACAACTTGGTTAAAAAGAGGATTAAGAGAAGAAAGAGAACTTGCCCTGTCAGCTATGATCATACTACAAAGCCTAGTAACAAAAACAGTATAGTACTGGTGCAAAGGCAAACAAATAGACCAACGAAATAATTACAGTGCTTGGAGGTGCACTTATATATGTATATGAACCTAATAGATGATAAATGTGTTATCACAAAACAATGGGGCTAAAAAACACCAATTAGTGAATGAATGGTGTTGAGAAAGAACTATTGGGAGTGAAGGGAGAGAGATGCTTAGCAGATAAAGACCAAAGGGAAAAGGAAAAACTATGAATACTGCCACATTTGCAGTTTTTGCCCCATCTATGTAAAATGAGATAGTTTTATTTTTTTAAAGTATGTGACAATTCTTTGAAGGGATTAAATGTTGACCTTTCCTTGGTATGTTTGTAGTATGAGGGAACCTGTTGAGGGAACCAGTGTAGTGGTATTGCTGGCTGCTTAGGTGTGTGGATATAGAAGAAAAACTTATGTATGGCCTGACGTGTTGCTGTTTCTGGCATCTGGCTAGGATATACCTACCTAAGCCAGCACGTTCCTACCTTCAAGCTGGACACTGCCCAGAAGAGAAAGAGTGAATTCAAAGGGCAGAGGGAGGGCAGAGAGTTGACCTAAAAGCAGACATTGAGTTTATTGGCATATGCTGAGCATGTGGGTGGAGCTGGCCTGAAGGTACGTGGGTCAGTGTGGATTTTCCCTATTCCAATTAAGTTTTAGGCATCGTTTTTAAACAAGGCTTCTGGGATTGGCCATTTTAACAGAATTGATTTGTCAGTGTGTTCAAAAAGTTGGGCCAACTTTTGTCCTTGAGTTGATTAAACTCTCCAGCTGTTTTGGTCCAGCTGTTAATGCCTCAAATCACAGGCCCAGTGCATTCTGGCAGGATGGAAAGGGGCCTTGGGTCCACAGGCCAGCAGAAGGCATTTACCCCCCATGGCCCCTGAAGCTCCACTGGCCCAGGTGGAGGGCTCAGAGTTCTTCTTTCTGACACAGATGCAACAGCAATACTTCAAACTCCAGACACCATCAACTTCTGTTGCACTGAAGGGCTGTTAGATTGAAAATGGAAAAGAAGTTGGTTAACGAGTACAAAAATACAGTTAGAAGGAATAGTACAATAGGGAAATTATAGTTAACAATAATTTATTGTATATTTCAAAATAGCTGGAAGAATTAGAATGTTGCCAACACAAAGACAAGTATTTGGGGTAGATGGATATCCCAGTTACCCTGACTTGATCATTATACATTGTATACAGGTATCAAAATACCACATGTATCCCCAAAATATGTATAGCTATGACATATCAATTAAAAAATACAAAATAAAATAAAATTTCCTAGGGAAAAAAATTTTTTGAAATAAGTGGGTCATCGATTGCAACTATTTCCAGAACTATTACAACTATTTTAAAAGAATGTGTTTTTAGAATCGGATTTTTTTACTCATCAGAGGGTAGTTTTTTTTTTCTTTTCTTTAACTTAAATTGTCTGGTTAATTTCCTCTGCTTTATCAGTTTGCCCACAAAGGCCAAGGCTACTAAGTCTTCCGAAAGTGACTGCTCCTAAAGTATTATGTTTCGTGTGACCTGAAAGTCTCTTTTGCCCCTCTTGGAGGCCATGTGATGTAATAAAAAGTACATGGGCTTTGGAATCAGACAGGCTCCGGGACTGGCCTGCCTCTGTCTCTTTCCAGCAGTGATGTAGGGCAAATTATTTAACCTCTCTGTTTCTCAGCTACTTCTATAAAATGGGGAAATAGTATCTATCCCATGATGTTATTGTGAGGATTAAATGACATAATAAAGATAAAAGTGCTTAGTGCCTTGTGAATATTAAATGCTCAAGATAGTTCTTGTAATTTGTTTGTTTGTTTGTCTTTTCTGTGTTATGCGGCCCTGAGCAAGATGTCAAAGTTAAATCAAGTTCCATTAAGAGGACATGTAGGCCAACTGGCTGATCTGTAAAATTATCTTTTGTATAAAACAGCAAATATTTCCATTGCAAGCAACTTTCGTGTGTGTTGTAGGTGTGTTAGGTTTGGTTTGTGTTTTTAAGTGGGAGTTCAGTGGGTACCTTGAGTCCTGCAGCCCAGTCAAGGTGCTTAGGCCCCTCCTTGCCCGATACATATGCTGGCAGGTAAATGGCATGCAGTTCCAATTCTGTAAGGCAGTTCTTCAGACCATGGCAACAGAAATTGCCCCCAGCTAGTGGTCTCCAGGCAGCTACTATTGGAAGCACTCAGCACCTTACTCTGCAGCGTGCATTTAGAAAGGGGTTATTTCACTGCACCGCAAAAAAACCTTGAAAATACATTCTCTCCCCTGAGCCCCAAACACATTCCTTCCAGAAAATCAAGAGAGCTAAAATGTTCCTCTTCTACTTCTTCAGATATCCCTGGTTCAGACTAGCCCTGGTGGATCTCAAAATATACTTTGAGTTCATTTTGACCATCTAAAGGCACTTTTCACTGCCTTTCTCTGCCGTGCCCTCGTAAAATGGTCCTCAGCCAATTAGCAAGCCTCGCAGCAGCCCTTAATTAGTTGTAGCAGACACTAGTCAGGATTGCCATGGCATTATTGGGCTGCAGAGATAGGACACATGCTGCCAGAGCTTTTGGGCCTCCACACCAGCCTCCTAACTGATCCTGACAGGTCACTTGAGTGAGGTCTGGCCCACCAGGCAGACCCAGGGGTGGGTGCTTTTATAAGGGGGGATCCGTCTTTCTTGACTCCACATTCCGGAGGGTGGGCCGTTGCCCTCTCTATTAAACTCCTTTGCCATGTTTCTAGAACTCATTTGGTTCTCTCTCATCTCTGGACTTTTACACAGGTTCTAACCTCTTCCTGAAATATTTTCCCCAAATCTCTCCTCCATATCCCTTCTTTTCTTCTTCTAGTGAAATCCCATTTGTCCTTTCGGTCTTAGCTTAGACATGTTGCCTCCTCTAGGAAGCCTTCCCTCTCCCCTCTGCACCAGCAGGTCAGGGTTAGGGGATCTTCCTCTGGGCCCCAGGACACCCTGAGCTTCTCCTTTCAGGGCGCTCACCCTGGTATGCAATAACCGCACGCTCACCTATCTGCATACCCCACTAGAGGATGAGGTCTGGGCAACCAGGGCACGTCTTTACTGTTCGCCATGGCATCCTCAGAACGCGAGCTCAGTGCCTCCTTCATGCAAGTGCTCATTGACGCGGGCAAAGTTTTATTTGTTCTTTGTACAGATGTTCCCAATTATTTTTGGTCTCTTCCAACCCAAAAGCTGGACCCTTGAAAATGGACTGATATCTTAAAAGAAAGAAAAATAAAAAAGAAAAAAAAAGATACTGCAGTAAAAGTTCCAGCCTACTCTGCTTCTCAGTAGTTTTAGGCAAGTAAATTAACATCCCCAGATCCCAGGTGCCTTGTTTGTTAAAAGGGAATAGTAATACCTTTAAAATGTAAAGATGAGAAGCTCTTTTGAGTTTCTTTCTGAGAGATCTGGGATTTGATTTCCTGAACCTGTATCATTATCAGAGGGAAGGAAGAGGAATTGTTGGGAAGAAATCTAAGGAAGGGGAACAATCCCAGCCTGGTTCTTTGGTGTCTTGCTGTCCTGGTGTTTCTGATGCAGTTAACAGGTGAAGAATAACAATTACATTACAAATTTTATGATCTGTTTTTCTCTAAGCAGGTGACAGTCTTAAATCAAATTCGTGTCTTTTAGACTTGGACATCACTCCTATTGGCAAGTAGTTTGGGATTAGGGGAAAATAGGCTGGGATTAAAAAGACAAAAGGCATCTCAGACCCCAGGAAGTTTCTGGCATGTGATATTTTGACGATGTTAAGATAAACAGCTTAGAGATCTGTGGATTGCATTCCTTATGAATTATGGAGATTTTGAAATTAAAGGGAAAAGTTCTCTGGGCAAAATGTGTTTTGCATTTGGTTGAACCAAAACCATACAAAGAGACCTAAAAAATGGTTAATTTGAAAGCAGCTGCTTTTCCCTCCTGTGCCTATTTAAACTTCTTTGTCTTTTTAAATTTTTGTGGAAAAAGTATGAGTTTTGAAATAAAAGAGACCTAGATTCAAACAATCTGCAAGAAATAAGCCATTGGTCTAGTTGCTTAATGATTGTAAACCTGGGTGTGCTCATTTTCAAAAAGACCATGACAAACTTTACCTGGCGGGTAAATTTGCAAGAATTAAGTAAGTTGACATTAACAGTACCTAGCCAGCCCAGTGCCTGAGGTATGTAGTAGCTTCTTGGTGTTATAATATTTTTGCTAAGAAGCATTTCTTTTGTAACACATATGCGCGCGCACACACACACACAGACACACACATACACAAACTGCTTGTTTCAAAAACATACTAATTTCAAATCAGACTATATTCTAGGAGTACAGATGACCTCTCAGTCAGCTTCTTACCCCTACTTACCTTCTGTAAAGGACATTCTCAGTATTTTTGCTGGAGTTTGCCTTAAGAAGTACCAGTTACCAATAAACATAACTTATTTGTTCATAAGGAAACGAACCTTGGAAACTAACTGGTTAAAAACAAAATGTCTGGGGAAGTCACGGTGAGGACAACTCACAAAATCAAAGGAAAATCTAGAGAACCAAATGTCAGCAAGGACTAAAAGCAAATGAGCTCTAACTTTGCTAGGACCAGGAACTACCTGTCAGTCGGGAGAAGTATGTGATTCATAGTCCAAAAAGCTTAAAAACGTTGCTGTGGATTAGCGTTTCACTGTTTACGATCACATCTTAATATCCTGACTGAGTTATTTCAAGGACACCATTATCCTCCCACTGGCTGGGAATAGGCCTCACTTTTTTGTTTCAAAGTGTGATGGTCCTAATATCTGGAGGTGGAAACTGCTAGAGGAAATGCCTGTTTATTAAATTTTAATATTCTGCACTTGGGGCTCACTTGCCTACCATTGAATTATTAAGAATGTACAAACTCTAAACATCATTTAAAAATGATGCTTTTTCCTAGTTACAGGTCTGGAAGATAAATTTGTTTTATTTTAAACACTATTGACAATTGTCATGGATTGCCTGGGTCAAAAGACTAGATGGGCTTTTAAAAATTATTTTTGAGTAGATGAAGGACATAGTCCAATCAGCAATTGGATGAATTTAGAGAAGAAAAATCAGCAAACACAAAACATTTAGTAGACTGAGTAAGTATAGTGCCACTTGAAGGGCAGCCTTTGATTTCTAGCCTATGTTATCCCTGTTAGCACCTGTCTCTGGTATTTGTGGGCTGCCTGGGTGCTCTGATGCTCAGACACTGGAATGGTTTCCAAGGAGATGTTATAACAAATTCTGTCAACGTTGCATGGGAGTTAGGCTTCTCAGTAAGCAATGCTGAATCACCTCCTCTCTAAGCTGGGGTGATGCCTTAGCTTAGAGGAAAAGAGCTTATTATAGCAAAACTGAATTCATAAAAAATTGAGCAGGCTCTGTGTCTGAGCCATATCTGACTGAAGGCCTTTGGTAACATGAGGACAGTCAACATGTCAGAAGACAGTCACCATGTCAGAGGCCAGGTCCCTGGGCACCATCAGGGCCCTTAGCGCTTGCTGGGAGTGTTAGTGCCACAGCCTATGTTCCTGGAGTGGAACCATCTTTGTGCACAGCTTTAGGTCTCTTTAGCCCCTCTGCTTCCTGTCCCTGACAAGGCAACCACTTCCAGGCAAGCTTCAACCAGCTTTGTGGAGGCGCCACCTGACATCAACTACTTCTGGCCCTCTCATGCTTGCTACCTGCCCTGGAGCCTCTCTGGAATTGTGGGGACATAGGAGACCAGAGCTGATGGGCAATTGCTACTCCCTTTCATTTCTTGGGTAATTGTAGACCCCTCAGATAGTCTCATGGGATGGAGCATAATGGTGGCCAATTCAACATCCATCCTTCTTTTTATTTTCCTCCTTCCCTGTTTTGCTTCCTTGTCCCTTCCTCTTGCTCCCTGGAATTACCTTCTAATTCAACTCCCTGCACACACACCTGTGCCAGGGTCTGCTTTGGGGAGAACCCAGTCTCAGACAACTTCTCAGGACTGTCATCCCAAATAAGCCTACCCTTCTTGCTAAGATCCCTAAGTAGGGTCATATTTTCTTTCACAAGACTTAAGTTTCAAGCAAGGATTAGAATTATTCTGTTTTCTCACAAGATAATAAAACATTTGCATGTGCACCCAAAATCATATCACTTTCCTGTAAATGGCACTTTATGATTTCAGAGCTTGACTGTTTTCTTAAGCACTCAAAGTTGAGTTCTTACTGCTTGTAACCTCAGCACAACCTTTCCCTGGAATCTATAGCCCACTTGGCAGACAGCCTGGACAGATGAGTTGGCTCACCAACCTCATGAATAAGGTGATAGAACTGAAAGTAAGGCAGCAATAACTAGCTTCTCATTACAAAAACATAAGGACCTTGTGATTTAGAAGTTTGAACAGGGAGGAAGAAGTGGTTTGTGGCTAGGATGAGGAAGAGGATCTTGTTAAAGAGATTATGGCACCATGTAATACTAGATTGCACTCTTGGTATGTTTTGTTTGAAGACTTGCTGTCATTTACATTCCATGCTCCCACAATTTACCCACTAATTGTGTGCACTGTGCTATGCCCTGCAGGGTAGACAAATAATAAATGTTTTCAGTCATTAGAGGACTTGCAACTGAGTTGGGGAAAAGGTAATTAGGGAACAATATTTGACAGTAAATAGAACCAAGGTAGAGAAAGGAGAGTTCTATATGAATTAATACTAAGAACACAATGAATGGAGATAGGATTTTGCCCAGATAGACCTTGAAGAAGACACATGTGTTAAGTTAGGAAATAGCCGGTTTGGGATGGTAGAAAAGTTTTGGTTATCCCAGACAGTGGTAAGAACATGAACAAAGTTATAAAAAAATTATTCATTTGGTCATTTGTACCCACTTTGTGCTAAGCATCATATCTTGTACTGGGAATATAATGATGAGTAAAACACATTGGAACCCGCCTCACTGAACTTGTAGCCTATGACTAGGGGACTTGTAAGTGAGCTTTGTCTGCACTGAGCCAACGGCCCTGGAGCAAGTGCTATTCTGAGGAGCCTCTTGAAAAACAAACAAAAAAAAACTAATAATTTTATGAGAAAAAATGTGTTTAGATTTTTATTTCTGAAGTGTAAAACATTTGTATCATAGATGTCACCTTTTATCATTATCTTAACAGTTCAAATTGTATAATACATGTTTCTTTCTCTGGGGAGTTGAGAGGTTTAATTAGCAGACAGCTGTCTCTTTAATCAATAAGTTCATATATATATATGAATTCATAAAATATTGAGCAGGCTCTGTGTCTGAGCCATATCTGACTGAAGGCAGATATATATATTTCTTTTTCTTTCCAGAAAAATAAATGAGGACAACATTCTATGTTGATATCCAGAACTTATTTATTGCTTTCCCAATCAGAGTCATGGCAGACACATATTTCTAAATACTAAGAAATACACCCTTTTCTACAAGAGTGGGGCTTTAGGCTTTAGATAAATATCAATTTAGAAGATTCTCAAGCAAACTTATGCTCAAATTCTCTCTGATTACTGTAATTTGTCAGCTTGTTCTTTAAAATTGGAGACAAAAGGAAGTACTCAGTTATGAAGTGACAAAGACTACTTAAGTGTCGATATCATAGGAGCTAAACCTATTTCTTTTGTTTGTTTTCTAAGCTTATTTCTTATTGTATATCAAACTAGACTTCGGACAAATATCTGGGGCATAAAGGAGTGTCATTGGAAACAGCGTACAAGCACTACCTCTTCTCAGCTGAGTAGGGAAAATCCACCCTTGCCTCCTCAAATGCCTACATTGCTATATATTTCAAAGATAGGAGACAATCACAGAACTGACCTGATAGTAGTTGTTTTATGGTGATGAATATTGTTTCTTTTTGAAGAGCAGAGAGAAATTGGTGAGGATTGTGGCTCCCTGACTCCTGATCACATGATGCAGAGAGCTGTCTGTGTGGAAAGAAAATTGATTTAAAAGCAGTTGGTGGCGTACCTAACACAAATTTGATGAGTAAAAAGAAAAGAAGCTCTGACAATGTCAAGGTAGATTTTAAAATGTTGGTGGCATGAAGGCCTTGGAGAAACTTCCTTTTGATTTGATGGCCCTGGCACCGCATCTGTTGTCTTTTCGCCAGCCTCATTCTCTGGTTTGCAGCCTGGAATTTTTCTTGCATGGACTGCAGTGACAGTCATTAGCCATGCATGATTCCTCAACACCATTGCTAGTTAGTATCAGCTTTGACGAATGTTTTAAAAAGTGAACTCTCTTGCTTGTATCACAGTGCTTTTCCTCATTCCCTCAAAGAAACCAAAGGGAGGTGGTAAGGCAGGATTGGTTGGCTTGGGGAAAAAGTAGCTTTATGTGGGGAGTTGGAAAGAGCAAGTCTGCAGGTGTGACCTTCACCTCTGGTTCTGAGGTGCTTGGACTCAGAGGTCTTGTCACACAATCTTTCCTTTCCTTGCACGGGTTTCTAGAATCTTGGAATAAGTAGCATCAACCTATTAGCCCTCAAAAAATTTCTAGAGAGAATGAGGCTCTCTTGACATCATACCAAGAGTTATTTTGGTTCCCTATATTTCTACTCAGTGCTCAACACCAAAGTACAGAAATCCAAAGAATTTTGACTTGGACTATGGAATTATACTCAAACCACGAAAAGAGACTATATTTGCCTCTACAATGAATGAGTACGTAGGATGTTCCTGGATGGCAAGTAGATAGTCCAAAAACCAATACAAATTTAAAAAGCTTTGCAGCCTATAACTTTCTTTCCTAAAGTGTTACCTGTGTCACAAAAACTCACAAAGACCTGGGAAGTTGATACTGACATCCATTCTATAAATAAGGATAATGGAGTCTGTTCCAATTGGACCACTTATTAGTGAACGAGCCAAGCTGAGACTTCTGTCTACTCTACCCCAGGATTCTGTCCACTATGGCGTGCAACCCCCTTGAGTAAGTAAATTAGTTTGAATGCAACTGAGATAACTTAGCTAGGTATCTTCACTGTACCTGAGCAGTAAGAAATGTTTACTGATAAAAACTATCTCTTGAGAGATCAGGTGAATGAAGGTGTGAAAACAATTCTGCCAAGGTGGAAATTGGATTTCAATGGTGGTGTTCAAGATGATCATTTCATTCACTACTGCAAAGTGATAGAGCATGAAGCAAAGAGCCAGGAAAATGGTTTTCAATCATTTGTATTTGCTTGAACTATAGGAATATCTGCCAATTGCAAATTTAATTTAGTGGGATTCCTTTTTCTTTTCAAAATGAAAACTTCTCTTTGAGGGCAAAACTAAGACTTTTAACTGAGAGTAAATTGATTTTCCCAGAAGTCTAGCTATTTGGTTACATCAGTGAGGAGCTGGTAAATCACCAAGGTAAATGAAACGTAATTTGCAGAAGCCAACCATGGGGCTTCCCATAATTCCCAGTGTCATGCTGTTGTCCCACTTTATTTATGGCTCCCGTGTCTGTGCACAGCCCTTGGCCAGTGCTTACATACATTCTCTCATATAGGCTTCATAGTAATCCTGCCAGAGAGGTTAAATGATATGTCAGTGGCTACACAGCTAGTAAGTCTAGGAGCTAGGATTGACATTGGGGGCCATGTTGCTACAAACCCTCAGTACCAGAGTTTTAAAACTTTGTCTTTTGGAGGTACCTTGGGATGCTGGAGGTTCTACGAGCCACAGGTCAAGGCTATTGCCCTCTGCTTGTGCAGAGCATCCCCTATCTTTATCTCTTTCACATATGGTGGGGTTCCTGAAGTCTAGAGCTCACCAAATTTATAACACAACTCAGATACACAAGGAGAGTGTAGTTTCTTTATTTGGTCTATAGCTGATCCTGATGAAGAGGCCTCATCTGACAACAAGCTGGGAAAAGAAAGTTAAGTAGCTATCCAGAGCAGTTTGCACTTAGTTTACTCTAAACTTTTAAGGGTCCTTTTTTAAAAAGTGAGGTCTTTCAGAGGGCCACCTCACCCACACTTTCTGTCTTCAGAAGGCAGAAGACACAACCCAGAGGGCATATGAGGGAGGGATGTTTGCCTTTCCTGTTCTCTTCTGTCACGGTGATCCTAGGCTGCCTGGGTACCAGGCACCCAGATGCTCAATGCTGAAGTAACTGGGGGTCTATCCGTTTAGCTCCAGCAGGCTCCTGGCAAAGCTCCCAGGCTGAATGGCCTCCTTCTCCTGTTACGACTCTGACTCTTCCAAGGACTGGCTGTGACTCATTTGTCACTAGTCCAAACAGCCAGCCCTGCAATCTTTATTGACTAAGAGATAACTTATTTCTTAGAAGGGGACCTCCTCTGGTTAAACTGGCTCCTTCTACTAAACTAGACAATAAGAATTTCCCTGCTGGTCTTAACAAATCTGTTTTCAACTCCAAAAAATTGTAAGCAGATTTAGTTACACATGAAATAGGAATGATTGCTTTTCCTCAATCAATACACCAGTGATTTGACAGCATTTTTAATCAATGAGAATCAAAAAATGCAGAATGTTAATCTTGGAAAGCCCTGTAAAGGCTGTTCACACCCCTCCTCCCCCATCTTAAAGAATGAGAAACCTAGAACCCAGAGAGATGAGGCAGTTGGCCTGGTCCCAGTCCCAGTTTACAGTGGAGTTAGACCTTGGCCCATCCCCTGACTTTCAAGTCCTGTATTTAAGTGCCCACACCACACAGCCCATCAGTCATAAACTCATATCAGTCAGAATGGTTGAGGGCTGTCCTCAGTGCCTGGGCACCAAAACTACAGGCATGTTACACTTTTACAAAGTTAACTCGTCAGAAAGAATAACTGCAGTTGCTTTGGTACACACCAGTTTTCTATGAAATCCCTTGAGCTCAAGGAGGTCAAGCACATTTCTCTTCAAGTGATGTGCCCATAAGTCTCTTATGTATTTGAAACATGTACAAGAGACGAAGGTTGAGAAGAAAATAGAAGTTGCACAAACCAGCTCAGAAAAACTTTTTATTTTATCAATAGTTCTTTATCTCTACTCATTCTAGCTTCAAAATAATGCTACCTGGGGGGAAGCATAATAGAAAATTTTCAGCAGAAAATATATTCACTAATGAGAAACAAGAAAAAGCTCCACAATGAATACTAATGTGCTGCCTAAATATTTTATCTTCAATTTTCCATTCAGTGTGAACCATCCAAAATAAAATGTAAAAATGATGATTTTGGAGATGTGATACCATCCCTAAGGGGAGGATGGGGTGGGGATTTTCAAAAAGATATAAAATGGCTCTTAAAAATAGAAGAAAGTGTTGTTAATTAGAAGTGCCCTTCCCCCTACATTGCAGACTACTGATTTTGGGTAGGATGGAGGACATTTTAGGAAGCTCATGTGGTTGTTTCAGTCTCCAGAAGCACACACTGGCCTGGCTTTGGGGACCATGTGATTCTTCAATGACTCCTGTTGCTTCCAAGGCCACGGAGTCAGAGATCTCCAATTTCAGGCCTCCCACTGTCAGAACCTGTCTCCTCGCCCCCAATCCTACCCCACCGCCCCAGGGTATAGGCAACTCCTCATTTCTTCTGGGCTGGGTCATGGCCTCTTCAGGCAGACTCTGCGGAAGCTTTGGCAGTAACTTGGTCCTGTGACAGAGCGGTGTGAGAGTTCCTTATCAGGGACTGTTCTAGGCTGGGTTGTGTCTCTCTAAGTATTATATATTGAAGTACTAACTCCTAGTACCTCAGAATGTGACCTTATTTGGAAATAAAGATGTGATTAGATGTGATTGTAGATGTGATTAGTGAAGATGAGGTCATACTGGAGTAGAATGAGTCTCTAATCCAGTATCACTGGGGTCTGTATGAAAAGGAGAAATTGGGACACAGACATGCGTAGAGGAAAGACAGTATAAAGAGACACGGTGAGAACATCATCTGCAGGCCAAGGAATGCCTGCGGCTACCAGAAGCTAGGGGAGAGGCTTAGAACAGATTCTCTCTCACAGCCCTTAGATAGAACCAATCCTGCCTACATTTTGATCTTGGACTTCTAGCCTCCAGAACCAGGAGACGATAAATTTCTGCTTTGCAAGCCATCCAGGTTGTGTTACTTTGTTAGTTTGTTAAGAAACGAACGCAGGGAACTTCTCTCCTATTCCAAGCCCATAGAATTCCTTTCCGAGTCTTCCTCCACTATTGCCTAAATCTTCCCCTTCTAAAACTGGGCTGTCCTTAAAGGACCGTATTTGTACTTAGCTCAGGCCTCATCCCTCTCCTAAGGCGTTCTGCATGGAAATTTTATATGTGGTTGTGAAATGTGGAGTCTTGTCCCCTGTTTTGAAAGCAATAAAACATGGAGGTCAAAAGCATAGGCTTGGCAGTCAGAAAGCACAGTGTTTAATAGCTTCCTGGCTGTTCAACTTTGAGAAGTTAAAGAAGCATGAACTTCTCATCTGTTCAATGGGGCACTAATGCTCCTCAACTTCCATGATTGGGTGAGATTGTAAAAGGAAGGCACTTAGCACAATTCCTGACACATAAGCACCTCCATTAATGAGAGCTATTAAAAATAGTACCTATTAGGGGGAGCTTCAGGCATGGAGGAACAGGGGTGGGGGCGTGTGCATGGAGTCTTTTCAGCTCTCTGAAATTAGACTAGACAGCTGCCTACTCGGTTATGTAACTCTTGAGTCACATTTATAGTCTCCATTAAGCCGAATAACCACATGACCCCTGTGTGTCTTAGAGAATCTAAGAAAATATAGATTTTAACATGAAAATAAAAGAGTTTGCTGAGCCACAAGGTGCAAATGATATCCAGAACCAAGTAATGCTGTCTCCTGCTTCTTCCAGCAGGGCGAGAGGAGTCAGCACATACAGATCAGGTACCTAGAGTCAGTCAAACTCAACCCTGAGGTAAGAAAACACAGCTCCCCTTCTATTCACCTGCATGACCATGGGCCACTGTCTTAGTCTCTCTGAGCTTTAAGTCCCTTACCTGTAAAGGGTCATGGAGGATAGTGTTGTTGTTCACAAATATTTCCTGCTCTTCTCAGGGGATGTTACAATCCTCGACCCCAATCATATCACAGTTGTCCCTATGACTTGCTTTGACCAGTGAAAAAGGAGGGGACATGATGGTTATGCCCTCAGGCCTCTTCTTACCTCTGTTATCATGGAAGCACCTGTCAAGATAGCACCACTATTAGCCTGGTCCTGAGTGTATACAATAAGTAGGTCACCTTCATGAACTATGACCACAAGCAATCAACCAACTTTGCTGCTTTAAGACCCTGAGATATTAGAGTTATTTGTTTCCACAGCACAACCTAGCTCATTTGGACTGATATAGGTAGGAAGGCAGACATATGCTTCATGGGGTTCTGGGGAAAGGCTTTTCAAATATGAAGTGCCTTACAATTATAGGCCAATACTTGAGAGAAAAAGAAACTTTAATTCTCGTGAATTATCCCCTATTCCTACCAAAAAATTATGATTAATAATTAAATATTAGTTGAGGAAAAAACAAACAAAAAAATCCCCACTGATCAGGCAAACTGCTTTCTCTCAAAGTAGACAGAGGAAAGAAGGAGATATGAAGCAGAATTATTCACAACAGACTTAAAAAGAAGCACCTTGGAAGCTTGCTTAAATCAGGCCGTCCTCCCACTGCTGTCTCAAGTCTCTTACCTTCTGATTTTTGCCTTTTTGTGCATGCTTCAAATGTCTAAAAGAGCTACTTGAAAATTGTATTTTTCTTTATATTTGAGAGGAAACCCATCAAATGTGCACATAAAGTCATAATGTTCCAGGTCATAGAAAGAAAGAAAAAGATAGAAATCAATTATTTAGAAGGCACTCATTTGTTTCCTGTAAAGCTTGTAATATGCATTATTTATTGTACGGAGAGAGCAAAAAGGGCTTTCTTATTCACGTGATGAATTCACCAATGACCCTAGAGGAAACTTCCATTTTGTTGTCCTCAATGTAGAAACTCTTAGCATAGGTCATCAAAGAAAAAAAAGGAGATAATGCCCAAAACACAGTTGACATAGTATTTCACTTTCATATTTATATTTGAATAGGTGAATGATAAAAATTCTGCTAATTTTCTTCAATCAGATTAATTAAATCACAGAGAAGACTTTACCCAGAAGTATCCAACCAACATCCTTATTCCACTCCTTGTTTGGTTATTTCCTGCTCCATTGCAAATGAACAACACTAACTCACAGATTATTATTTTTCTTAAAGTCCCTGAGAAAACAGAATTGCCTTTTCTCTTTTGAAAAAATTCCTTCCATTTGGTTTGCACCTTTCTGGGACCAAGATATTTGTTTTAAAATAGAGGCAACCTCAAGCCTCCTTTCCTTCCAATTCTTGCTGAGCTATGGGGTGAAATTGAAAAGAAATAAATGGTAATAATGTTAGCCAAGGAGGCTGCCATTACAGGGAAATTGGAAGAAGAGAGATCTGGGGTGAAAAGAGGCTGAAGAAAGTACAGCTTAGAGCTGATCTGTTTTAGGACATCAGTCAGACCTGGCCAGAGCATTTGGAAATGTGCTACTTCTGGAATGAATAAGCCAGGACTTGTGGGGAGGTGTGGGAATTTATTGATTTGAGTTCTTGAGCCACCATCATTTTTCTTAAATTACTTTTTTGAGGTATTGCCCTTCTTGACTCAGACATGAGAGATGTCTCCTCTCATTTAAATCAGAATGCAAAATTGGGAACTGGTCCCACATCTTGCATGTAGGAAAAGAACACTTGGATATAGAAAACCAACTGATAGGAGCTCCTTCTCCTCTTGGAGATCTTCTATAAGAGGCCATCATAATGCTTCTCTCAACCATTCTCCAGAAAGTGAACCTAAAGAACTTGAACAAGAAGACCAAAAAATGCACCATCTCAAAAGAATGAGAAGACAAGCCACAGACTGGGAGAAAATATTTGCAAAAGACCTATCTCATAAAATACTGTTTTCCAAAATGTACAAAGAACTCTTACAACTCAACAGTAAAAAAAAAAAAAAAAAAAATGGGCAAAAGATCTGAACAGACACTTCATCAAAGGAGATATAGATGGTAAATAAGCATATGAAAAGATGCACAACATTATGTCATTAAGGAATTGCAAATTAATAAAACAATATCACTATGCATCTATAAGAATGGCCTGAATCCAAAGCACTGACAACACCAAATGCTGGCAAAAATGTGGAGCAACGGGAACTCTCATTCGTTGCTAGTGGGAATGCAAAATGATACAGCCACTGTGGAAGATGGTTGGGCAATTTCTTACAAAACCATTATAACACTCTTACCATACAAATCCAAGAGTCATGCTCCTTGGTATTTAACCAAATGACTTGAAAACTTATGTCCACAGAAAAACCTGCACATGTATGTTTATAGCAACTTTATTCATAATTACCCAAACCTGAAATTGACCAAGATTTCTTTCAGTAGGTGAATCGATAAACTGTGTTACATCCACACAACGGAATACTATTCAGTGCTAAAAAGAAATGAGCTATCAAGCCATGAAAAGCCATGGAGGAAATTTAAATGCATATTATTAGGTGAAATAAGCCAATCTGAAAGGTTACATATTGTATTATTTCAACTATATGACATTCTGGAAAGGCAAAACTATGGAAACAGTAAAAAAGGTAGCAGTTGCCAAGAGTTAGAGGGGAGGGAGGGATAAATAGGTGAAGCACAGATGATTTTTAAGCCAGTGGAAATACTCTGAATGATATTATTATGGTGGATACATGTCATTACACATTTGCCCAAGCCCACAGAGTGTTTAACACCAAGAATGAATCCTAATGTAAACTATGGACTTGGATAGTGAATCCTAATACAAACTATGGACTTGGGTAATCATAAGTGTCAATGTAGGCTGATCAGTTGTAACAAATATATCACTGTTGATAATGGGGGAGGCTTTGCATGTATGTGAGTAGGGCGTATAGGGGAACTCTCTGTACATTCCTCTCAATTTTGCTATGAACCTTAAACTGCTCTAAAAGAAATTAAGTCTTTTTAAAAAAGAATGTACACACACACACACACACACACACACACACACACAAAATAAATAAGTCAGGGAGTAGTTGATTCCATAGACCTTTGGGGAGTTGATTCAGATCTGACACACATGAGCTGGAAGGAATTGGTTAAAGTGCCATCTTGGATTATGAGCTGCCTTTGAGAAATCTTTGTAACCAAAAATTAGATTCTCTAACTTTCAACTCTTCTCTCCCATTAGCTTCATACATTTCAAAACATACTAGCAGATCAACCCAAGAATTGTTCTTTTGCTTTTTAAAGAAATATGAAATATTTAAGTGCCCATAATGGAGTAGGTGTTGTGTGAAGCCACAGTAACACTGTTTCATTGACACATATTGCTTTTTGCTTTACATTCTAAGATAAAAATTTGTATTTATATTAAAATAGATGTCCATCTTATACTTTGCATTGTTTTTTCTTCCTTAGTAATACATAAAATGATTCACCTTATAGTCAGCGTCTTAGATCTCACAAAATATGGTAACGTGGGAAACAAAAGAAAATGTGGATCTTCAGCCCAGCAGAGAGACAGAATTAAATGAACCATCATGCAAATGAAATTATAACTGTGATTAGTGCTTTGAAAGGGTGGTACATGGTGCTGTGAAAGACATCTAGGGAACCAGGAAAGACTTCATGGAGAAAGTGTCAATAGCCTGAGAACTAAGAATACAGGAAGAGTAAGAGTTATCTCAGTAAAGGGTAAGAGGATGAGTATTCCAGGTGGAGGGGACTACAGGTCCAATGGCTTCAGAGCAGGAGAGAATTTGAGGTGTAGAAAGATCAGTGTGAAGGACGACCAGAGTAGGGAGAGAGTGAGATGTGAGGTGAGTCTGGGAAGGTAGAAAGGTTCCTTTGAGGCACACAAATGGAAATGCCAAGTAAGTAGTGGACTATTTGGGTCAGGAGCTCACAGGAAGTTTCTGGAATGGAGATAAAAACTGTTGAGTCATCTGGATCAAGATAGTAATTAAACCCATAAGTGAGAATGGCTTAACTAAGGGATGTGGTTCTTTGGCTGAACTCTAGAATATTCTGGGAGCCTTTTAGAAATCCCAATGACAGCCATTCCATTATGTATACATATTCAAAACAGTATCTTATACACAATATATACAATTTTTGTCAATTTGAAAAATAAGTTTTTCAAATAAAAAGTAAAATTTAGAGAGATAATTTTATTGAGAAAAAAATCCTAATAATCAGGCTCCCCAAAAAACCAATTAGTAAAAAATCTCTGGGGATAGGAATTAATATTTTTAAGGGTCCTAGATGATTCACCAGGTGCAGCTATGTTTGAGTACTACTGGCCTAGAGAGATAATACAGAGTAGAAAACAAGGAGGCACTAGAAGGAAGAATTGGGAACTCTAATACCTAATGGCCTGATGGAGAAGGAGAAACTTGCAGAGGAACTAAAGAAGCAATGGCCAGAGAGATCAGTGAGAAATTAGGAGAATGCAGGGTTACAGAAGTCAAGAGGAAAAGGAAAAAGTTGTCACCAGTGCAACTTAGAGTGATGCTAAGGGTTAAAACATGAAAGGACTGAAAACATCCATTGTGGCTAATCACAGAGGGTCAATGATGACTCACTGGCATCTGTCTCTTGGTATGGTGTCGGAAGCAGCCAGATCAGGCTGAGGGCTGGGGTGGAATTGAGAACACCAAGTATCTAGGCCTCTTTTTAGAAGTTTGGCTACAAAGAGAAGTCAATTGAGGAGATCATGGGGTAGAGAAAGTTTTATTTATTTATGTATTAATATTTGTAAGTGAGAACTATCTGAGTCTGTTTGAGAGTTAAAAGAGAACAACCGCTTTAATATACAAGATGATAGCATACATTTCCTGAGAAGCTGGAGGGAAAAAAATAAACCTAAATTCAGTTGAAGGGACTAGGTTTTGACAGGAAGAAGGAATGGCTCCTTTACTGTAACAGGGTGATACGGTTTGGCTCTGTGCCGCTCCCCCAAATCTTGTCTCGAATTGTAATCCCTATCATCCCCATGTGTTGAGGGAGGGACCTGGTGGGAGGTGATTGAATCACAGGGGCGGTTTCCCCCTTGCTGTTCTCCTGATAGTGAGTTCTCAGGAGATCTGATGGTTTTATAAGTGTTTGACAGTTCCTCCTTCACAGGCTCTCTGCCTTTCCTGCTGCCTTGTGAAGAAGGTACTTTCTTCTCTTTAACCATCTGCCATGACTGTAAGTTTCCTGAGGCCTCCACAGCCATGCAGAACTGTGAGCCAATTAAACCTCTTTTGTTTATAAATTACCCAGTCTCGGGTAGTATCTTTACAGCAGTGTGAAAATGGACTAATACCCAGGGTGAAGGAGGAATAGGTTGAAGTAGAGGTAGATTTCCATGTGCGGTAGTGGGAAGAGGAGAGAGTTCTTGTGCGAGTTTCATCTTGTATATGAAAGCTGCTCGAAACGTTTTTATTAACACATGTCCCTGGTTTGGCTTCAGAAGTTTTGTTTCTCCTAAGGACAGTCTCGTCCATGTGGCTTATCCATGAGCTGCTATCCATGTATGATAATTATCTTGTTGGCTGGAATTCCCGTCCAAAGTTTCTGCTCATCTATACACCATTAATACATTAATCCATCTAAGCAAGAGTTATTCCTTAGCTGACTAATTAGGGATTGTATCCCTGATATTAAAGCCCATACACTCACACAAAAAAGTTTGCCTGAGGCCAACTCTGTGCCAAGTATTGCATTGACTACAGAAAATAAAAAATAAAAAAGTGAACAAGATAGAGAATTTGAAATTCCTTCTTACCCACACACTCCTGATCTAGATAGAAGACTAATGACTAGTAAGTAATTTTTAATGATTAAAGAGTTAAATCACTGCACACACACTCTAAACACTAACTTTGTTGTTTCAATGGCATTCTTGCAGTATAAGCTTGGCTTTGGTAGCTTTTTAAAATACAGTAGTTTTTTGAGCATAAGATAACTTCTAAGGGAAGCACTGCAAGCACCAAAAGACTTCATTATTGATGCCTACTGGAAAAAAGGGCAACAATTGTATGCTTCTTTAAAAAATTAGACAAGAAAGTACTTATTATTTAAATTACAAAATCTGCTGATTTAGGAGTATCCTTAAAGGTAATCTTTTCCAACCTCCAATCTAAAGCTTGAGGCTCCTCTGGTTTGAAGACAAGCTGGTTGGGGGCTGATGAAGGGAGGCTGGGGGCAGAGGTGTGGGGACATCAAAGAGGAAAACGTAGACTGGGAGAGCATGCTCCTAGTGCACAGACCCCTCCCACCCCATGCACACAAATACAGGGCTCCCATTCTTTTTTTCTTTTTTAGCCCAATTAGGACAGAAATCAATAGAAAATGAGTAAAAAGCAGACAAATACATGCATTTTCCTGTATTGTACTTGAGTGCTTTGCATATAATAACTTAATATTTATACATGAATAAAACAGCAACCTGAATGACCTTCTCTGCCAGCTGATAAGTGGACTTCTAGCATGTTAATACAATATATATATATAAACTTCTTAATCCCCTCTTATTGACTAGGACTATTCACACAATGAGCTTAATACTGTGTGCCACGTATCGTGCTAGAGGATGCAAAGATAAATATGATGATACCTGCTCTTGGAAGCTCATGGACTACTAAAGCTGTAGAGACCAAATATTTGCAACACAGAGGCCAGAGCTACCCAAGATGTCTGAGTATGATTATGCTCCCCTGAAGGGATGAGGCAGGAGTGGCCCGGCAATGTGGGTAACCACAGGTCCCATGCTGGCCACAGGAGCATAAATAAAGTGTTAAGACGGGGAGAAGTGCAAAGATTAGTTGGGTGAGAGACCTATGTTGGTAAGCCAGAGAAGAGTCTAGATTGGCAATGACAAGGAGGGCCAGAGGTAGATGCCAGGAACTAGAGCATAGGCCAAAAAACCAACATCCAGAAAAATGAGACCTGGGCACTACAGTTAAAAAGCAGGAAAAATAATCTGGGTGAATACTTAAACCAGGAGGGCTTCTGCCCACTTGTGGCTTCCTGACCTTTCCCAGTGTTTGGCACGTGCAGAATTGGCTCCAGATAAAATAGTAGAGTGGCCAGAAGAGAAGAGTATTCAG
Source organism: Hylobates moloch (assembly GCF_009828535.3). Taxonomy (NCBI): domain Eukaryota; kingdom Metazoa; phylum Chordata; class Mammalia; order Primates; family Hylobatidae; genus Hylobates; species Hylobates moloch. Next base: position 83,467,972 of record NW_026652286.1, on the reverse strand, counting down.
AAGTAAAAGCAAGTAAGGGATTCAGGGAAACTTTCTGGTGGACTTTGATGAAGCAGCTATCATAGAACTTTAGAAGGACTAGGGCTGTGCTCTTTAGGAGGATGACTCTAGGCATGGTTACCACCACAAAAGCCTGATATGCTGTGTAGTGTGTGCTCTGCGTGGAAAGATGTTTCAAGGGTCTTTGACTCTGCAGCTAGGACCCAGTAAGGGACTAAGCTACATGTATTCACTATACACTGTTGGCCATGAATACTCCAGATTATGAATACACATAATGAAGTTATACCAATCTCCACCCTTGAGATGGATAGAGGGCAGGAAACTTCATTTGGGATATAATCTGGTTCTCCCTTATTTTTACTTTGTCCCTTAAGTAACTCAATAGTCTTTTTGATGAGCAGGAGACACATATATCCGCAAAAAGAAATAGAAATTAGATTCTCTTAGATGCAGATGAGATGGTTTTATCATCATGAGATAGCATTGTTTTAAATAGATAATTGGCCTTAACATTTAATTATCACCATTCAGAGAGGCTTTGGATCAACTATGCTAAAATCAAAGATAGCACTTTAGGAAGACGCCTCACAGAATTACTAGTGGCACTGCTGTTTGCAGATGGGTGTTTCACATCTACTTCATCTTGAAGACTATTCCAGGAAGCTAAATTTACCAAATGTAAATCTTCTGTGGATGCTTTCATCTAGGTTCAAATTATATAGCCATGCTTTATGGCAAAGAATTGTTGAGTCTCAATTTTCCATTTTTCCATGAATTGCAGCTGTCTTAAAGTGACCTTCTGAGTAAAACCCTGGCCCTGTCTACAGGCACTTTCTCAGCTCTCCTTTTTCAAAATTGGAAATGACCTTCTATTCACATTCTTTTATGATGCCTCAATTTTTACAGAAAAGGGATGATCCTCTCTCATCCCTGGCAACTGAGAACAGGGCCACCCTAGGGGCATGTCAGAGAGCTAATCTTGAACTCACTGTCAGGAAGCCTTTCAAAAGCTCAGGTAAGAGACAGAATTTCTCTGGGGAAATAGTCAGCAACCCTCTTCCTCTAGAATCTGTGAAATCTAATCTTAACCTAAACCAAACAAGCCAAAAGAATGTGCTCCGGCACAGTGCCAGCAGGACCATTGCAAGAAATAGCTTTGAGGGAAGAACATGCTAGGCTTAATATAAAGTAGATATTGATCAGTACTTGATATTCATTATAGTGCACAGTGTCTTCTGTAGGGAAATCCACCAAAGATTTCTCTCCTTAGGAATAGATATGTGTGTGTGTCATTGAAAAAATGTTTAATTGGAGAGTATAATTTATTGCAAAGTGCATAAAACAGAGCAGTTTGACAAATGAGCAGCCTTGTGAAGGCCCTCCGAGGTCAAGCAGCCCCTTCTCTCCTCCCTTCTCAATCTTCTTTCTGCCACCTGAAATTTAGCCTTACCTTAATTCATATTGCAATCACTTTCTTGATTTTCATTATGTTTTCCTCAGCAATATAGTTTTTAAACTATTTGTATTGTGTGTATATATATATAATATACATATGGAATCACTATATATATATGTATATATATATATATACTTATCTGTCTATTTTGTTCAGTATTAAGATCCATTTAGTATTCCTGAATGTAGCTGTAGTTTGTGCCTTTTCATTGCTGTATATTATTCCAGTGTACCAAAGTATCCTAATTTATCCATCCATTGTACATTTGGTAGATATTTGAGTAATTTCCTTTTAGGTGTTATTGAAAACAATGATGCTCTTAACATTCTTGTAATGCACATGAAATAATTTCTCTGGAATATGTACTTTATAATATCTGGGAACTAAAATAAATATTTCTATATGTACATCATATGTATATATTTACTTATTTATATTTTTAGGAAAAGTATGTATTTCTAAAGGACTAGTATTCAGAATAGGCTTCTATTGTCCTTCTCTCCATCAGTGGATTGGTTTTACTCTTGTAAACAGTGATGAGTCCCTCTTTGCATTGGTTGCCAGAAAAGTAAAAGCTACACATGTTGCCAGACTGTGCTCCATAGAGCATCAGAGACATAGGGGCTGGGTGGATGGGGTGGCTCTGGACCCGCTGAAGAAGGAAGGTAGGAGTAGGGTGCTTCCCCCTCATCTTGTTCATCCAAGCAGAACAGCTTTTACTATTATGAAATATTATTGGCATACAGGCAAGTATAGAGGATAATAACAAACTTGTTTTCATCCAGTATACATATTAGTTTTCTGAATACGTATTTAAGAAATGCTTCTATGGCTTTTATAAATGTAAACATCAGATGTAACTCACACAGAGAAAGTACAGAGGATCAGGAGACCTGACTTTGTTGATCTGGGTCTGGTGTGAGTCATTTCATCTGACTCTTCTTATTCCTTTTATTCTTTAGTGTTGTAAGGCTCAGATGACTGGATGATGTGCTTATTCCAAGAAATTCAGTGAAGAATCTTTAGTAAAATACTAAAAAATATTCACAATAACATAGAGGTAACCATCCGAGACTCCTATGGCCTAGACTCTGGGGTCTGCACCAATGTAGTTATAATGTAGAGATTAATCTATGTACAGTGTTTAGGATTCTTGACATTATTATTTGACCTAGAGATTTTGCTCTTATATTGGGGGACATCTTGGTCTATAACATAGATACATTGTTTTCTGCCTAAAGACACGTCATTCAGATTAACTTTTATGCAGTACTTAAGAGTATGGACTTTGAAGTCAGATAAACTGAGTTCAAATACATATAATGATATGTATATTATATAATGATATGTATATGATAACATTCAACACCCTAACTTCCCAGGTTCTTGATCTTTTCCTTTCTAGTAACATTCGCCTCTTCTACACTTTAGCTACACAGCAACTCCCTGGACCTTGTTAGAAATGGCATCACCTCTGGAATATCCCACTGAAGAATCACCATTTCCCTTCCATTTTGTTTAAACAGCTATGTTAGTTTAGGAACACTAGCTGCTGCAACAGACAAAACACAAAATCCCAGTGCAATATGAATTCACTTCTCACAATAAAAATTTTATATTTCTCACAATATAAATGTATTTCTCAACCTCTTAAAATTTAAACTGGGTGCTCCTGATTAGTGGGCAACTCTCATCTAAGCAGCAGTTCCAAGATGCAGGTCCTTCTGTCTTGCGACTCTACCATCTTCAACATGTGGCTTCCAAGGGCCAAAGAAGGGAAAGGGGATAGAGAATTGCATATGGAAATTTTTATGGGTCAAGCCTAGAATCGGCACACAACACTTCCATCCACAGTCCACCAGCCAGAACTCAGAAACATGTTCACAACAGACAGGAAAAAGAAAAATAAACAGGGTTTAGTGAATATCTAGGCAGTCTCTTCCACTCTATTAACCCATCTAATCTTCAATTTTCAGCCTTATTGAGATATCTGATCTTTTTATCCTTTTCCTTCCTTTCATCTGCTCTCTCCTGGTTCCTGTCCTCCTATTCCAGCCTATTCCTCGTGATGAAGCACCTGAACTACCCTCTTTCAATGCCATCAACTCCCATATCCCCATTATTTTCTTATACGTATTTAGAAAAGTACCAACTATAGATCAGTCTCACCACTCATTTCAGCTCTTCTAACTACGTTGCTGATTGCTTCCAGGAAAATACACACACACTGTAGATTGCTTCCACCAACACTTCATATTTTTCAGCAGCCAGCCACCTGATGTTGCTGAGTAATACTTGTACATCTTTCTAATCAGCCCTCTTTTTCTTTCCGGACAGCAACTGTATCAAATCAATCTCTAATCTCACTGAATTGTTATCTATTTATTTCCTTAAGTTTTAGTTTATAATTTCACTTTGAATATTACAGGGAAAATATGAAGCCAGCATCCCTAGCCTACAGAGAACGGTCACTACAGCGCTTTTAAAACATGCAAGTGGTCGGGCGCGGTGGCTCACACCTGTAATCTTAGCACTTTGGGAGGCTGAGGCGGGTAGATCACGGGTTCAGGAGATCAAGACCATCCTGGCTAACACAGTGAAACCCCGTCTCTACTAAAAACACACACACACACATGAGCCGGGCATGGTGGCGGGCGCCTGTAGTCCCAGCTACTCCTGAAGGTTGAGGCAGGAGAATGGCGTGAACCCGGGAGGCGGAGCTTGCAGTGAGCCGAGATTGCGCCACTGCACTCTAGCCTGGGGGACAAAGCGAGACTCCGTCTCAAACACACACACACACACACACACACACACCACACACACACACACACAAAAGATGCAAGTGACAAGTGATTCCCTAACCAATGTATTTCATAATGGCTTGGTAAAGGGAGTGTCTTCTGGACACTTCCCCCTCCCCAGGGACACACAGGTTAGGGTGCGGTTTTGTGAGTCTTACTGGATGAATCCGTTGTAACATTGCTATCTTCCCAGGTCTTTAAATTCTTTTGCCATTATCGCAGGCACTTCTGGCAACTTATTTGCATTTAGCACGGCCCACTGTTGTGTCTAGATTTTATGCAATCAAGCAAACAGGTAAAATCTATTGAGTCAACATATTGAATTCAGAATCTCAGGTTGGTTCATGCATATTAATACATTTGCAAATAATGTCTTCAAATCTGTAGGTTGTCTCTTTATTAATTGTTTCTTTTGCCGTATAGAAGCTTTTTAGCTTGGTGCAATACTTTTCATCATTTTTGCTTTTGTCACCTATGCCTTTGGGGTTGTAGCCAAGAAATCAGTGTCCAGACAATGTCATAGAGCCTTTTGCCTGTTTTCTTACAGTAGATAGTTTCAGATCTTACGTTTAAGTCTTTAATCTATTTTGAGTTGGCTCACATACAAGGGTTGAGATAAAGGTCCATTTTAGTTCTTCTTTATGTGAAGATCCAGTTTTTCCAACATTTACTGAAGATACAGTCCTCGTCCCCATTATGTGTTCTTGGAACTTTTGTTAAAAATCAATTGACTGTAGGGGTGTGAGTTTATTGCTGGGCTCGCTATCCTATTCCATTGGATAGGATTTGTTGATTTGTCCATTTTTATGCCAAAATATGTGGTATAACATATATTTGTAATGTAGTTTGTAATATATTTCGAAATCCAGTAGTGTGATGCCTTAAGGTTTTTTTTTTTTTTTTTTTTTTTGGTCCAAATTCCTTTGGCTATTTGAGGTCTTTTGTGGTTCCATTATAAATTTTAGGATTTTTTTTTCTGTTTCTGTAAAGTGTAACATTGGAACATTGGAATTCTGATAGGGATTGCAACGAATCTATAGATCACTTTGAACAGCATGGACATTTTAACAGTATCAATTCGGTAGAAGCTGTTTTGAATCTTCTGTGTGGCTGTCACGGTGGCACGGGCCAACTGGCAATGCAGCCTCCCTGGGGTCACCTTCACTGTGCACAGCAATGTGGGGCAGAATCTGCTTTGCTCTGGGCCCTGCCCAGGTGCCCACAGTGGACTATGCTGGGAACAACGGGTCAGTCTCATGGACTGTCTTCCACTGAGCCTTTGCAGCCCCCAAAGAGAGATCAGCATTGCCATTTTGCTCCACATCCTTGGGAAGCCACAAATGACCCTCTCTACCTCCATCCAGCGCCCTCTTCACACTCCTATCCAGAATCTTAACACCCTAATCTCTTTACAGTGCTCCTGAGCCTGTCTTACATATGTGACTTTATTTTGATTTTTGATCTTCACAACACTTCTGAGAGGCAGCTGGGGAAGTATACAATTACTCCTATTGTACAGGTGAGGAAAGCAAAGCTTAGGGAGTTTAATTCCCTGTGGTCATGGTCAATAAGTTGTGAATGCACAAATCAGCTGCTAGTTCTAACACTCTTGGACCCTGAAAGATTTATGGTATTGGGTGAAAGTGACAATCTCTGAATATCATTGCCACAATTGTACGACATTATTTTGAGGACTGGAAATGTTCCTGGAGATTATCTGTCTCATTTTTAATAATGAAGAGACCAAGGTATTGAGAAAGATTGGCCTAGCAAATTGGTAGTCGTGGGACTAGGGCCTAGAACCCAGGGCTGTGGATGCCCGTTTTGGTGCCCTTTGCTCTCTGTCTCTCCTCAAAGTGCCTCCACTTCAGAGACCTTTGTTTCTGAATTCAATCTTTTTTGTTTTTTTTTTCACTAGGGGAAAGAAATTAAGTTCGTAAGAAGCCACTCCTGATTTTCAAGCCCTTCAATTTAAAGCCATGGGGAGGAAATAATTAAATTGAATCAAAGTCACAGCATTTAAAATGCCGATATACACCAGGGTTTCCCCCCCACCCTTTTTTTCTCAGTGTGGTTATGAACAAAATTAATCATGAACACTTTCACCTTAGCAACCCACTGAACTGGAGTCAGAATGAAACATTTTGTGCTGCAAGGATCCATATTCAAACAGAGGCTAACAGACTAAAAATATTCCATCTAAATACATTTAATATGTGCTCTATGAAGATCATAGATTCAATCATTCTGCACGTTCTTGGGAACACTCAGCCTAGCTACTTAGGAGAAACTGCATCTAGAGCAGTTTATGAAATTGAGCCAATTCTACACTTGGGGTTTTAAAAATGTTTGTGAGAGATCAGTATTCACCGGCCAAATTGAGCTCTTTGACCTTGTTCTCTGTTTTAAACTGTCTGACCCTCTCCTTTCTGTTGATGTAAGCATCTGCTGTTGCCTTGGAGAATAAGCACGTTGCTTTTGGATATCTGACCTGGCAGGAAGGATATCAGATGGAGGAGCTTATTTTGCTGGCCAAGTTTAATTCAGAGGAAACCCACTTGGATGCTTCACCTTCTCTGGCATTGCTGATTTTACTGACAATTACAGGATATCCAAAGCTTCAAAATCTACTTATAGGCAATAAACAATGGCCACAGAAGGGTGGAGGTAGAGAGAATGGAAATGAAAATATAGCTTTTTATACATTAGTCATTGAGTTCTTCCAACAGTCCTGGGAAGTAACTAATGTTGTCTCCACTTTACAACTGAAGAAACTGAGACTTAAGTGGTTTATAAAAGGTCAAAAAGCTAACTACAGGACAGAGTCAGGCTTGAATTCTAAGACTTTTTCTGCCAAGTGACGTAAGTTAATAGCCTTATTGATTGAATGAAAGTGTGATGATTTGTCCTTTTCCAGATGGTGACTGGTGTTCTGGGGATCAACTGAGGGTGCAAGAGATAAGTCAAGAGACCCAGTGGACACATAGCCAGACTCTGCCCCAAAGCGTAAGATTTCAGTGCCAAACCTAGTGACCACTATACCCATGGACAATAAGACTGGGTTGGGGCCTGGCTGTAAGACCCAGCCATGCAAACCTGCTGCCTGGATCTGAGAACCAACTCCAAGCATCTGCCTTCAATGCTGATGACCTGATTGTTTTTCTCTCTGTTCTGCAAAAGCGTTCTGTGCTTTCCCACCATGGCGTCCAGGTGTTCCCCATCTCCTGCAGATAATATCCTGCCTCCAACTTTCTGCATATGTCACTTTCCCCTATTTCAAGGCCTGGCTCCAGTGCCCCCTGCTTGGGCAGCACATCCCCTATTGTCTCAGCTCTCCGCATTGGCTCTCTCGTCAAAACAGCGATTGCATTTCCAGTGCTAGATGCCTTCCCTGTGCCATCTCAATCCTCGAACCCGCTTTGACAGCACTGAAGCACAATTTAAAAAATGAATTCAGATGATGAAATGCCTTTACTTACCACCTTACAATTGCGGTTCCTGACCACATCTCCAAACTCATCCCTTACCAGGCTCCAAAGACGCTGGCCTCCTCCCTGTTCCCTGAACACAGCAAGCTTGCTCCTGTGTTACAGCCTTTGTACTTCTGCTCTTTTGGCCTAAATCCTTCCACACACCCACTCCATACCACCACAGCCATCAGTCTTCCTGTGTCGGAATCTTCCTTATCCTTCATATTTCAGCTCAAATCTCCCCCACTGGCAGACGGACCCTGACCACACTAAGTCTTTTCCATACCGAAGTGCTCACAATCACTTTCTAACCCAGTTCCTTGTTCAGATTTCTTCATGGCACCTATCACCACTGGACACCACCTCTACATTGGTTTGGTTGTTTGCTGGTCGTCTGTGTATCCCCATATTGGATGTGAGTTCCAGGAACGTAAAGATCTCATTTTCTTGTTGCTCGCTGGCTCCTCAATGCCCAGGTCAGCTCAAGAATTATTTCCCAATGGATGAAAGAGGAAAGGAGAGAGGAAGGCATACAAAAGAAAGTAGAAAAACGTATGGTATTGGTGTCTTTATATAGTGCTCTATAATCTTTGAAGCCCTTTCGTATGTTTTATCTTAATTCTCACAACAAAATCAAAACATAAGTTCTGTAATCCCCATTTACAGACACAAATTGTGAACACTTGTTATTTACTCTTCAAGCACTTTTTATAAAGTGAAATTAAATGACAGGTGGAAAAAAAGAAAACAAATGTTGCCACAGAGTCGCATAGTAAGTTGCAGAGGCAAGATTTGAACTCAGATCATCTGGCTCCAGAGCCTGGCTCTTTACTAGCCCATGAAGTTGACAGATTCAAAGTTAAGTCCCTTACCTGATAAAGGACTAGGAGATTTTGACTCTTTTGAGTATTGGACTCTAGACCATTGCCGTTCTTGCTTTTCCTTCTGCACCACCAAGGACCTAGGAGTGGGAAGTAGGGGGCAGTGGAGGGAGAGAGCGTTTGTGAAGACGGGATGAGCCAACATACAATTTCCGGCCGGCTGTGGTGACTCACGTCTGTAATCCCAGCACTTTGGGAGGCCGAGGCGGGCAGATTGCTTGAGCACAGGAGTTTGAGACCAGCCTGGGCAACATGAGGAAGCCCTGTCGCTTGCTCTCTCTCTCTCTCTCTCTCTCTGTCTGTCTCTCCCCATATATATATATATATATACACACACACACATATATATGTATATATATGTATATACACACACATATATGTATATATATACACATGTATATATGTGTATATACACACACATGTATATATATGTATACACACACACACACACATACATACACACACACAAATCAGCTGGGCATGGTGGCATATGCCTGTAGTCCCAGCTTCTCTGAGGCAAGAAAATCGCTTGAACCTGTGAGGTGGAGGTTGCAGTAAGCTGAGATCACGCTGCTACACTCCAGCCTGGGTGACAAAGTGAGACTCCATCACAAGAAAAAAGAAAAAGATACAACTTCCTTCACCACTGCACTCCAGCCTGGGTGACAGAGTGATACTCTATCTCAAGAAAAAAAAAAAAAAGATACAACTTCCTTCACACTGCCACCTGTCCTATGCTCCCTCTAATCCACTCTCCCTGCTGTTCCATCCTGCTCTGTGCCCTGGAAGACTGACCTGCAAGGATTTCGCCAAAGAGCTCTCTTTCCCTCTTGCTTCCTGTAGAGTTCCCCCATCAGGAAACTTTGGTAAGAGAGAGGAAGCTGGCAGGGGTGGGAAGCGAAGTTATTTAATCCCTCAACTCCTTCCTGGTGAGGGCATAGTTCATTTCTGTAGGGCAGCCTTCTCCTCACAGACTCCTGGGCTTTCAGCCTGGGGGTGATAGCCAGGTCCCATTGTGACTAGCCTCTGGCTACTGTAGCATCCACTTTTTGGGGTTTCCCTATGTATGCCCCACCTTTGAACATGGGCCTTGTATTCAAGGCTCTGCAAATTACTCAATGTGTGTGCCATTTTTGTGTCCTGTCCAAACTCTGACTTACACATTACACTCAGTTTTGCCAGTGAGGCCAGCTGGGAGACATTAGTTGAAAAGTCTTTTATTCTATGGACCCAGAGCAATTGAGTAGCCTCTAGTGTTTCTCAAGAGAGGCATATTCCATGCACAGACAGGCTCTCCCATTCGTATTCCTTTGTTTGCAAGACAGAAGACAGCCTTTGAGTGTTTCCTTTCTGATTCAGGTGATTTCTCGATCATGAGACAGGCCTTTCCTAAGCTCTCTCATTTTAAAGGTCAAATAACTGATCCTTTTCCTTCTATGAACTTCATTTTCAACATATGTTTTTGTTACTCCTACAACTGTTACGGTGACTATATATATGTGTATATGTGTGTGTGTGTGTGTGTGTATGCATGTATTTTGTATATAGTTGACCTTTGAAGAAACTACAATTTACTAGTATGTGCTATTGTCAGATTGTCAAAATAATTTTCACCCACTATCTTCATTTTATCTTGGGAGCAAACTATGATTTTAATTGAAATTCAGAAAAATCAGGAAATGAGACACCCCTAGTGCAAACACTATTTTCAAGTCTGTATATCACTTTCCAGTCCTCATCCACACAGGCATTTTTATTTTTACAAGTTACATATGTAATTTTGTATTTTGTATTTTACCCTAATGTTATATCAGAAGCATGAGTCTCCATATTATCGCTTCTAATGATGACATGATATTCCATGAGATAGACACACCATAATTTGCACAGCCATTTCTATTTTCTGAATAACATGGTGGAAAGCACCCTGGTTTGGAATCAGACAACCAGAAGCAAATTCTGGCTCTCTCAGTCACTAGCTGTATGACTTTCTTTGAGTTACTCAATTATTTTTGCACCTCAGTTTTTCATCTTTCAAATGGGAATTCTAATAAAATACGCCCTTTATATGTTGCAGAGGTTGTAAAGACCGACTGAGATAATGGATATGAAAATGTTTCTGAACTCTATAGTTGAATGACACTTGTTCAGTATCTTATGCCCCCTTGTTTAATGTTCTTCATAATGCTTATCTCTATCTGAAATTATATTGTTTTATCATTTCTTACTTGTCTTCCCCCATCAGACTGTCAGTGTTGCAACATCTGACCATTGCCCATCCTATTCACCTATGAATCTCCAGAACCTGGTATGTAGTAGGTTCAAGAAATACTTGTTCATAAATTGAGAGACTTAAGTGTGTTTCATTTAAGGACTGAGGGAAAGTGGTTATGCTACCAAGATTCCATTTCTTTTTTTTAAAATTTATTTATTATTGTTTAATTATTATTATACTTTAAGTTTTAGGGTACATGTGCACAATGTGCAGGTTTGTTACATATGTATCCATGTGCCATGTTGGTGTGCTGCACCCATTAACTCGTCATTTAGCATTAGGTATATCTCCTAATGCTGTCCCTCCCCCCTTCCCCCCACCCCACATCAGTCCCCGGAGGGTAATGTTCCCCTTCCTGTGTCCATGTGTTCTCATTGTTCAATTCCCACCTATGAGTGAGAATATGCAGTGTTTGCTTTTTTGTCCTTGCGATAGTTTACTGAGAATGATGGTTTCCAGTTTCATCCATGTCCCTACAAAGGACATGAACTCATCTTTTTTATGGCTGCATAGTATTCCATGGTGTATATATGCCACATTTTCTTAATCCAGTCTGTCATTGTTGGACATTTGGGTTGGTTCCAACTCTGCTATTGTGAATAGTGCCGCAATAAACATACGTGTGCATGTGTCTTTATAGCAGCATGATTTATAGTCCTTTGGGTATATACCCAGTAATGGGATGGCTGGGTCAAATGGTATTTCTAGTTCTAGATCCCTGAGGAATCGCCACACTGACCTCCACAATGGTTGAACTAGTTTACAGCCCCACCAACAGTGTAAAAGTGTTCCTATTTCTCCACATCCTCTCCAGCACCTGTTGTTTCCTGACTTTTTAATGAACGCCATTCTAACTGGTGTGAGATGGTATCTCATTGTGGTTTTGATTTGCATTTCTCTGATGGCCAGTGATGATCATTTTTTCGTGTGTTTTTTGGCTGCATAAATGTCTTCTTTTGAGAAGTGTCTGTTCATGTCGTTCGCCCACTTTTTAATGGGATTGTTTGTTTTTTTCTTGTAAATTTGTTTGAGTTCATTGTAGATTCTGGATATTAGCCCTTTGTCAGATGAGTAGGTTGCAAAAATTTTCTCCCATTCTGTAGGTTGCCTGTTCACTCTGATGGTAGTTTCTTTTGCTGTGCAGAAGCTCTTTAGTTTAATGAGATCCCATTTGTCAATTTTGGCTTTTGTTGCCATTGCTTTTGGTGTTTTAGCCATGAAGTCCTTGCCCACGCCTATGTCCTGAATGGTATTGCCTAGGTTTTCTTGTAGGATTTTTATGGTTTTAGGTCTAACATGTAAGTCTTTAATCCATCTTGAATTAATTTTTGTATAAGGTGTAAGGGAGGGATCCAGTTTCAGCTTTCTACATATGGCTAGCCAGTTTTCCCAGCACCATTTATTAAATAGAGAATCCTTTTCCCATTGCTTGTTTTTGTCAGGTTTGTCAAAGATCAGATAGTTGTAGATATGCGGCATTATTTCTGAGGGCTCTGTTCTGTTCCATTGATCTATGTCTCTGTTTTGGTACCAGTACCATGCTGTTTTGGTTACTGTAGCCTTGTAGTATAGTTTGAAGCCAGGTAGCGTGATGCCTCCAGCTTTGTTCTTTTGGCTTAGGACTGACTTGGCGATGTGGGCTCTTTTTTGGTTCCATATGAACTTTAAAGTAGTTTTTTCCAATTCTGTGAAGAAAGTCATTGGTAGCTTGATGGGGATGGCATTGAATCTATAAATTACCTTGGGCAGTATGGCCATTTTCACAATATTGATTCTTCCTACCCATGAGCATGGAATGTTCTTCCATTTGTTTGTATCCTCTTTTATTTCATTGAGCAGTGGTTTGTAGTTCTCCTTGAAGAGGTCCTTCATGTCCCTTGTAAGTTGGATTCCTAGGTATTTTATTCTCTTTGAAGCAATTGTGAATGGCAGTTCACACATGATTTGGCTCTCTGTTTGTCTGTTATTGGTGTACAAGAATGCTTGTGATTTTTGTACATTGATTTTGTATCCTGAGACATTGCTGAAGTTGCTTATCAGCTTAAGGAGATTTTGGGCTGAGACAGTGAGGCTTTCTGGATATACAGTCATGTTATCTGCAAACAGGGACAATTTGGCTTCCTCTTTTCCTAATTGAATACCCTTTATTTCCTTCTCCTGCCTGATTGCCCTGGCCAGAACTTCCAACACTATGTTGAATAGGAGTAGTGAGAGAGGACATCCCTGTCTTGTGCCAGTTTTCAAAGGGAATGCTTCCAGTTTTTGCCCATTCAGTTTGATATTGGCTGTGGGTTTGTCATAGATAGCTCTTATTATTTTGAGATACGTCCCATCAATACCTAATTTATTGAGAGTTTTTAGCATGAAGGGTTGTTGAATTTTGTCAAAGGCCTTTTCTGCATCTATTGGGATAATCATGTGGTTTTTGTCTTTGGTTCTGTTTATATGCTGGATTACATTTATTGATTTGCGTATGTTGAACCAGTCTTGCATCCCAGGGATGAAGCCCACTTGATCATGGTGGATAAGCTTTTTGATGTGCTGCTGGATTTGGTTTGCCAGTATTTTATTGAGGATTTTTGCATCAATGTTCATCAAGGATATTGGTCTGAAAGGGATATCACCACTGATCCCACAGAAATACAAACTACCATCAGAGAATACTACAAACACCTCTATGCAAATAAACTAGAAAATCTAGAAGAAATGGATAAATTCCTCGACACATACACCCTCCCAAGACTAAACCAGGAAGAAGTTGAATCTCTGAATAGACCAATAACGGGCTCTGAAATTGTGGCAATAATCAATAGCTTACCAACCAAAAAGAGTCCAGGACCAGATGGATTCACAGCCGAATTCTACCAGAGGTACAAGGAGGAACTGGTACCATTCCTTCTGAAACTGTTCCAATCAATAGAAAAAGAGGGAATCCTCCCTAACTCATTTTATGAGGCCAGCATCATCCTGATACCAAAGCCTGGCAGAGACACAACCAAAAAAGAGAATTTCAGACCAATATTATTATTATACTTTAAATTCTAGGGTACATTTGCACAACGTGGAGGTTTGTTACGTATGTATACATGTGCCATGTTGGTGTGCTGCACCCATTAACTCGTGATTTGCATTAGGTATATCTCCTAATGCTATCCCTCCCCCCTCCCTCCACCCCACGACAGGCCCCGGTGTGTGATGTTCCCCATCCTGTGTCCGAGTTCAGTTTTTCAATTCCCACCTATGAGTGAGAACATGTGGTGTTTGGTTTTCTGTCCTTGCAACAGTTTGCTCAGAATGGTGGTTTCCAGCTTCATCCATGTCCCTACAAAGGACATGAACTCATCCTTTTTTATGGCTGCATAGTATTCCATGGTGTATATGTGCCACATTTTCTGAATCCAGTCTATCATTGATGGACATTTGGGCTGGTTGCAAGTCTTTGCTATCGTGAATAGTGCCACAATAAACATACGTGAGCATGTGTCTTTATAGCAGCATGATTTATAATCCTTTGGGCATATATCCAGTAATGGGATGGCCGGGTCAAATGGTATTTCTAGTTCTAGATCCTTGAGGAAGATTCCATTTCTTTAGGTGACTGCAACAGTCATATGATTTATACCACCTTGGGAAAATATAACAAATAAGCATTCAGTAGACCCATGAAAAGGCTGGTAGGCATTTCCGAAAGCTTTCATTCATATGAAGTAAGCTAGAGCTGTTCTAAGTGCCAGCTGTGCTTCTGAATGAGGCAACCCAACCTAGGATGGGAGAAACAATTGAAAGAAGGTTTTGAACTCTGAATCTTAGTCTGTCACTCCAGCACACATGGGCTTCTGAGTGAACTATGTTCAAGTTCAATAAAGAACAAGGGTTGAAAGTGATGTAAACTTGGCTTGTGGTTCTTATTCCACAACTCTGTGACTATACCAAAAACTATTGAATGGTACACTTAACAGGGGTGAATTTTATGATATGTGAGTTATATTTCCATAACATTTTGTTTTAAGGAAAAGAATGAGAGGAATCCAGTAAACCTGGATATTGACTGCCTTATATTGTGCCACATCTGTTATTAGTAAAGTGAAGCAATTCACTCTAACACTGTATATTGAAGTCAGAAGAACATAGGTAGTATGTTAGCAAAAGGAAAAATATATTAAAGAAACTGAGCAGGAAGCACACTTAGAGGTCATAGTCCAAATCCTTAATGTGCGTGAATTTTTGTTGTTGTTGTTGTTGTTGTTTCAAGACAGAGTCTCTCTCTGTCACCCAGACTGGAGTTGCACTGGTGCAATCTTGGCTCACTCCAACCTTCGCTTCCTGGGTTCAAGCGATTCTCATAACTCACCCTCCCTAATAGCTGGGATTACAGGCACGTACCACCATGCCAAGCTAATGTTTGTGTTTTCAGTAGAGATGGGGGATTTAGCCATGTTGGCCAGGCTGGTCTTGAACTCCTGGCCTCAAGTGATCAGCCTGCCTCAGCCTCCGAAAGTGCTAGGATTACAGGCATGAGCCATGATGCCTGGCCCAAACCCTTAATTTTTACAAACAAGTTAAGCAATTTGCTCATGGTTACACAACTAGCTAAGAGCAAATCTGGTCTGAAACTGTGACCTCTTGACTGCTGGTGCATGACCCTGCACCAGTGGTAATGGACAATGGTGAGACATAGACAATTTTATTTTAGAAGTCACAAAGAGAAGAGAAATAAATTCCAAAAACTGTAGATCATTCAATATGACATCAATTTGAATCCAAATCTAGAATAAATTTTAAAGTATGTGGTGTGTGAGCTTTTAGAAAAGAAAGAATTGTTCCATGAAGTCAGCATGGATTATGAAGAAAGGGTCTTAGAAAATTGTTCTATCTGTGTTGTTGAAACGATTCCAATAGATTGAGGGAATGACATAATGTTTCTTGATTCAGCTGAAGCATTTGAGAAAGTCTTTCATATATTTTTGCAATCAAGATAAAGAAATGTGACCTGAATAATGGGGAGGTTTGGAATATACATTGCTTATTGAACAACTACATCCACAAAGTGTTTGGAGGCTTCTAGTAGTAGATGAAAGAATTCTGTCCTTAGTTCTAAACTTCTTCACTGTTAATAGGATAGCAGACACAGATACAGTAGCTGTTCATGTGAAAATGATACGTTAATGTTTATTGAAACATTAATCTTGAAATGCATTAGTCTATTAATAGCAATATAAACACTGTATTCTGTGTTGTCAGACCACACCTTGGAGATTTAAGACAAACATTGACACAGTAGAATGTCTTTACAAGAAGGTGCACAATGTGGTGGGGCTGGGGGTGGCTCTGAAAAACATGACATGGTTCGTATTAAGAACATTTGAAAGGACTAGGATCATTACACAGGAGAAGAAAAGACTGGGGGAATTATGGTAACTACTTCAAATACTTAAAGGTTGCTATGTGAAAATGGATAATACTTAGCCAATGAGGCTCCAGAGAGACAACCAGGTGGAAAGTTAAATGATGGTAAAAGAGGAATGGGGGAAATCAGAGCAAGATTAATTGACATAACTGAAGTCACTCTATACAGCTGGGCCTAAAGCCTAAGTACTCTTAAATTAATCTCTAGATCAAGAGTGGTAATCCAAAGGCTAATTACTTGAATGACATGGTTTTAGACCCTTGCAAAATTACATTAACGTCACTTCTATCATATTTTCATCTTATACAAGAGGCAATCTATTTAAAAACCTACTATACATTGATTGAAAAAAAATTGAAGACATATCCCACACATAAATTATTGTACTCTACGTGAAGAACACCTACAGAATTACCTTTATGACCCAAGTTCCAGGATAAACTTTGCTTTCCCTGAAGAATCAAGGAGCTCATTATCTTTCCCTTTGAATGAGATCAACTTCCTCCATCTCCTATCTCACTTAATGGTAACATCAATTTTTTACCTACCGTGCACTCTAGACTGTCCCCATTTCTTCACTGGCAAGTCCTGACAGTTCTACCTCTACAGCACATTCACTCATGCAGATTCTCCTAGGGCTACCACTTTGGTTACACTAGAGTAAATGATATATATGATGGACAGTAGGTCATCTCCTTCAAGTATTCATTCAAATATCACAATTATCTCAAAAATACCTTCTCAATGGATACTACACTGGCCACCCTTCTTAATAGTTCAACTTGCCTCTACCCGCAGCCTGGATATACCTTACCATGGTCTGCTTTTTATATTTTTCCATATGACTCACTATCTTCCAACACACTATATAATTTACTTATTTATTATATTTATTACCTATCTGTTTCCTGCTGTCTGAAGGTAAGCTTCATGAGCTCAGAAATCTTTTTGTCTTTTTTTCAATGTTGCATTATCTAGAACAGTGCACTGAAACTACACACACAAGAAACATTGGTGGAATAAATGAATAAATAGTTGCAATAGCACATTAAGGAAATGATGAGCAATATGACCTGGCTAAAGATGTGGGATATGGCAAAAAGAGCTTACAAGCCAGAATCCTCCTCCAGCTGCAAACAAATTGAAAAAAAAATGACTAATAGTCAAATGTGCAAACTCCAGGGAAAAAAAAAAACTTCAAAGGAATAGTCATGTTTTAAAAAAAGAAAGAGAACTCCATGTGCCAAAAATGAAGGAGCTCAAAGCTGGAGAATTAAGAGGCTCTGACACTGCTACAGCTCTAGGGGTAGTAAACAAACATTATTTGCCCTACGGACTGAGGTCTAGGGCTTTAATACCTAAGAAAGAACAGGGAACATGGCCTTGGGCCCACCCAAGTGGAGAGGATCTTGGACAGAAACCCCTTCATAAAACCTGAGCCTCAAAGGGCTTCCCTGACTGTGAAAAGAAAACTAATAAAACTCTACCCACCAGCCAAAGGAAGGAAAAAGAAAACTTTCTGCCCACCAAGATGGTGCATAGGTGGAAAAGAGTCATCCCCGAGAAGAATTCTGGGTGTCATGAATAGGTGCAGTGCAAACTGATAATCCTCCTCATTGTGCCATACCCCCAAGCAAATAAGTTAGCATAAAAGCTTGTCCTGGGCCGAAATCCCCCAAAACACTGGCAGAAGCCAACATACAACTATTTTGAAGGAAGCATATACAACCCAGCTTATATGGGGCTCTCACAGAGAAAAACACCCCTGCTGAAAATGAGCACACAATACAAAATTACAAACTGTAGGCTAAAACAAACTACCAAAATAAAATATCAAAATAACGTGATGAAACAAATGAGTTTACAAAAACAATAAAACTTTTCAAAATGAAAGAGTTAAGTCATTTAAACTAGAATTTAAGAGGTGGAAGGAAGTGCCAAGAGATGAGGAGTCTGAGACCAGATGATAACAGATTTTATATAACATCCAAGAAAGCCTGACCTTGATTCAGTAGTTATTGAGAAGTGTGGAGAGGTGTTTAAGTAAGGCAGTGACATTGTCACATTTATAATTTAGGAAGAAACCACTGGCAACCTTGTAGTAGAAGATGGGGTAGAAAATTAAAATCAGGAAGACCCAAGTAAAAAGTTATAATATTTAGGTGTCATTCATTTACAAATAACAAGAATAGTCATTCAAACTGCCTTTAGTAGAAAAATATTTATTGACTCATTTAATTGAAAAATCCTAGCTACTTTATGGTTTGTGAAATGAAGGCTTGATCAACATGTTCAAATTACGTGATCAGAAAGATATGTGCATCTAAGGTCTGCTTTTCTACATTGAATTCATTCCCACGCAGATTTTTCAAATCTGTGGTAATCCACAGAGTTCTAAGTCCTGCAGAAAATGAAGGTTTCTCCTCACAGATCATTCCAGCAAATGTCTCAAGATCAGTTCTAGCTGGCCCAACCAAGATCCAGGAAGAGGGGCCAGGATACTTAAACTGTGTGGACTGAGATGGGAAGAGGTAATTGCCAAAGGGAGATTGACCAGCCAATGAGTGCTTTGTGGGTAGGAGTTAAACTCAGGCTAAGAGTAACTTAAACTTATTTCTCTAAGAGGTGAAATTTTCAGGTCCTAATTTTTAATAAGCTAAATGTAGGAGCAGAGGTCAACAGAATTGAAACCCTTCTGCCTACCCCTCATGATATCTTACAGTGTGCCAGATCTGTGGCATATATGATCAAATCATTGTCTCTGTGTTTCTGTTTCTTCTAACCAGGACTTATGTAGAATCATTCTATGGCAGTCATACCTCTGCATTACAGGATGTTTTTATCCTCTTTAAATGCTCTCTGTGAATCTTCAACCTTGAGATCTGTGCTCATATATCAGGGTAAATCTTCTGTTTTTGTTGTCGTCTTCCTTGTCCTGTCCATGAGCTGTAGCTCTTCTGAACAAAGTGTCCTTCCTGGCCGTGTCCTGGGCATGTGGACCATCACACCAAGCCTTATTGACAGGCCTGTGGGCTTGTGTCACTCTTTATTTCCATCTGCGTGGTTACTTCAGGTTCACTTTGTTTGTGGCCATATAATCTATGTGGATACACACAGAGACATCTATGTCACAAGTGTTGTTCCAGACTCTCTTTGCTATTGTTCATTTACGTGGATTTTGTAGTAGCTTCTTTGTTCTTCCACTCAATTCATAACACAATGTCCACTTTAACAATTGGTCTGGACATTCTGAAATTCTCTCCTCTGTCTTCAGTGGCCTACTGCAACCCTGGTGCCTCCTGTACCCCTCCAATCCTTCCTTCCTTCCCCAATGGGGGTGCCACTCACAGGTTTCACTTGACTTTCTCATCTTCTCTATGATCTCCTCAACTCCAATCGCATCCACCGACCCCTTTATGCAGAGGCATCCAAATCTGTATTTCCCATCTTTTTCTGACATTCAGACCTGCTGTTCTACCAGAGTGTCTGGCCCATACTTCAAACTCACTATGCCTCAAAATGAACATATTGTATGTTTCCATTTCATAAACCAGCCCTTCTTCTCTCCTATGTGTTTTCCATGTCTTCCTTTTGTGTTTATTAATGGAAACATCATTTCCCAGGCCACACGGGATACAAGTCTAAGTGCCACTTCTGACTCCTTCCTCTCCTGTAGGTTCCATGTTTCATCACCAAGTCCTGGCCAGCCCTAGCATGGCTTTGCCTGGACTTACTGTAGCCATGGATTGGCTTCTATGCAGCTCAGAATGGGGAGGAGGAGGGCAAGCTCACACAGAGAGAGCTTTGACCTGAACAGTGACTGAGAAAGAGATGAACTGGTCTTGGGGAACCTAAACAGTGACTGAGGTATAATAGCAGTAGCCTAATTAGCCTGGATAAATGCACTCAACTGGATTGAAGATACATAAATAGCATAAAATAAGTTATTTGCTCTAGGCAGAACTGAGGGCTCAGAATCAGGAAAAGTACTTGTAGTTATAAAATAAAATTCCATTTTTATGTTCTCCTGATATGTGGCCAACTTGTCTTCTGTGCCTGATCTGTAGAATTTGTGAGTAGATGGTGTGACCTATTACAAGTAGCTCAGACAGATGACCACTCTGAGTAGTTGTGGGTTTCCAGACGGAAGGGAAAATCATAGCAAGGACCTCAGAAAGGCACACCTCAGGGACAGACATGAGAGTGGAAGAACTTTCCAGGTTCTCAGCCATCCTGAGCAAGATGAGAAATCCTCACAGTTCTGGGAAGTCATATGTAACAGCTGTGGGACTGATGTTTTATGTTGATTAAAGTTGTCAGTGCAAGTCTGTGATGAGAATCCTCATGCTATTTCAGATCTTCCCGGAAGTGCTAGTAGAGTGAGTGGGGGATGCTCACCAAACCTTCCTCGCATTCTTACATGACATGTGTTCGTGGCCTTTCTCCTCTCTGGGATTGCTGATGCCACAACAGACAAGCTTCCTTGTCTGTGAGGAAATGCCTCATAGACAGTGCCTCACACTCAGCTCTCAGTAAATATAGGTTCACAGAGTAAGAGCATCATTCTGTCTTCACTTCATGGGTCCTTGCTTTTCCAATTCACCCCACCCCCATGCTGGATTAGAGACCCTCTCCATTGATCAGTCTACTTGAGTGTACAAATATAATAAGAGCTAAAATACAGTAGACCCTTGATTCAGGCTGGCCACTCTGCTGCTCCACACTCATCAGCGACAGGACCAGCTGAAGAAACATACACTGGAAATCCCAACTCTGGAATGCCTGGCCCTGCCCTTCCCTCTAGGGTAAAGCCTCTCTGAGAATAAAAAAGAAAAGCAACCCAAGTTGTGCTGACTTGTAAGCATTCTAAAACATCCAAGAGATAGAAAAAGACAGAGTGAAGTAACATTTGCCAACTTAAAAATAACTGCCATTAGTGGAAACAGAATTATCTTCTCTGAATGACCTAGAAAATGTTTCAAGCTTAATACATATTAACTAAATCACTGAATAGTGAAAAACATTATTATCTACTTTTACAACATTTGATAACAAAAAACACAGTTCTGAAGAAACTTTGAATCTGCATTATGAATGTAGCATTTAGCACTGTCTGAGATAGTTGAAGCGCAGTCAACACAAACTGGGAAGAAGGGAGGAAGGGAGGGAGAGAAGGAGGGAAGGAGGGAGGGAGGGAAGCAGGGTAGGGGTGCAGGAGGGAAGGAAGGGAGGGAGGGAGGGAAGGAGGGAGGGAAGGAGGGATAAGGATACTTTATTATAATTATGTGCAGTTTCAAAACATTTTACTAATAAGTGTTCCTCAAATTATTGTGTGTTGTTCTTTGTTAACTTTAGAGAAGAGCTTTACTAATATGAACAGAAATTAATTCAACTCAATCTGATCTGGCTCCAGTGAGTCAGTATTTCTACCACTATTCATAACCTGATGAAAGAACTTGGGTTTCAAAGTCAGATGGGGCTCAAGTCCCACCTTAGCCAGTCATTGACTATATGAGATCCACCATCTTCATCTGGACTGTCTTCATGCTGTAGAGACAGTGGTGTATAAAGTTCGATGCACAAGCTCTGATACTAGACCCCTTGGGTTAGGCTGGAATGTGAGTTCTGTTGTTTACTAGCTATGAGAACAGGGCAAGCTAATTCTCCTGTCTGTGCCTTAGTTTCCTCAGATGTAAACTGGGGACTGATAACAGTCCTTCCCTTGTGACGTTTTAAAATAATTAAGTGAAATAATGCATGTAAAACACATAGAATAGAAGCTGTAATATGTTTATCGAATAAACATTAGCATTATCATTATATCCTTAAGAAGGTAAGCTTTTGGAGAGAAGGAACTTCAAGGGGTTTGTTAACAACTGTATTCTCGGTGGAAGCCTAACATATAGTTGAGCTTCATTAACCATTTGGTGAGTAAAGAAATAATATATCCTTACAGGGTTGTTTTGTGGAGGGATGAACTTGTCCAAACACATGGAATACCTTATGAAGAATAGCCATTCAATAAATGCTGATTATATTCTCTTTCCCTGAACTCATCTGCATAATAATCCATATGTCTCCTTTTCAAATGTTCTCTTTCCCTTGAGAAAAAATATGTCTTGCTCCTTAAGATAATCTAATATATTGGTATATAAATGAGTAGCATTTACAATGTCATATGCTGGCCTTGGCTCTTTCTAGACTGAGGAAAACTGGTTCTTTCATTTTTTTTTTTTTTTTTTTTTAGATGGAGTCTTGCTCTGTCTCCTAGCCTGGAGTGCAGTGGCCTGATCTCAGCTCACTGCAACCTCCGCCTCCAGGTTGAAGTGATTCTCCTAATTCAGCTTCCCCAGTAGCTGGGATTACAGGCACATGCCACTACACCCAGCTAATTTTTGTATTTTTAGTAGAGACATGGTTTCTCCATGTTGGCCAGGCTGGTCTCAAACTCCTGACCTCAGGTGATCTGCCCACATGCGCTAGAGGGATTATCCTTTCTGGTGCCCACGAGCGAAGCACCTCTCTGTTGGGTTTTCCACCAGTACTGCCCACATAGGGCTCTGGACAGTATAGGAAAAGGAAGGACACTGTGCCAGCTTATCACCAACTCATCAATCATGCAAGGATATTCGATAGGCTTTTCAGATCGTTACTTTATCAGAAATCCAAATACGACTACTCCTTGGCTTTGTGGAGATCATAAACCTTACATTCTCCTTCACAGAGGCCAATAAACAAAACTAAGAATCCCAAAGAATTAGAAAAAAAAAACTTCCTCTCATTCAATAATTCCACAAACATGAATATAGTAAAACAAAACAAAGCAACAAACAGTAATCTTTCCTGTCACTCTCCCTTTCTGAATTCTCAGTAGAAATCATCTTATATCGAAAGAATATTAGAAAACCAAACTGTTAGAATTAGAAGAAACTTAACTGTCAGAGGATGCAGGGAGTGTCTGGATGTGGGGGTAAGATGGGATGACTTTGGACTAGGAACCAAGGAGTATCTAAGACCTACTGTTAAGCAGCCATCTCCCCATGAGATCCCTAAAGGACACAGACCCAGCCCTGGCACTCTTGACAGAGCCAGCAGAGACCAACCTGGGGACCTGTCTTGTAGAAGCAAGAATTAGAAAGGACTAGAGGAGGCCAAAAAGAGAGAGAAATGGCTGGTGCTTCTCTCAGGAAGAGCTGCCCCAGATCTCCCTCCGTTCAGCTTTAGAGAGGGAAGAAACAGAAGGACTGTTCCCATTGCATCCAGCTTTTAGCACCTACAAACATTGGCCAGTAAATATCCTTGCATTTAAGTGCCACTCCTCCTTCTTGGTAATGGAGGGGAATTAAATGTTGTGAGGCTTGAGAGAGGACAGAGATAGAGGCCATGGTTTGGAAATTTCCTGGGCATGCCGGCACCTAATATGGTGAAAAACAAAGGGTTCAGTCAGAGAGACCTGGGCCCACTCCTTGTTCCTCCATTTACTAATTATACGCCCTTATAAAAGTCACTTAGCTTCTCTAAGCCTGAAACTTCTCATCTAAAAATCGATCATTGCTACCACATAGAGTTGTTATAAAAATTAAAAGAGGTCATGTTGGGAAAGTCCTTAGCACAGTGTCTGTTGCAGTGTTTGAGTATCTCTGTTGACAATGTGCTCATTACTTCACCAGGGAACCTATTTTATTACTGGATAGCTGTAGAAAATTATTTTTCTTTATTTGAGATGGACACGTTTTACTCCTTCTTCTTCCCCTGGAATGAGATAAAATAAGCATGCTCTGTCTTCTATGTGACAGTTTCTTATGTATTCAAAGGCAGCTGTCGTGCTCCCCTGAGTCTTATGCTCACCAGCACCAACATCCTTCGTATTCTTAGCCATTTTATATGGATTAGTTTTTGTGCCTTTCACCACCCAGATTGTTGTCCATCATCCTGAAAAGATTATGCAAAAATCTGAATACTGCTCTTCATTTTATTGTCACATAAAGGTATGTCTCTGAGACATCTCACATTAGACACTTCATCACAAACACTGACTAAGCAGCGGAATAAAGTCATGCTATTCGGGGTAAGACAATTTGTTAGCAAAACTACCTAGTTTTGCTAATTCATCCCTCCAGCAAGTGTTGATTGAGCACCTATAGAAAAATCAGGTAACTTGGTAGGTGCTGGAGACACTGAGATGAACAAGAAAGACACCGACTTGGCCCCCCAGGGATCTTACAGTTAGTGTGGGAGACTCATGACAGCTACGCAGGCAACTAGAGTGACACTGACACCGAGAATGAACATGCTGAGAAGAAGGGAAAAGAGAAAGACTGAGCTTCTTGAGGGCAGGGTTCCACTTCCTCATTCTCCCTTGTCCACATTCCATGCAATCTTATTCCTGTACCATGCATTTCCCCCATAGCACATTTCCTCCATAATGTCTCCTAACCTGCTCATGTTTTTTTTCAAATTGTAAATCAGATTATATCATTTCGCTGCTTAAAAATCCCCAGAGCAGCTTAGCTTTCTAAGGCATATTGTGAAGTGAAAAAAGCAAGGTTCAGAATGACATCTGCAATAACATATAATCTATGTGATAGCAAACAATAATACATTGAAATGTATTATATGGCAATGATAGACAGATGATTGATAAATAGGCTGACAGGATAAATAGATAATGCCTTTTAAAATCCCCAGTGGCTTTCCAATGCACTTAAAGTCAAGCGTTGTTCCCTTGCCTACGAGACCCCAAATATCTCTCACTGCCTCTCCAACCTTTGTTGTTCTCTCTCCCCCTCACTGTGTTTCAGCTACAAAGGCTCACATTTTCCTTCAGCATGCCAAAACCTTTCCTGATACAGAGCTTTATACTAGCTGTTCCTTTGTGTGGAATCCTCTGCTCCCTGGTCTTCCAAGGACTTACTATTTCAGACACAGCACAGGGTTCATTGCCTCCAGGAAGCCCTCCCTACAACTCAAACTAAAGTAGTCACCATGTTACTATTTCATTGCCTGACCTAAAGTTCTCTATTTAGCGCTTTTTCTACATTACTTTCAAATACCCATTGTGTATATGCTTATTTTTCTCCTCCATCAGAATGTAAATTCCATGAATACAGAATCTTCTGTCTTATTCACCAGTGTGTAGAACATTGTGGGCATGTAATAGATATTCAATAAATAATTGTCAAATGATTTAATGAATTTTTGATGACTCAATACTTACTATAGTGCCTTGCACCTAGATACGTAGAAAGAATGAGTGAATTGGGAGAAAGGAGAAAGCAGCAAAAGTTCACTGAGTCCATGGAAGGTGGAAATGGACAAAACACCCAAACTTCCCATCCGGCATGGTTTAGTTTTGTATCACCCCTGCCTGCTGCTCACAGTCATTCCTTTCATTCCTACATATGTGGAAGTGAATTTGTTATGGACCTTAATGTCTCCTAACCTAATCTGGTGCCTTCTGTACACTGTTGAGAGTCAGAGTCAAATAAGTAATCTCAGGATTGTAGACCTGGGCTCCGTCCATGGCCCAGAAACACCACAGATGTTTGCTTTGTATCAGCTTTGCAGATGTCATCTGCTGCCTTGCTACTGTCCTGTGTGGGCTGCCACACTCTCTGAAGACCTCATGCCACCTGCCTGCCTATTCTCCATCTACCTCTGTGCTTACAACCGGGACGTCTCCATCACATTCCCAGTCACCAACACCTTCTTCAACAGTAGGCCATCCTAAATTCAAAACTTTGGGAGATAACACGGTAAAACCCCATCTTTACTAAAAATACAAAAAATTAGCCGGGCATGGTGGCACGTGCCTATAGTCCCAGCTACTCGGGAGGCTGAGGCAGGAGAATCTCTTGAACCCAAGAGGCAAAGTTGCAGTGAGCCAAGATCATGCCACTGCATTCCAGCCTGGGCGACAGAGCAAGACTCCATCTCATAAAAAAAAAACAAAACCAAACAACAACAACAACAACAAAAACTATAAGAGAAGGGGAACATACACTTTTTTCTCCAAAAGTAATAGTTAAATATTACCATTACAATGTTCATCTTTAAGTAATATGAATAATACTGGGAATCTTCAAATAAATATGAAAGATAAAAAATTAATTATTTAAAAATAGAAACCTCCATCCCCTACTGAACAGTGAAGGCCTGATTATTAGAATATAGAAATATATGAGCCAGTTTTTTTAAAATGATAATTTTTGTATTGTTGCTCTAAATATCCATTGGACATTAGAAAAATGCTTTTGCAAAGAGTGGATCTTTATAAAATTTTACCTCTATGTTACAAAGGTAGAGTATGCACTGAAAAAGAAAAGATCTTAAAATTGCATGTGTGTTTCAGTAGCATCTGCTACTCTCTATTAATACAGACTTGTTAAACTCACTAACCTCATTGCTCCCTGTTTCAACCTGTATTTCCATCTGGCTCAGCCAGCAGCAACATCAACTGACCACACTGAATGGAATGGAGAGTTCTTGTTCTGTTCAATCAACAATAAGCCTGCACATGACTTCCCCAACACCCCGCTTTACAGCTCCTATTGGTTCACTCCACTTCCTACCTCTAGCCCCTACACTCGAAGTGCACAGTTCCTCATTCACCATCTCAAATGCACCCTGCTCTCTCTCCTTTCCAGGACTTCATCATGGCAGCCCCCTTGTGATTAAACACTCATCCCTTCCCTCTTTGTCATGGCTAACCTGTATGCATCTCCAGGTAGCAGTTCAGTTGAAGCTCCTTTAGGGAAGAATGTGCTCACCTTTCTGCTGTTGTTCTTGTAACACCCATTTCCTCCTACCTTAACCCTCTTCACATAGTTATTTAATGTTGGTTTTCTCCTCTAGACTATAAGCCCCATGAAAGCAGGGACAGTGCATGTTGCTATACCATTATATTCTTGACACATAGTAGATGCTTAATAAACATTTGTTTGATGAATAAGCAAGTAAAGAAGCAAATGAATCAATAAATTCCCTGGAGCCATTTTGATATCAATTAGAATTTCCTAAAGCCCATTTATAGAAGGAGCCAGAGTTTTCATTTTATTCCCTGTCTTAAACTTAATTTTTACTAATAAAAATAATTACTTTCCCATGAGGAATTAAAGCAATATAATTTGCCACCAGTATAATTCAGTCAAATGATGAAACTGTCTATCCATCCATGTGTAGCAGACCAAAAGCTGAGCAGTAGTTTTCATAAATTACGAGGTCTAGAAAATTCCTCCTGCATATGAAGAATTTAGTGGAAGTGAATGGAGTAGAATCAACACTTGAAAAGGCAGCATGGTCAGGAACAGATGTTTGTTGATAGTGAAGTTCCGACCATGTTCATAAAATGGCCTTTCACACCTTTGACCACAGACCCCTTTGAGGGCAGAGAGAAGAGTGACGTGGTTGGAAACTCAAGCTTAGCTCTGGATTAAATCCTGGCTCTTCCAGTTCTACTCCTAGGACTAGTTCTTCTGGTTGTTGCCCAGCTCCATTTCCTCCTCTGAATGGGACCAGTCGCCTTCCCAGTGTGCCTGTCTGTATGACCGAGACTAGAAAACTAAAAGCTACATTTTCCCAGCTCCCTTTTCGCAAGGGTTGTTGCAGTAATTTAGGTTCTGCCAATCAAGACTGGCATTTGGAACTGAGTTTAGTAAGGAGAGGGAAGGCAGCACCTAAGACATCCACTTTGGTCCTGCGCATTTGGCACCCGGCCTGGTCCCCAAGGCATAAGTGATGGGGCATATTACTGGGACCAAGTTTCAGCAGCAGCTTCCTGATTCCTCTATGACAGCTAAAGAGAAGGATCTTGAAGTCTGCAATTCTGAGTAGCTTCTCGATTGTGGCAGAGTTAGAAGTTCCTGGTTGGATAGTCAGTTCTGTGGCATTTTTCTGGAAGACTAGCCTAGAGCCTGCATCTCTAACGCTTGATAATTATGGTAGGCACCTCATTTTCCTGTATGAAATCCCTTCTTACTTAAAATGGGTGGCTTATGTGACCTAAAACTAAACCTTAACTGATACACCCACCACACAACTTTGTTGTGTAAATGAAATTAGATAACGTGAATAAAGCTCCCGGTGTGGGACCTAGCAAAACTAAGCATTTAGTAAATGCTGGTTTTTTTGTTGTTTTTCCATTGAGCATCTATCTCTTGATATATTTTCTGCAGAACACTTGAGGTTTTAGTCATCATGAGAAGGAGATCTTGTCATGCCAGACCCGTGTTCATTTCAACAAGGAAGGCACCAGGTTTAAGAGGCCAAAGAATAGACCCAGAGCCACCAAACAAGACATAGGGTATTCTGAGGGGAACTTACATACAGAGAGCAGTTTAGTGACAGGCTGGACAGGAGAACCTCCCTGCCTGAAAAAAGCATGCAGTTTATATTGCACCTTGGCTTAGCAACCTCTACCTGGCAATTTTCATTTAACCTAAAACAAAGGGCCTTGATTCCTTATAGGGCCCATGTTCCATAGGATGGGACAGGGCTCAGATGTTCTTCGTAGATAAGGAATGAATCTCTGGTTGGCCGTGCTCAGAACTCTGAACACCCATTCTGCCATACAAGGTTGTTCTCAGATGCATCTACCATACAGACCCACCTTTTTCTCCAACACGTCAGGGACAAAAAGAATTATGCAGAGATGTACCCCTTTGAGGAAAGGAAAAGGTAGTTAAGGACATTTGTTTTGAATGGTTTTCATCTGCCTTCAGACACTGAGCATGAGAATCTCCAAATCATAACAGTGCCATGTGTGAGATAATTATTGCAATCAGAAAGGTCGTTCCATGTCAAGGATAAAAGTTATGACCAGATTTTAAGGCTCCAGGTAGAGAAGGTGCTCCATTATGCTTCCCAGTATAGTTCAAGATCATAGCCCTGCTGAGTAACAGACACTGAGTGAGCATTTTAAGTGCAGCAGATCTGGGCAAAAAGAACAGGAGCAAATGAGAGCCTGAATGGCCTCAGCCTGGACAGCTAGCTGTCATGGGCCCTCCTTTGCTCTGACTCTGGGTAATTGCCCTTCAGAAGCAATTGCCGGCCCTGCCTGTGAACTCTTTTGCCTGTGGCTGGGCTCACAGATGCTATCCCTCTGCCTTTATCCAACTCCCTAGCTTTTCTTGTCCCTGCCTGACTTTGAATGCATGGCCTATACCCCACAGGGTCTGCCCAATAATGACCCTTAACGGCAAGGCTCAGAAGACCCAAGCCCCTGTGCCCACTGGCCCAGGTGCAATGTGAGTGAGGCAGGAGGAAGGCAGCCAGAGACAAGCTGTGCCTTCTTTGCTATTTTGCCTGAAGCACTGATGACAGCTGCAAACAATCATGCCCGGTGTGGGGAAGCTAATTCCAGAACCAGTTGAAGTTTTCCCCATGTGGCACGGGGTTGAATTCTGCGAGGTCCTGTGTTATTTTTTATGCTTTCAAACCTAACCATGTTAGGTCAGGTTTTTAGGAGCGACCTCAGACTTTCAGCTGGAACAAAATTATTATGGCAGCATACTGTTTAATATTCCCAAATTTTGTCATGAAACACAAGTACAGACAGATAAACTAGAATAGCAAGATTTAAAATAAAATAAAAAGGATGGCATCTTCAAAAAAATAAGATGACAATGGGTTTCCCTGAGGCCCTGAAAACCCCAGAGTACAAATGGTCAGAGCTAAACCACCATCAACAGCAGAACCTGCTCAGGACATGCACAGCGTTGCCAGTTATAGAAGCAGTAGAGAGGGTAGAAGAGAGAGTCTTGGTGTTCTAAGAGCTTTGAAACACAGAAATTGCCATCAAATGCTCATGCCTAAAAAGAGATGACCTTACCAGGAGTGAAACCCTTGAGTTCAGAACCTAGAAATAACCCATTGATAAACTATTGTAAAGCCCCACAGACTCTAGTGTGCAGATGAGTACAAATAACACATAGTAATCACCTGTGAGAAAATTAGAATGTTCTAGGCAGCTGACATCCTCAGGAGCCACAGAGTTATCTAGCCAGATCTTCCCCTCTATAAAGACAGACTCTTACTGTGAGAACAAATGGATATGCATACAGAAATTGAGCTGTGTAGAAACAATGGTGGAAACTGGAGAGAAGGCTTGAATACTAGGAGGAGCAGAGTTGAGGGGAAGCAGGCCTGTTGACCTGGGAAGCTGAAGTTTTTAATACTTCAAGGTCACAATAAAGGAGGGAGCCTTAGAGACATTCCTCTAGGAAAACTACCTTAGCCTTTCTCCATAGGAATCTCCTTCTAAAAGAAAAAGGGGGGAAAAAAGGACATCTTAAAGAAATAAGAGAAAATGAAAAAGCTGATATTATGTGGAAATAAAAGAGGAACATTAACCATTAATGAAGCATATCAGAAACATATGACCACAAAACTGATGAAAACTATGGCTTAATATTATAAAAGGAGCTAAGATAAATTAAGAACAGAATGGAAGCTATGAAAATTTAGCATAACTAAGGAGCAGAACATCTCAGAAATTACCTGCTTGAAAGCCAGTAGATGTGAAAAAGTTCTGTCAGGGTTTGGGAAATAAATTGAGGAAAAAAAGAAAAAGCAATTTGGAATGAAGGCTAAACTAGAAGAAACGTGAAAGACTAGACAACAGAGTCTGGACAATAAGAGAAGCGGATGACAGAAAGGAGATTTAAGTTCACCCAATTATAAGAAAAACAGAGACTGCTTACTTTTAAGGAAAATAAAGGCTAGAAAACAATGACAACCCATTAGAATAAATAACCCTAGCACTCACATCGCCATCTCTAAATACAATTTCCTACTAAAAGGAACAAGGTTTGATGGGAGAAATAGCTGATTTCAGATGTAGGGCAAGAAATGCCTGAAATGAGCCCAAGCTATCTTGCTTTGCCAGGGATAAGAAATCTATCAAAAGGACACAGGAGTCTGCGTTGCAGTCATTATGATAACACTGGAGAGTGAAACGCAGCTTTTGACAATGTAACATCTTTCTGAATGCTTGTAATGCACTCAAGAGTTTTCTCCCTTAGAAATGGTGATTCTTTGAAGCAGAGTCATATGTATTTCAAACAAAAATTTTAACATTTTCTCTGTTTTTTTTTTTTTTTCTGTTTGAAAAGATACAGAGAAAACGCATCTGGTTCCTCTATGTCTTCTAACGCTTTTATGCTATTACAGAATGGATAAGCGATTCTATTATATAAAAGAGGTGGGACACCATTTGATTAGGAAATTTATAATAGAGAGAAAACGTGAATCCTTGAAAACTGGACAAGCCGATTCAAGTTTTTGCTTATCAAGTGGAATTAAAACTATTTAATGCATTCTACTATATTTTTAACCTTTGACCTTTCTTCCTCCCTCCCTAAACAAATAATATGCAGAATCACAGTGGCAGAAAAACCAAATAATTTTATTAGCAAAAATAATGTAATTTTTCTCGTTTGTAGTTGCTTTATTATCATCAATTTGATAATTTTATATGTCATAGGTCACCAGTAAACTTTTAGTATCGGTGATGTTGATATAAAACAAAATGCCAACCAGTATCTCTGACATTTATGATATTATAGTTTGTAACTCATTAATGGTCCTCAAAAACACATTTTCTGTTAATAGATCAATCATTACAAAATAAATAACAAAAAGACGTTTGTAGTGGGTTGAATGGTGCCCCTGCTAAAATTTCCACGTCATAATCCCCAGAACCTTTGAATGTGATATTATTTGGAAAAAGGGTCTTTGCAGATGTAATTAAGTTAACGGTCTTATAATAAGCTCATCCTGGATTATCTGGTGGGCCCTAAATCCAGTAATGGACGACCATATGACAAGAGATACATATAAAAGGGAACACATAGAAAAAGAGAAGCCCATGTGAAGACAGAAGCCTATACAGTCTCTTGAGTAAGGCATCCACAAGCCCAAGAATGCTGACACCACCAGAAGCTGAGAAAGGCAAGGAAAAAATATCCCCTAGAGCCTACGGAGGTAGTGTAGCTGTGCCAACATGTTGATTTCGAAACCGTGAGAATATCGATTTCTATTGTTTTAAGTCACACACAAAAAGACACAGGAGCTAACATAAAGAAGTGTCATTTATATAAGATGGAATAATGTAAGAAACACAAGGAATAATGTTTGCAATAAATTGATATACCATATGTGTGCATGTTTTAAACATTTTATATTTATGGATTTGTGTGTATATATATGTATATGTGTGTGTGTATACACACACAATCTCATAGATTAAAAATAATATTTCTTAAAAGCTCATTAATCACTATTGAGGATCTCTGGGGAACTAAGTTGAAATTGGTAAAGGAAAAAAAAATTAAGCATGTATTCTCCATTTCCAATATGAACTATATTTCAAGGTAAACAAATAGCTAATGAGGGAAAGTCTTTACCTAAGAATCCTAGCTAATAAATGCAGAAGCAATAATAGAATTTAAATACCCCCATTTTACAAACCTCATTAAATAATGGGTTTAGGAAATATTCATCAATGGAAGTTGTAAAACAGTAGATATAAGATTAATAGGAAATTTGATCATGGAGACATGAGGCTGGCAGTGCCTGAGCCCACTGATCAATCTTAGCATCACTAAAAGTGGGACACCAGGAAACATTACACGTCTCATGATATGATGTAATTGGAAGTATATAGAACCAACTTTGAATTATTTCCTAAAAGTTTGAATGTAAATCTAATTAAGCCTTGTATCAGTTTACAGGAAAGGTAGGGAAACACCTTGAAGGGTACAACAATGAAGCAGTTAGCCAAATCTTTTGTCTCCAGGACAAAAGACTTTGTCTCTCCAACAAATCAATAGCATTAATCCAAAAGGATGGGAGACAGTTTATAGAACAAATAGACATAGCTACTAAGTGTGATGTGTGGATCTCACTGGGATTGTCATTTGAGCGAGCTGTTTTTGTCTGTGACTGCCTGGATATTTTCCATTTGCTCTTCCAGAACCACTTGAAACCCTACCTGACTCTCTCTGTGCCCCAGGAGGCTGGTCTTTACAAACTAAAAAGGATTGGCCAATAATGGCCTGTGGGCCAAATCTGCCCAGTGGCCGGTTTACATACAGCCTGTGAGCTAAAAATGATTTTTACATTTTTAAAAACTTATTAGAAAAAAGAAGAAGAAAATGGGACAAAGACTGTATATGGCCCCAAAACTAAAAATATGAATGGTCTGGCCCTTTACAGAAAAAGTTTGCCAACTCCTGAGCTAAATTACCTGGCATTCCTTGTCCTTAGATTCAGATTGGGAGGGAGGAAGAGGAGCTCTGAGGGTGAAAGGAGAGTGATGAAATTGTTTATTCTCCCAGCTCCTTTCCTCTTATCAGGCTAATGACTCCAAGTCCCAGCATGCCTCTTCCCTTTGCTTCTTCAGGCCGTGGACGGTAACAGCTTTTCCTGATTATGAGCTTCCAGGTACTGCACCATCTCTGGTTGATTTCATTTTATCCTGGCCACACCTTTGTAAATAGTCCCTTTATTAAAAAATCTTCGATTACCTCTTTTGAATATGTCATCTGCTTCCTACCAGGACCTTACCCCCTGCAGACCAGATGTTAGATGATAACTTTGTTGAATGTGATAATGGCGT
Source organism: Hylobates moloch (assembly GCF_009828535.3). Classification (NCBI taxonomy): domain Eukaryota; kingdom Metazoa; phylum Chordata; class Mammalia; order Primates; family Hylobatidae; genus Hylobates; species Hylobates moloch. Next base: position 83,434,062 of record NW_026652286.1, on the reverse strand, counting down.
GGTGGCTATGTTGATAAAGTCTCCAGATAGAGATGTGTCCTGAAATATTCACGGATAGCATGACCTGATGGCTTAAATTTTCCCTAAATACTCCTGAAAAAGATATGGAGAGAAAAATTAAACAAGTGGGATAGGTAGGAGATTATATACAATTGGGTATATATGGAGATTAATTATACTAGTCTCTCTAGTTTTGGGTATATTTGAAAAAAAATACAAAGAAAGAAAAATTTTTCTCTAACCTTACATTAGCAGTTTAATTAACTAAATAAATAGATAATTATATTGTATAAATTATATTTGAAGGGCCAACAAAGATTAGGACAGGCCCTGTGATTAAGAGCACAAACTTTGGTGATGAAAACCTGGGTTTAAATCTCACTTTGGACACTAAGCAAATGAAAAAAGCTTTCTAATTACTACTCAATATCATTTTCTAATATATAAAATGTGGATAATATTTATAATCTTAGATTATAAATTAAATAAATACAATTAAAAATTAAATAAAATAATGCATATAACCTGCCTGGTACCAAGTAGATGCCTAATAAATTATAGTTGACACTGCTATTACTATTAATTATAATACTTTATATTTAGAGAACAGAATGGAATTGAGTTCGGGGTGATAAGGAGGGAAAAGAAGAATGATGGTAGCTACCAAGAATATTTTAATAAATATCTATGTCCTCTGATATAGATTAGATTTGTTGTGAGATTTCTTTCTCACTAGAGGCATACAATTTTTTACAGGCTAATTGAACTGTATCATTTGAGATAAAAAGTGCAGTCAAAGCTATTTAAATAGCATGTAGTAATTAGGAAACTAGTTTAATGGAGAAAATCTCAAAGGGAACCAATTTTTTTCCTTATTTGACAGAATGAATGTTTTAACACCTTAATAGGAGCACCATATTGGTTCATGCCTTTGAATTGGAATGGTTTTCATTCTAATTGCATGGAAAGTTAAAATCACATTATATTAAGACCATGAAGAAGCACAGATGTTTTGCAATTTGACTTTCTGCCTGTCTCTCTGAATGCTTCAAAGAAAAGATATAGCGATGTGTTATGGTGCCCATTTGTTTTAATATTTGGCTAGAGGTTCTTGATAAATTATTAACTGATCAACATGATGTCGCGTGAAAAGACTATAAAACAAAATTATGTCTCCACTGAGATAAGTGAGTGGCAAACATGTTCTCATTAGCACCATCTACACATGAACAAAGAATGACAAATTGAAACAATTCTCCTAGTAACCTCAAGTCCAAAAATCTCTCCAATCTGATATATTCACTTGATTGAGGAAGAATTGCTTGAGGCTCTAAAATGTCTAAGTAATTGCCCGTATTTTCTCCCTCACATTAGTTTAGCTGTGTCTGCAAGCATAGATGGTCTGCCCTTTGTTTTACCTTCACTGACTTGGCTGTTAAAGCTTGCCACTTAACTGGGACAAAACAAGGCCCCTGAGGGTTCTGGTGTCTCTATGAAGAGACAGACACCCTCTTAGGTGGCTCCAGCGGGTCTGTCCCCAGTACCCGAATGCTCCTTGCTTTGCTACACATTCCTCTAATGTCCTGTCTTTGGTGTCATGCTAAGATTGTAAAAGAATATGAATTTAAATTTCTGTCTGCTCCAGGGAGGTCAGAATTTCAACAGGAATCCAAATCTCAAGTGTAAAGAGGGTGAAGCTCTAACAAGTGAAATTGGGAACTGAGCATATGGCTGAGGTGAAAGAATGTGGACAATCGGAGGGAGTTCAGGCTTGAAGACACTTGGTGAAGTCATCAGAAGGCAGTCTATAGCCAGCCCATATCTGCCCATGATGCATTTGCTATAAGGGAGCAAAGGCCAGGAAAGGCCTCTCCACTCTGTCACTGCAATGTACCTTGAATGAGATACAGAACAAACAAGAAAAACCTGAATCCAGTCTAGACAGGAATTTTACATGCTGTCTTCTTTTTTTTTTTTATTTTTTATTATTATACTTTAAGTTCTAGGGTACATGTGCACAATGTGCAGGTTTGTTACATACGTATACATGTACCATGTTGGTGTGCTGCACCCGTTAACTCGTCATTTACAGCTGTCTTCTTATATAACATCTAGAGAACATTTATCTTAGTGGTACCAAAATGCTTCCATTCATTGTGTGGCCTGATTTTCTAACTGACTCTAAGCCATTTACTCTCATAGCCTCTGGGTTTTGTTTTGTTTTGTCTTTAATGAGGGAGGGGGAACATTTAATGAGATAATAATTATCACCATAAATGTCACTTGAGACAATAAGCTATACTGTTTATGTGCTTCAGGCTCCTTAGAGGGGAGATGCCCAAGAAGCTATTCCTTTAAGACCTTCCTCTTGGCAATTCAACAACTTCTTTTATTGGAGGCAATAAATACCCAGGTTGTATGTTTATATTCAACAGAAATCTTCTGGGGACAGTGTTTCCTAAAGCATTGCGCTTTGGCATGTTGTCGCCAGATATGTCAATAGGTATGCCTAGGAAAGGCCTCCACGGTTCAAGAGGTTTAGTGAATGCTGAAATCCATAACTTCCTAGTGATGTAAAATGCATGTCAGCAATTAGAGGCTCTGAGAAGTCCTGCAATAAAGAGAACTATTTGACTTTGAATAACCCAGCTGTTTCCAAACTTTTTTTTGAACACTTATTTTGTACCCTGTGGAACAGTGTCCCAGAGAACACAAGCTTATAAAATGCTGCTTAACTTAGTGGCCCCAATCAGTGGATCATAAATCTTGGTGATAAAGCATGGGGTGCGTGTGGTGGGAGAGTGGGGAGAAAGAATGCAGAACTAGAGATCCATGAAGCCATATGTTTACCAAGCACTATTTCTAGACTTAGTAAATAATATTGCTCATAAATACATGGGTGACTATTTTTCTAACATATGAAGATGTTATTATAATTTATTAGATATAAATCCACATAAAAGCACAACAAAAATTTTTAGTAGTTGTTTACTTCTTTTGAGTCATCAGAAACTAAAACTATAACTATCATGTAGAAGATTTGTAAAGTGGTTTGATGTTAAAAGGGTTTTTTGTGCTAAAGGAGAAAAAAAAAAGCAGAAATCATCCTCTTAACCCACAGGAGTGAATCTAATAGTTGGAAATTCAGGCATGGTGCCAGCAGATGGGGAAATTCTGAGAACTCAAGTTCTGGTTCTTCTCAAATCATAACATGCCGTGTCACCTGGTCACCCATGAGTAACCTGGGTGTGTAGAACCCAGTGCTGTGGATGGAGCTCTTCACATCTCCTTGAAGCCAGGGCTCTGTGGGGTGTTAGCACAGCATGCACAGCGAAACTGATGTTTCTAGATCCCAGCTGTATAAATGAGCTACAATGGCCAGATGTGACCGTCCTGACCCTGTTTGTGTGCAGCATGGACATGCAGCCTCCATGACTCCCCAGGGACCTTGCTGGCTCTGGGATTCTATGACAGCAGACTTCGGCAAGTTGCTCATCGAAAAGTCAGCAGAACTCCCATATAAAAGAAAAATTGTATTCACAGATGCTGCTGTCTCCAAAGGTAGGGCAAATGTGGGTCTATCTGATGAAAGCAAACTCAACAATGTCCTTAATCACAAGGATGATCAGCCTGGTCAGCTGAAAGGGTATGGCTAGCATGATTCAACCTCATCATTACTCTGGAATCATTACAACCCTGATAGTGAGATGATCATGGTGATTATCATAGCATGTAGTTATGCTACTAGCATATTATGTGGCTTGGATCATGTTTTCCCTAGTCCAGCTGATAGACAACATTCAATTTTGTTCTTGGTATAAAAAAACCATCATTGGTCTGCAGCATTTGGTCTTTTGCAAACACTCTGGATTAACTGAACTTTAAGAAAGATTCACATTTAAATCATACCCCCTCACTCTGAGGTTGAGAATGCAAACTGACGAGGAACACAGCCAGATGCAGCGAGACTTGACTTCTGCTCTTCATGCTGGTGTCTACGCCCTGCAGAGGTGGCTAAGCCAGCACACTAACTTCATCTGGGGAATGGAGGCCTGTCACAGGGAATCAGGAACTCTTGGACTCTCAGTTTTCTTAATGACTCAGTGATTGTTGACCTGGAGGAAATCCAGCCCAATAGAGCAACATTTTCTCTAATTCCTAATTTTATTCTTAGCCGCAAGTTTTCGACATTTTTACCTGGGACTCTGGCTCAGAATTCTTTGACATCTTTCTTTGTCGGGTCATTTTGCCCCTTCATGTTTTTAAATTGCTCATTTTAGTTTAGTTTCAGGTGACCTTTCTATGCTGCATACTCCAAACCGTGGTTCCACATTTTCACTTTTGAATATTGTTTTAGGATCCCTTGAGAAATATAACTTCAGATGTATGTGGCTAAGAGTGAAAAGATCAGGACTATAAAACAGAAATTTGCATGCTTTTATGGATTTTAACTTCAAAATTCTTTCAGGAGGAGCATGGATGGCTATTCTTTCTTGGTTTTACCTAGTTTCCGTTTTTCTCATCTTCCAAAAAAGATAATTAACATTTATAACTAAATGTCTTTGGCATGGAGCCAACTAACAATAAGATTGTCTACGTAATATAAAGCACCCAGATTAGTACAATATAAACTGGAGAAGTTAAAGAAATGAAAGGAAGGAATTAGTCAATGATTCAAAATTCTTGGCTACATCTGTACAGTGCTAGGCATTTGGAAGGAAAGTGAGCATTCCGGTTAGAACTTAAGATATCTTCAAATATTTAGATTGATTGTAAACAAGTTTTTTAGTTTTAAGTGCTAGGTATTTAGTGGACAATAGTCTTTCATAAAAAAGTTACTCACAATCTTGGGAATTACTAGTTCATTATTCATGGGGCCATTTACCCGAGAGTGACGTCATTTTAGATGTAGACCATGTGTACATGATACCAAATACTTTCTAAAGGAATTGACTGATTCATTTGGCTTTGTCACCATGTGGGGTCTCTTGAAAATGTGTGCTCAAGTAGAGAGTTCTGCTGCACTAAGAAGAAGTTTTCAGATGAAAATATGGTGTTTGACTCTCTGAGGATCTGAATAAACCAGTTAAGCTTATATTAATCCACACCTTATTTTGTTATTTGTTTCAAAATATGCAGAAAGGTAGAAGAAATGATCTCTTTTAGGCAGTCAGGTTGAAGCATTACCGAGAGAGATGCCTGGAGTGATGAATAAGGAATTACTGGAGGGAGAGAAAATAGGATTATATATGTCCTCTTTATAAGGTACTTAGAAACTAAGTGAAGAAGAAAGAGCTGGCCCTAGGGGCATTCAAGGATGGTTGGGGAACAGCCTGGCTGAGTACAGTGTCTCCTACACTTATGTTCCACAGGCTGTTCTCCTCTGGGTGTTGATGGTTGTGCTAAGGAAAAAGTGCCCTATGCTCAAGGAAGTTTGGAAACTGCTGGATTGCACAGAGTGAAACAGGTTTCTTTTTTTGCAGGATTTCTCAGAGCCTTTAGTTTGCTTATGTGCATTGTACATTTTTAAGAGAAAATTATGGTGTAGTTGAAAGAGTCCTGGCTTTAAAAGCAAACACGTCAGAAAGTAAATCCCAGCTCTACCACCTACAAGCTGTGTGAACTTAGGCAGATGCCTTCCTAGTGTGAGTCTCAGGTTTATTGGCATTAAAAGTCCCAGTTTTTAACTGATAGAGTTGACAAAAGTATATTAAAAGTGTATATTTAATGGCAAAAAAAATGTAGGTTTTGATCTGTGCAGTACCAAATTTTCACGAGAATTAATTACTAAATAACAAATATAAACTAAAATTATAAACAATGAAATACAAAATAAATGTTTATATTCCTATTAATTCAGATAATGAATTATAGATGTAATCTTCAGATATTTATATTAACAAATTTTCAGTTTGGAAGCTTTGGTTCTTGTTTTAAGGACATTTCCGATAAAGTTGATATTTAACTGAAAAGATGCACTCATACTTGTCCACATTCTGCAAAACAGTTCACTTTTGATGAGCCCAAAACAGTTAGCAAAGTAGTCTCAAAGGAATACCCCCCATTTCATTAAAAAATATTTGGAAAAAATCTGCCCAATCTTACCTACAAAAATGTTGCAACCAACTCCCTGAGTGTTTAGAAGGGACACAGCTAGTTTAGGATTTATGTCTGGTCTTTAAACTCTGAAATAAGCTGAATTGTGTAAACATTTTGGCACAGTATGCAGGGAGTTAAATGCATTACTCTTGGCATTATTAACAGGTGGTGTGGGAATAAGTTGCTATGGAAAGTTCATGCTGCAATGTCAGCAGAAGAAAATGTATTTTATAGGCTTCCAGAGATGGAGGGAGGGGGCACCAAAGGGTCTATAGGGTCTAAGGCATGAAGATGGCTGAAAAATACTTTCCAGCTGTCACAACTGCACATGGGCTTGGACGATTTCTTGTAGTGTTATGAATGTAAACGTTATTCAATTAACTGTTTCGAAAGCAGAAGGATTGTTTCTAAAAGAGAGCAATTTCTAGGCACCTGAAATGCTTGAAACCCCTATTATTTTTCATGTTGCTCAGTCTCTTGAGAGAGATCACCTCCCTTCAAACGAAGGCTTCCTAGTGCTCTAAGGATATAAAAATAGACATAGAAGGAATACATTCTTTTGAATAAGCAGAGCAGCTGTCAACTTCTAAAAAGCTGAGCTTGAATCAGGATTCAGTCGATCCACACAGCACCCCCTCTGTTCTCTACCTACCTCCTTTTCCCATGTAGTTGGTTTCCAAATAATAATGCAAGTAGGACAAGAGGGAAAGAGCCTAAACAGATTTAGGACAAATTTAGGTTGCAACTTAGGAAGAACTTCTGCTAAACACAGCATGAAAGACCGAAGAAAATTAGAGAAGCTCCTGTTCTGAAGAGTCTAAGGTAATAGGACCCAATCCAAGATAATTAAAGGATTCCTGCAAGACCATTTCTTTCTTTCTTTTCTCCTTCCTTCCTTCCTTCCTTCCTTCCTTCCTTCCTTCCTTCCTTCCTTCCTTCCTTCCTTCCTCCTTCCTTCCTTCCTTCCTTCCTTCCTTCCTTCCTTCCTTCCTTCCTCTTTTTGAATGAGCAAAAGGAAACGATGAGTTGCCAGAAAGAAAGAACCAAATACTCTATATGGAATCTAGGTAGGAATAGAATCCAACACTGTGCCTGACAATAAGCAAAGCAACAAGCAACTATTTAAAAATAACATGCACTGGGCATGAGTGAGGCTGTGCGGAGAGCTAGCTAGCCCTGAAGCCAGGTTCTGGTTGGTGAGCTCGTGAGCCTTCTTGAACTCCAAATCACCTAAGGTTTACTCCAGCTAACTCTGAGAATTTTTGCCAAGCACTTGATGAGTTTTCACAGCTCACATTGTTTCATTGTCCTTGTATGAAAGGTGAAAGGGAAACTTTTTATTAAGCTGACGCTATGACTACAGCTCACTTACTCAAGAAGCCACAAGGTCCTGTTCCAAAAATCTGTCTCCCAGCACTGAGAAATATCCAAAGGCCGTGGTGTTATTTGCCATCCTCAGATTTACAATGTTCCACACCCACTGGGCTGTAGGCTTAGGGCAAGTCAGCCTAGGGTTAAGAATGTTGGCTTTGGCATCTAAGTAACGTGAGTTCAGGTTTAAGTCTCAGTTCTGCCACTTACCTAGCCATGTGATGTTGGACAAGGTACTCAACTTCTCTTCACCTCTGTTTCCTCATCTGTAATACAGTGATAAGCACAGTACTCTCCTTAATGGGATTTTTTGGGAGGATTAGATGAGATAATCCAGGTAAAGCACAGTGGCTGGCACTTAACAAATAATCAATTGCAGCTTTAGTTCTTATCATTCTTGGACTCTACAGAGAAATGCTTGCTTTGGGTACTTCCCATGGTTTTATGAAGACACCCAGGCTCCATCCTATGGGAGAACCAAGTTATCTGACATATCTAATCTTACTGCTACAGAAATTAGAAGGAAAGAGGGGATGCATCAAAGTAGCAACACTTCTGCCCCAACTTCCAAGATCTCTACTCCCATAACTGTTCTGTCACCTGCATCCAAGAGAATTATGATTAAAGGCCTGGGCCAAGCACTCGGATGTTGTTAGCATTTACAACAGCTGAGCTGGGCAAGGACTCATGCTTTCATCAGGTAATTTAAATAACTGTATTTGAGTCTCTAACTATATGTTTTGGGATTGCACAGGACCTGCCAACACACATCTGTGTTTTTAGAATGAGATTTATTCAATTGGCAGAAAAAACACCCAAGCCCTTGTAACCAGGAAATATATGATTATAGCATTCAAAATTGTCATTTAATTTGTTTTAGTATTCAGCCTGCTCTTCTACGTCCAGAAAGTCTACACTGAAGCAATAAGCAAATGAGGTCAATTTCTATTTATTGCAGTTTCATTGGGTGTTTAGTATCTACTGGGGCTCCTTTGGGCATTGAGATGGCCCATGAGAAGACTGGACATGAGTGATTTAAACAAAAACAGGAAATCAGGGCCTCCCTCAGATCCCTGCTTATTGCCACATAGCTAGCCTGTCTTCTAGTACCCAGATCTTTGCATGTCACATATTTACAAACATGGGCAACTGGGCTTCTGCAGTAACAAGGAAGACTGAATTTGGTCCTATATGCAACATCACAGCCACCCATCTAATTGAACAAGGATACCAAGTTGCTTTTCTTACACGATGTTAAGCAGTTATGTGATTTTGCTTCTCACTTAGTTGACAGATTTAGAGGCTATTGGACAGAAGGCAAATCCCAAGTCTCTTAATCCCTGATTTGTAACAACTAAAAAATGTGAGGCTTACTTTTCTTTTTCTTTTTTCTTTTTTTTTTTTTTTTTGAGAAGGAGTCTTGCCCTGTCACACAGGCTTGAGTGCAATGATGTGATCTCAGCTTGCTACAACCTCCACCTCCCGAGTTCAAACGATTCTCCTGCCTCAGCCCCCTGAGTAGCTGGGATTACAGGATCCCGCCACCACACCCAGCTAATTTTTGTATTTTTAGTAGAGACGGGGTTTCACCATGCTGGCCAGGCTGGTCTCGAAATCCTGACCTCGTGATCCACCTGCCTTGGCCTACCAAAGTGCTGGGATTACAGGCATGAGCCACCATGCCCTGCCCAAGGCTTAGTATTCTTATGGCCCCTTCCTTTATGCTTCCCAGGGCCAACAAATCTGGCACTTAAAACTACTATTAAAACCACTCAAATATGGTGCTTGTAGTAACATAGAAGAAACAGGTGGTTAACTCAATTTTTCCCATTTAAAATGGCCTGCAGTTTATCCCATCTGATACTCCACCACCCTGTTAAACTAAGCCTTTACCAAAATACTTAGCCCTCTTCCTAACAGCCAGCCAGTTCCCTCCCCACATGCAACCATCACCTTCATCCTTCTGTGCTGTCTCATGTTTGGTCCATTTCAGTTCAGTCTTTATCCATCCCTTATTCTGTATAGAAATGTGCTAAAGCTAAGGTCTACACTGACAGGCTAGTAGCTATGATTTGGGAAAAACCACTTCCCTGGACCCACATGACAGGTACTGAATTGAGATACTAGACAGCCAAAATGTACTCAGTGCCTGTTAGTGACAAACACTTCATATGCATTATCTGACCAGGTCCTCACGGTAACCTTATGAGAATAAGAACAGCTTACCTCACATCACTCTGGCTAGAAGCGGACACAGGCCCTCCTCGAAACCAATCCCTGGAAAAGGCACAATTGACTTATAAGATAACTAGAATCTACCCACAGGTACTTAGAAGGGAGCCAACTTGCTTCTTCTGAAACCCAGAATTATGTGGAGAAGGAATGCATTTTTTTTTTTTTTTTTTTTTTTTTTTTTTTGAGATGGGATCTCATTCTGTTGCCCAGGCTGAAGGGCAGTGGCATGATCTTGGCTCACCGCAAGCTCTGCCTCCCTGGTTCAAGTGATTGGGAGTGCATTTCTAAATAAAATTGAGAATTTGTTGGGAAGAAGAAGAGAAGAAAAGAAGTGCTGGATCTGCTATAGTCATCCCACACTGCCAATTTATGCCTGTTCTATTTCTCAGTGTTTCTTATGTTTATTTTCTTCTTTCCATGCTCCAGTTTAATTAGACCCTTTGTATTTTTTTCCCTAGGTCACTATATTAGCATCAGAAATAGGTTCTCTGTCTTCAATTTGCCCTTGAATCTGTACCAAAGTAAGCTTCCTAAGGTACCCTGTGATCAGCTGCCCCTTTTTCTCCACAACCTGCAATGACTCCCTAGCAGGCCATTAAAGGCCTTCTAAGATTCACGTACGATTTAGCTTTCCAGTTTTATCTTGTACAAATAATCACTAATCAAAAAGATGACACAACTGGACTACTTTGAACAAGTCAGGGGATAATTGTTTCAAAGGGTAAGTTGAAAGCCAAAAGAGCTCAGAGAGGCATTGCCTCTATTTGTAAGCCTTGTGTCAAGTCACAGGGCCCCAGTGTGGAGAGATGAGGAGGATGATTTCTATACTAGTACTGCTTTGTGTAATGACTATGTCCATTTGACCTGGCTTTAGAGTGGGACATCCTCAGGGACAACTTCCACCTGAAGTTGGATGACCTGACACTCTTTCAGACATCCATGATCCCAGAGCTTCTCAGATCCATCCTGCCACCCATGAGAGACGCCTATTGTTTTTACTAATGCAAGCTCATCAAATACCCAGTGACTCTTCTGAGGAGCATGATTTGGAGAGATAAGTGATATATTTTATTAGAGGAGCCATTACTCTTGTCCTGTGTTCTTGGACTATCTCTAATATTGGTGTAAAAAACTATCTACTGCAAAGGTTAGTTAAGATAGCTTGATTCATTTAAATTCTCTTCAAATACATTCATTTACTCTTGCGGGATCTTACATTATCTTTCTTATTCTCTGTCTCTTTCTCGCTCTCTCTGTCACACACACACACACACAAACACACACACACAGAGCTGTGACTTGCGATGATGGAATAACATAAAGAATACAGATATCCATCTGGCAACAAGAATCTTCAGGAATTTTGCTGATCTCATGATTCCCACCAACTGTCAGAGAACACACAATGCAATATCTCTAGCCCAGGCATGTAAGAATTATGCTTTTATTTACTTTCCACAACCCCTCCCCGTTTGGCCCCATCACTGCCCTATCTCACAATCTCTACAAAAACCCCACATCTCATGGAAAGCTGCTGAGGGATATCAGGGGAGATGAGATGATTGAATCTCCATATGTGACCCTTGCCACAGATTAGAAGAGTTCATTCTGGGGCAGGAGGGGAGTTTTTCTTCAGAGGCCTCTTTTGAGGGTGGAGCTAATAAATCATCTCCTATTAGAATCAAGGCACTCCAACTTCTTGGAAGGAGGGGTCAACATTCAAATCATTAGTTTCTTCCTCGATATAGAGAATCAGTAGATAAAGCCTACATAGCAAACAGAGGAGAGGTAGAGAACTCCAATCTAAGGTGAAAGGGCATACAGGTTATACCAGTCCCAAGTATATTTATTTATTTTTTTAAAAAAATAATTTCTCACACCCAAGTAGAGTCGTCAGTTAATGATAGAATGGATTTTCAAACCGACTGAAACCTGGGCATCTACCATCCCCTATTTTCTCCCCCTACCCACACCCCTGTTGCATCCAAGTATGCAATTCCAGAATGTCTATAATGAGTGACAAAAGACAAGTGTACTGATAGTGAAATTAGGTGAAGAGTGAAAGAAGTTTTCCCCCTTAGTAACAGGGGTTTAATACCAAACACAAACCTGAAAGGTTCAGACTGTTTGTAACAGTTATAATTAATTCTTCAGAATTTGCCAGGTAGAATGATGTGCCACATGATATATCTGGCTCTGGAACTAATCAGTTCTACCTGCTTCTAGCTGCTCCATTTTTAAGTTCTTGTCAAACAGAGTCCCTCCATTGTTTGAACTGTGTGGGCTGATGTGTGATAGAAGCAGTGTCGTATAGAGGTTAAGTTCAAGGTTGGAGAGCCAAACAGAGCTGGGTTTGAGTTCCAGGTTTGGCACTTAGCAGTTAATTGCATGGCCTTGGACAAGTAATTTATCCATAGTCTCTTGATCTATAAATTGAATATAAGCTAGTATACCATGGGGATAAATGAGATAGTGCCTGCAAAGCACTTAGTACTATCTCAGACACATACTCTCCATAAATATAGCTATTCTCAAAAAATACATTCTATGACTTTTTTATATCCGCTTGACATAAAATCATTACTGATATACTGGCCATAGCTTCAGTCTGTCTCACTTTCATTCTCCTTTGAATGAAGTAAGTTTTCCATGCACCCCATATAGGAGAGCTCTGGCTCGCATCTGGCAGGTGCCCCTCTGGGACGAAGCTTTCAGAGGAAAGATTAGGCAGTAATCTTTGCTGTTCTGCAGCCTTCACTGGTGATACCCATGCAAATAGGGCCAGGAGTGGACCTCAAGCAAACTCCAGCAGACTGGCAGCAGAGGGGACTGACTGTCAGAAGAAAAACTAACAAACAGAAAAGAATAGCACATCCACTCAAAGACCCCATCTGAAGGTCATCAACATCAAAGACCAAAGGTAGATACATCCACAAAGATGGGGAGAAACCAGTGCAAAAAGGCAGAAAATTCAAAAAATCAGAACAGCCCTTCTCCTCCAAAGGATCACAACTCCTCGCCAGCAAGAGAACAAAACTGGACAGAGAATGGTCTGATGAATTGACAGAAGTAGGCTTCAGAAGATGGATAATAATGAACTCCTCTGAGCTAAAGGAGCATGTTCTAACCCAATGCAAGGAAGCTAAGAACCTTGAAAAATAGTTAGACGAATTGCTAACTAGAATAACCAGTGTAGAGAAGAATATAAATGACCTGATGGAGCTGAAAAACACAGCACAAGAACTTCATGAAGCATACACAAGTAAAAATAGCCTAATCGATCAAGCAGAAGAAAGGATATCAGTGATTGAAGATCAACTTAATGAAATAAAGCATGAAGACAAGATTAGAGAAAAAAGAATAAAAGGAATGAACAAAGCCCCAAGAAATATGGGACTAAGTGAAAAGACTAAATCTAGGTTTGATTGGTGTACCTGAAAGTGATGGGGAGAATGGAAGCAAGTTGGAAAACACTCTTCAGGATATTTTCCAGGAGAACATCCCCAGCCTAGCGAGACAGGCCAACATTCAAAGTTAGGAAATACACAGAACACCACAAAGATACTCCTCAAGAAGAGCAACCCCAAGACACATAATCGTCAGATTCACCAAGGCTAAATGAAGGAAAAAAATGTTAAGGGCAGCCAGAGAGAAAGGTCGGGTTACCACAAAGGCGAGCCCATCAGACTAACAGCAGATCTCTTGGCAGAAACTCTACAAGACAGAAGAGAGTGGGAGCCAATATTCAGCATTCTTAAAGAACAGAATTTTCAACCCACAATTTAATATCCAGCCAATCTAAGCTTCACAAGCAAAGAAGAAATAAAATCCTTTACAGACAAGCAAATGTTGAGAGATTTTGCTACCACCAGGCCTGCCCTACAAGAGCTCCTGAAGGAAGCACTAAACATGGAAAGGAACAACTGGTACCAGCCACTTCAAAAACATACCAAATTGTAAAGAACATTGCCACTATGAAGAAACTACATCAACTAACGGGCAAAACAACCAGCTAGCATCATAATGACAGGATTAAATTCACACATAACAATATTAACCTTAAATGTAAATGGGCTAATTGGCCCAATTAAAAGACACAGACTGGCAAATTGGATAAAGAGTCAAGATCCATCAGTGTGCTATATTCAGGAGACCCATCTCGCATGTGAAGACACACATAGGCTCAAAATAAAGGGATGGAGGAAGATTTACCAAGCAAATGGAAAGCAAAAAAAGCAGGAGTTGCAATCCTAATCTCTGATAAAACAGACTTTAAACCAACAAAGATCAAAAGAGACAAAGAAGGCCATTACATAATGGTAAAGGGATCAATGCAGCAAGAAGAGCTAAGGATCCTAAATATATATGTACCCAATACAGGAGCACCCAGATTTATAAAGCAAGTTCTTAGAGACCTACAAAGAGACTTAGACTCCCACACAATAATAGTGGGAGACTTTAACACCCCACTGTCAATATTACATCAGCGAGACAGAAAATTAACAAGGATATTCAGGACTTGAACTCAGCTCTGCACCAAGCGGACCTAATAGACATCTACAGAACTCTCCACCACAAATCAACAGAATATACATTCTTCTCAGCACCTCATTGCACTTATTCTAAAATTGACCACATAATTGGAAGTAAAACACTCCTCAGCAAATGCCAAAGAATGGAAGTCGTAACAAACAGTCTTTCAGACCACAGTGCAATCAAACTAGAACTCAGGATTAAGAAACTCACTCAAAACCACACAACTACATGGAAACTGAACAACCTGTTCCTGAATGACTACTGGGTAAATAACGAAATCAAGGCAGAGATAAAGATGTTCTCTGAAAACAATGAGAATGAAGACACAATGTACCAGAATCTCTGGGACACATTTAAAGCAGTGTGTAGAGGGAAATTTATAGCACTAAATGCCCACAAGAGAAAGCAGGAAAGATCTAAAATTGACATCCTAACATTGAAATTAAAAGAACTAGAGAAGCAACAGCAAACAAATTCAAAACCTAGCAGAAGACAAGAAATAACTAAGATCAGAGCAGAACTGAAGGAGATAGAGACACGAAAAGCCCTTCAAAAATTAATGAATCCAGGAGCTGGTTTCTTTAAAAAGATCAACAAAATAGACCACTAGCTAGACTAATAAGAAAAGAGAGAAGAATCAAATAGATGCAATAAAAAATGATATAGGGGATATCACCACTGATCCCACAGAAATACAAACTACCATCAGAGCATACCTTTTTGTTTTTTTTAAACATGGGCATAATTTTGCTTTCAATGTCTCTTAGTTTCAGGCCTAGTGCTTTTAAGAGGTGGTTTCCCAGTAATGGGATTGCTGGGTCAAATGGTATTTCTGGTTCTAGATCCTTGAGGAATCACCACCCTGTCTTCCACAGTGGTTGAACTAATTTACATTCCCGCCAACAGTGTAAAAGCATTCCTATTTCTCCACATTATCTCCAGCATCTGTTGTTTCCTGACTTTTTCATGTTTGCCACTCTAACTGGCAGATACGTCATTCTACTATAAAGACTCATGCACATGTATGTTTATTGCAGCACTGTTAACAATAGCAAAGACTGGGAACCAACCCAAATGCCCATCAATGATAGACTGATTAAAGAAAATGTGGCACATATACACCATGGAATACTATGCAGCCATAAAAAGGAATGAGTTCATATCCTTTGCAAGCACATGGATGAAGCTGGAAACCATCATTCTCAGCAAACTAACACAGGAACAGAAAACCAAACACTACATGTTCTCACTCATAAATGGGAGTTGAACAATGAGAACACATGGTCACAGGGAGGGGAACGTTACACACTGAGGCCTGTCAGGGGGTAGGGGGCTAGGGGAGAGATAGCATTAGGACAAATACCTAATGTAGATGATGGGTTGATAGATGCAGCAAACCACCGTGGCACGTGTATACCTATGTAACAAACCTGCACGTTCTACACGTGTCTCAGAAATCAAAGTATAATAAAAAAAAAAAGGTGGTTTCTACTAAAAGAAGAAGATAAAAGGAGAGAAATGTTGGCGTAAATCATGGAGTGAATTCTGGTAGAAGATCACCATGGAAAAACCTGGAAGTCGTAGAAATGCACTGCAGAGGCTCAAACAGCCTGGACCTTGACACTACGGTCAGCACCACATGTGGGCCAACTAAGGGTGGCAACAATTTCTTATTCCAGCACTTCACCACTGACATGATTTTGCAGAGGATGGGAGTAGAATCAGAAGAGAAAGATGAAGTTGCAGGAAACATAGCAGCTGAGGGCAGTTGAGAATTAAGAGATAAGAAAGGTGAAGTGTCAGGATTTCCCTCCTGTTTTGTTACCTAAGAAGTTGTCCATAATGGAGACTATGTGTTTGTGGGCTAGGGGATGGGTCCCTGGCTTAAGCAAGTGATCTTTCCTGTACCCACAGAGAAGTAGACCACATTGTGTTGCTGAGCTTTAACAAACAATTGTAACATTAAATAATATCAAACAACAGGCCTAAAAAGAATGAGGGAAAAATAACATAAGAGAGATGAATAGTAAAAATTTATTTAAAATGCATTCAAGACAAGAACATACTTAATGAGTTAACAAAAATCTTTCTTCAAGGAAAAGGCAAGCTCAGATGGTTTGACAAGTTAGTTATATATACCATAATGGCATAACCTCAATACCAAAACTTGACAAAGATATGTATGAGAAAGGAAAATTGCAGACCGATCTATCTCATGAATGCAGGTATAAAAATCCTAAATAAAATAGTAAAAACAGAATGCAGAAAAAATATATAAAAGCTAATGCATTATTAAGACCAAGAATTTAATGGGTTTTAATGGGTTTATCTCAGGAATGAAAGGTTTATTTAATGTTAGAAAATTAGCTAATGTTATTCATTTCACATTCACCAACAAATGAAAGGAAAAGGACAATCATGTGATCATCCCAGTAGATACAGAAAAAGCATTCACTAACACTTATTCATGATTATTTTTAAACTCTTAGCAAATTGGGGACAGAAGAGAAACTACTAAAGGGGTTTCTACCAAGGAAAATACTCCATAAAGCATCATACTTGATGGTAAAAAAAAACTTTGGCTTTGAGATTTGGAACAAGGCAAAGATATCTGCTATTATCACTTTTATTCAACATTGTATTAGAGGTTCTAGCCAGAGAAGTTAGAAAGAAAAAGAAATAAAGTCAAAATAGAAAAAAAGAAACAAAAGTATTATTGCTCACAGATTACTTGGCCCAGTATGTAGAAAATCCAAAATAGACTATAGATAAATTATTAGAATTAACAAGAGAATTTATCAAAGTTGCTGAATGTAAAATCAATATACTAAAATGAATTACATTTCTATATATCAGAAGCAAATAGAAAGTTAAATTTTGTACTTCATATGTTTGACAATGTCGTTTCCCCTCTTCTGAATACCTCCTGCTCTTGGCATGACCAATGAGACTTCCTGTGAGCAATGAAACACAAGTAGAAGCTTTAAGAACTAATGTGCTATTCAGCTCTCTTTCCAACTGCCACTTAACCAGCAAAGGGAGGCCTCAGGAAACTTATAATCACGGCAGAAGGGGAAGAAAGCATGTCTTCACAAGGCGGCAGGAGAGAGAGTGTGTGTATGTAGGAGGAGGTGTCAAACACTTATAAAACCATCAGATCTCATAAGAACTCACCTACTATCACAAGAACAGCATGGGGGGAAACTGTCCCCATGATCCAGTCACCTTCCATCAGGTCCCTCCTCAACAAGTGGGGATTATGGGGATTACAGTTCAAGATAAGATTTGGGTGGGGACACAGAGCCAAACCATATCAGGAAGCATCAAAGCAGGAACTGGGGATTCAAACAAGCTTTTCCCACGAGGTCAAAACAATGCTCAGGATGGACCTGCAAGCAGTTTGCCAGCAGGATTCAGAAAAGGAAGATCAAAGAAGATAAAAGGGCCCTTGGAAGCAAGACACAGTGTGAGGAGAATGTTCTCTTGAGTAATGGTGCTAGGCATGCTCTGGCTAAACCTGAGGAGTTTAGAGAAAAGAAGGCTTTGAGATGGCTTTCTACATCTAATTGGAGAAGTACCAAAGCCCTGCCGGGGGTACTTTGCCTCTAAAAGAACAGAGAGAAGGGAGCAGAGAGATAGGCCAAGGAATTCAAATGGGTGCCCAGGACCTTCTTTTACCTGTTTAGTACCAAAGGCTGACCTAGTCCCTCCACCCCACTTTTCCCCCATCACCCCATCACCACCTCAGTCCTGAAAGTCTCAAATCCAAGTGCTCAGTTCAGTCATGATCCTAATGGATGCAGGAAGGTCTAAGTCCAGGTCATCTCCAAGTAGTACCTTTGGAGGCTGCACTGTCTTAGAATTGACCTTGCCTGTAATTGAGAGTACAATGTGGTAACTCACACTCCATAGCAAAATATCTCTTCTCTCACTCTCTGCCCAAAATGTACCAGATTAAATAAGAAGGAGACGTATGGACACAGAGAGGGGAACATCACACACTGGGGCCTGTCGGGAGGTGGGGGGCAAGGGGAAGGGGAACATTAGGACAAATACCTAATGCATGCGGGGCTTAAAACCTAAATGATGGGTTGATAGGTGCAGTAAACCACCATGGCACATGTATACCTATATAACCTGCACGTTCTGCACGTGTATCCCAGAACTTAAAGTAAAATAAAAAAATAACAAGATGAAGATAATTATGATAAAGGGAGGTGGCCTAGGAGGGAGGAAAAAGCCTTTGCCCTCTGAGCTGCTTATCAGAAATAATAAATATGGGACCCAGGATAAGCTCCTATGCTAAACCCACAACGTCTTTACTGATAGTGATCAGAAGAGGCACAGGAAGCAAGTTCAGCTGTCAAGACTAGTGAGATGGATTTGATGTGCAGAAAGCAAAAGTCACAAGAAATATAAGTGCACAAAGAGAGGAGAGCTGGGGAAAGCACTTTTGGAGTGGAAGAGGAAGCGAGAGAGTGGGCATTTGCCTATGCATTATAAATCGCGTGTCTAAGAAAGCCCATGTACCTCCCCCTCACTCCCACTCCGAATAAAAGGTTGGCCACCATCCAGGCTGGAGCCTGGAGAGAGATAAAGGAAGCACAGAACTCCTTCTGGCCTTCTCAGCCTTTGACAAGGAGAACTTGGTAATCAAGTCTAGCCCAAGCTTCCCAGGCTTTTGGCAGATACAATTAGTACATTCCTTCTTTCGATGTTGGAAATTTACTTAAGATATTAAATATTCACTCCCTCCTTCTATCTCAGACTTGATGAAACATAAAAGTGCTGCTCTGAGGAATTACCTTGTCCCTAGTTCCCTTACTCCATGATTATATTGGATAAAACTTCTCCTAAGGGCTCCAAAAGGCCCCCCAGGTGGAATCATAACTCTCTGACCCTTGAGGGTCATGTGAAACCTCAAGCTGTGGAACCTCAAGGCTGCACTCTTGCTGATAGGGAACTCCGAGGCCTCCATGCTGCGCTGGAATTGCCAGCCTTTGTTATGGACTGAGCATTTCTTCTTTGCTTGCCCTGATTACCTTCTTGTACCACCTCTAAGGAGGAAACGTTTAGGCTTAGGCAAGGACTTGTGACTGGGTCACCAAAATGCTAGAGTATGAAGATTGCAAGTTGGGCCTCCCTGTAACCAAAGTCAAAAGTGCCTGGTAACTAAGAGTCCCAGATAGGAACGCTAAGCATTTTATGTCCTAGAGTGCTCTCTGGACATCCAGCTCCTAAGGGTATAGTCATGGTGGGGATGGCCAGGGGAAGGGTTTGAGCAGAATTCAGAGACTCCAGACCCTGGCCTTACTTGCTGTTACTAATGCTGACCCCTTGGCCTTGGCCGTGTGCACCAGAATTCTTCTAGCACACTTTCTTCAATCTTCTGATCCCAGCCCAGCATTTAACCCTCCCTGACTTGCCTAGTCCCTGGCAGATAGCAAAAGCCTAAAGGTTGACTCTTCTAGCCCAGAGGAAGTCCCACTGGAGCAAGGGGTTGTTTCCTGTGATTTCACTTAAAGTGTTTAGATGTCTATTATTGTTACTAATAAAAAGTATCAATCACTTGAGAAGTTGTTTCCTGCACATCAGATACTGGTCCGGTCAAATAAGAGTCCTGTCCACAAGGATGTTGTAAGGAGATACACAGATAATTAAGGTTAAACATAGTTTATCTATTAATATAAAAAAGATAATTATAGACGATGAAAAGCACTGTGAAAGAAATATACAAAGTTATATGATACACAAAGGTCAATAGATGGGCCTTTTCAGATGGAATGGTCAAAGGAGGCATCGATGGGGGTTTACTTGAGCCCTGAAGCATGAGATGGAGCTTTCCATGAAAGAACAAGATAGAAGGCATCCTAGACAGTGGAACAGCTAACAGAAAAGGCTTCGAGCCAGAAAGAGCTCTGTATGTTCCAGGAAAGAAAGGAGGCCTGTGTGGCCAGAGGAGAGCTGAGGAAAGCCGAGAAGGGAAGGGAGGCAGGAAGGCTGGGTCAGTGCATGTATTAGTCCATTCTCACGCTGCTATGAATAAACACCCGAGACTGGGTAACTTATAAAGAAAAGAGGTTTAATTGACTCATAGTTCCACATGGCTTGGGAGACCTCAGGAAACTTACGATCATGGCAGAAGGCACCTCTTCACAGGGTAGCAGGAGAGAGGATGAGTGCCAGCAGGGGAAATGCCAGAAGCTTATAAAAACATCAGATCTTGTGAGAACTCACTCACTATCACAAGAACAGCATAGGGGAAATTGCCCCCATGATTCAATTGCCTCCTACTAGGTCTCTCCCATAACGCGTGGGGATGATGGGGATTACAATTCAAGATGAGATTTGGGTAGGGACACAGCTAAACAGTATCAGTGCCATGTGAGGCTTTGCAAGATTCTGGAGCAAACGAAAAGTCTTTGAAGAACTTTAAGTGTGACATGATCTGATTTATGTTTTTTTAAAGTCCACTTTGGCTAAGAACAGATTGCAAGTGGTAAGAAGTCAAGAGGCTATTCAGAAACCAGTCAAAGGAACATGGTGTGTTGTATTAGAAAGAGTGACGGTGGTGGCAGTGGAGTAAAGTGGTAACCCTTTTCGAAGTTTCATAGAAAAAGAGATTGAGGTTCAAAGAGGTTAGGGACATTGACAAGATTGCACAGTCAATTAGTTGCAGAGTCAGGATTCAAATTTTTCTTTTTTGGATGCCAAAGTATGTTTTCTTTCCTCTGCATTTCTTTGGGTCTCCATTTTTGTCATCAGTAAAGTAATGGTTTAGGTTAGATTATCTTTGAGATGACTTCTGGTTCTAAGACATCAAAACCTCCCAGTTAATTCACCAAAACATAAACAAATTCCCTCTACTTAGATATGTGTTTGATATTTTTTGATTACCATCTTATCACATGTGTACTCAGCTTGTTTTCTGTTGTGCATAGTGAAGAAACCTACACAGTTTACAGAACTCCCACGTGGTCTTCCGTTTTCAGGACCCTTCTAGATAAGGGTGAGTAAGAGGGCAGAGCACATCTTGTCACTGTATCAGCAAGGAGTGAAGTCTTGGGTTGTCTACAGAAAGCAGTCCAGCCAGTAAGAAATAGCAGTGGAGGGTAGGTGGAAAAGAACAGATGAAGGGGAAGAAGGTTATGTGATAATCATCTGGAATAAATAACAAGACATCGATTTTCTAAAAATCAAATCCATCACCTGTAAAATAGGAGTCCTTTAAAGATCAGATTATGACTTTTTGCTATTTTTAACACGTCAGCATTATTTGAATTTTTCTATAGAATGCGTATTACTTTTGTGGTTTTTTTTTTAACTAAAGATAGAAATAATAGACTTCTAAAAGTGATGATTTCAGTACCATAGCAGTATGCTCTGGATATTTGGAAGAGGCATGATTTCAAATATTTTAGCAGTAAAGCAGAGAAAGTGTGGCATTGAGAAGTGACTTACTGTAGTGGCTACCAGGTCAGGTTCTGAAAGCAGACTGGCTCCCTTCAAACCCTGGCTCTACTTACTGGCTGCACCACGTTGGGCAAATTACTTGATCTCCCTGGGCCTCTGAGTCCTCAGCTGTAAAACAGAGTTAACAATCTTTAACAATCGTGGCATAGGAAAACCATTAAAACTAAATGAGGGGCCGGGCACGGTGGCTCATGCCTGTAATCCCAGCACTTTGGGAGGTCAAGGCAGGTGGATTACTTGAGGCCAGGAGTTCGAGACTGGCCTGGCCAACATAGCGAAACCCTGTCTCAAAGTATAAAAATTAGGTGGGTATGGTAGCGCATGACTGTAATCCTAGCTACACAGGAGGCTGAGGCACAAGAATCACTTGAACCCGGGAGGTGAAGGTTGCAGTGAGCTGAGGTCGCACCACTGCACTCCAGGCTGGGCGACAGAGAGAAACCCTGTCTCAAATAAATAAATAAATAATAAAAATAAATGAGTTAACTTATGTAAATATAAATGTAACTTATGTCCAGACCATGTGTTTGGTTTTGTGATTTCAGAAAGAATGTCACTTCAGCGCTGGGACTCGTTTTAACCTTGCTTTTCTTGAGAATTTTCTGTTACATATGAGGTATTCTTGGGGACTTGGGTAAAATGCACTGTGTAAAATTATTTCACATCAATCAGTGTTAAAAAGCAAGAAACTATTTTATAGATAAATAAGTTTAACCACATAAGAAATGATAGCCATTTTTAATTAAAATAAGCTTTTTAATTTGCTGTAGAATTAGACTATTGTTAAATTTTGCATGTGTCTTTTAGTGGGATTTAATTCCATTTTCATTTCTGTACTTTAGCATTCTGCAGCTCTGGCAGTTTATATAAGCAGGACCCCCAATTAAAATGTGTATCATTGGTGATCATGAACGTAGGAAGAGAAGATGCACATCCTATGGCATTTTTTCCTGATAAAGTTATTGCACACAGACCCAAGTTCTTTGAAGTTCACTTTCCTCTTTGTTATGGAAAGAAGACCACTGGCAGGATGCCTCTACTCTCCTAGTCAAGGGCAGAGTTTGACCTGCCTTTTAGTATCCTGAAATCCTTTTCTTCAATCAGAAGTTTCATATAGAAGGGTTATTGCCGTGTTTTATCAAGGCAGCTTCTTGGAGTTTTGTTGCTTTTGGACCCTCCAGAGCCCTCTGGATCCTTCTGCCTTGAGGTTAGGACTTGGTGTGTAGTCCACATGCTCTAGAGAAAGAATAACATGGTGCTTTCTCTAATCAAAGCTCTCTGCAAGTAAAAAAGAAAGCTTGGGGGCTGAGGAAAGCCATGGCTTTAGAGATAAGGTACTACAAAATCTTTAAGAATGAATCACCAAATGAGACAGAAAATAATCACCTCTTTCATCCATCAGATGGGGGTTCTTTCCAATCTGTGTGTGGCTTTTACTTAAGTGATATTCTGTGAATTTCACTATACAGAATTACATATGCATGTAGGGAACTCCATATTCTTTCTGAGCATAGTTTCCTAGTTGAGTGTGAAGTGTGTTTAATGAATGTCAGTATCACCTTACCTAACAGAGTTCAAAGAGGGTAGAAATGTTTTGTGTGATGCTGCCAGTACCATTAAGTCAAATGTCGGGAAGTATTATTCACACTGACTCACTCTGATGCATCAAGGCTAACATGATTAGCTTAAGTGAAAGCCATTCTCAGAGAAGAAAAGAACCTTCAGAAACTCCGAATGGAAAGGGCAAGTCAGGACTCTTTCCGCCTGTTTCTATAACTTTGTCAATAGTTTCTTCATGGTCTGATCAGTGTTGCTCTCTGAACTCTAGTTCTTATCTTGCTACTGTAAAGCTTCCGTTTCCTCGTCTATAAAAGGAGGACATAAGAGGACATAATAGCAAATAACTTCTAGAGATTTTGTGACAAACAAGATAATGCTTTTGGAGGATCAGCATGGTAATTATTAATAGCAATTTTTATTGTGTTGTTGTTAGGTCCTAACTACAGCAATCAAACCAAACCACCATCCCTGTTTGTTCCACTCCAGCCACAGCACCCTTCTTTCTAACCCCACCCTGACCCCACGACAAAGCAGCCGCCCCTGTCTTAGAGCATCGGCTCCAACACCCACAGCAAAAGGACAAAACATCAGAGTATACATGATGTCTTCTAAGTGGCGTCACATAGAGGCCCTAAGTAATCTGGAAATGATCAAGTTGTGATTTTTTCTGGTGTAGTCGGTATGTCTTGCAGGAAGACAGAAGCCATAGATATAGCTAGTCCTGTTCTGTCACTAAGTTCTGCCTAGAATATTCTCCTCCCCACCCAGGTCTTCATCTGACTGAATGCTTCTCAACATTGACTCTCAGCTGAAATGTCACTTCCACAGAGAAGCTTTCCCCAACCACCCTAGCTAAAGTGCCTCTAGGACCTGATCACTCTCTATGCTATTTCCCCGAATTATGTGCCTCAGAGCAGTTGTCACTATCTGGAATTATCTTATTTGTTTATCTCCATATGTGTTTAATGTCTGTCTCTCTCCCATGATAATGCGAGCCCCACAAGTACAGAGTCCTTGTCCATTTTGCTTGTGCTATATCCTCAGTGCCAAGCACACTGTGCCCGGCACAGACAGGGCACTCAATACATCTCTGTTAAATAAATAAATGAATCAATAATTCTTATATCTGCCTTTGAGGCCATAACCCTAGCAGGCCTGAGGCATCCCCCTCATGTACAATGACAACCAAAGGTCTCCATCTCTAACCCTCCCATACAAAGATCTTAGAGGGTCTTCTCCCCTGCTGGTTGCAGTGTGTGGGCAGGAAGTCACCTAGCCAAATATGTGCCTCACCCCCATTTCATAACATCGGGTATTTATGATATAGAAATGGTCTTTGCAATTACATATAGGAGATGTTCCTAAACTTTGGTCTTTTGGGGAACTGTGTAAAAGTGCTGAGTGATTCTGAGTGAGGAGAAAAATGTTCCTTGGCTAGCAGTGCTACGCATGTTTAAAATCCCAACCTCTAGCCTCAAGAAGAGGGAGGAAAGAGAAAGGCCAAGAAGAATATCCACGAGTGAGTAGTTCATGGGCTTCTTGAACAGGCCTTTGAAAAATGCATGAAGGAGAATTAACTAAGACAACCTAAGGAAGGCTGAACAAAGGATTCTGACTTTTGGGTCGAAGTTAGCAATGCGAGGTTTACTTTTGCATTGTTGCTCTACAGTGTGCAAGAGAATCCTCATGAATGCCAAGCTTCTCAGAAATTTGAGGCTCACTGAAATTAAATATATTTTGTTAATTTGTTTTTCTTTTGTAATGTTTACCTCATTGCAGCAAAATACTAGCTACTTAATTTAGGAGGGAAAAATCATGCCCACACTTTGGCACCTGAGAGAAGACAGAAATTAAATGTTCTATTTGAAAAGGATAGAACATTTGGAAATGGATACATTGAGATTATTCTGATGTTGGATTGTGATGAAAGAATACAAGATTAGAAATGGTACTGTGAAGCGAGTCTCTGTTCTGTCACAAAAGGGCTGTGATGTTTATTTAATACATTTTTCCTGGGCACCCAAAGTAAGCTAGATCTTGTTCTAGATGTCAGGAACACCAGGATATGTGTAAAAGAAACAGTGCCAGCTCTCCTGGAGCTGGCAGCCTGGTCAGGGAGACTGACAGGTTAACACTTGCAGTGTCCTGGGACTCTGTCATTAAGGGGTTTGCAGATACAGCAAAGAGAACAGCTAACCCAAGCAGGCAGGGACGATTTCACAGAGGAGGTGTTGGAGAAACCCATCATCTGTCATCTGGTGAAGGCAGCAAACTTGTGAACCTGTTTTTCCTGCCAAATGAATCAGGCAACATGAGAACACTAAATTATTTGAGGGGACGTCTGCCGACATTACTTCTGCCTTGCTCACTGCACACGCCAACCCCCTCTTTCCCAAGGCTCCAATGCCTCGCCCACCCGCTAACCCCTACTCACATTTGGCGCTCTATTGAGATGTCATTTTCTGGGAGGGAGGCCTCTCCAACTCCCATATGACAAAATGCTCTGCTCCCATGCTTTCCATAACACCCATTTTTCTCTCCGTTGGACTAATACATATGTGCTCTATATGCACCAGGCCGTGTTCTGAGTGCTTTCCATGCGTTAACTCATTCATCCTCTCCATCAGCATATAAGGTATTATAATATTACTATCTCCACTTCACAGATGAGGAAACAGAGATCCAAAGAAGTTAAGTAATTCACCCCAGGAGGTGACAGAGCCAGGATGCAAATGCAGGAATGTGTCTCGGAGCCTGCCTTCTTATCCACACACTGCGCCTCCTCTCACAGCAGGCAAAGCTACCTGTAATGCCCTGCTCTGTCTCCAACTGTAACTGCACACTCCTCAAAGGCAGAGACCATGCCTTGCTCACAATTACAGCCGAAATGTCTAACCCAGGCCTGGTGCATAGTAGGCATTTGATAATGCTTACTGAATAATTTTTATTTTATTTTAAGTTCTGGGATACAAGTGCAGGACATACAGGTTTGTTACATGTGCCATGGTGGTTTGCTGCACCTACCGACCCATCACCTAGATATTAAGCCCCACATATATTAGCTATTTATCCTGATGCTGTCCCTCTCCCTGCCCCACTGTGGAATGATTTTTTTTTTTAAGAATGTTGGACTATCTCATGGTTTACACTATTCATTAAGGAGTCACTTCCTCTTCCTCCCAAGTAATGGATCTGCAATCGAACACAGATTTCCTGAAAGTCAGGACCAAACTCAAATTGGGACCTCTGGAATATAAACTCTGGAGAAATATCTGGGGACCTTTGGCTGAAGGCAGCTCTTTGTGAAATCCTTTTTTTTTTTTTTAATTTTTATTTTTTTTATTTTGTTATTATACTTCAGGTTTTAGGGTACATGTGCACAATGTGCAGGTTTGTTACATATGTATCCATGTGCCATGTTGATTTCCTGCACCCATTAACTCATCATTTAGCATTAGGTATATCTCCTAATGCTGTCCCTCCCCCCTCCCCCAACCCCACAACAGTCCCCAGAGTGTGATGTTCCCCTTCCTGTGTCCATGAGTTCTCGTTGTTCAATTCCCACCTATGAGTGAGAACATGCGGTGTTTGGTTTTTTGTCCTTGCGATAGTTTACTGAGAATGATGTTTTCCAGTTTCATCCATGTCCCTACAAAGGACATGAACTCATCATTTTTTATGGCTGCATAGCATTCCATGGTGTATATGTGCCACATTTTCTTAATCCAGTCTATCATTGTTGGACATTTGGGTTGGTTCCGTGAAATCCTTCTTAAGTATAACTAGCCCCAGATTTTTTTTTTTCATTAAATTTCATTTGCTAAGGTAGTTCTGTAACTGAAAGTGCTACCCACCCACCGCCACATCCTAGATTGGCACTTTGTTTTTGTCTCTTATTTTGGCTTGTGGTATAATTCAAGGTATAGAAGCAAATCAGATCCAACACTTGTTTTATACCATTAGCTGTTATCTGCACAACAGCTTCAAACGGTAATGGTGCAGCGTGCATTGTACTCTAGCTGCAGCCTTCTGTACTGTATGTCATGCCTCATTTTGCTCAGCTGCCTTCTTTTTCCTGCTTGATCTGTTCATTCCTGTCCTCACCAGCAGTTCAGAATATACATCCCCATCTGGAGCTAGGCATGCTCAGTATCTCCACGGGAACCTGTGGGAATTAGACTGAATAGATGAGCTGTCTCTTGATTTTTTTTTTTTTTTATTTGTGTGATACACCAGAGGTGATCACATTTCACAAGCGCTCAGAAAATCACATTCTGAACATATGGCAAAGGTAACAATATCAACAGTAAAGCAACTCTTTAGTGTTACACATAGCATTTTTGTCTGGGAGTTTGGGAGAGACGTGGCTATCATTTCAACAAAAATCAGCTTTACTAGTATATGTAAGACTTTAAAAGGGATTGATGTAAAAATGAAATGAAGAGAACACTTAAAAGATACTATTGTGAAAATAACAATAAATAGGCACCTATGGACCTGACATGGAGTGTAAATGGTTAGTCTTAGGTAGTTCTGATTAATCATAGACCATTAATTGAATGATATCATACAGATTATTAATCCTTAAAGAATTAAAATGGGTTCAGTCATTTTAGTCTCCAAACTAGGCATCATTTATTGTTAATGTTTAAAAGTTAATTAATTAGTGTTATTTAAATCATTCTTTGATACAGTAGGTGCTCTAGTGAGTTTTTTTTTTTTTAATGGGGGCAGGGGGACACTCTTTCTTGCTGAATGAGGCTCCAACACAGACAGGATAACTGCCCAAATCTGTTCTTGTTTGCACTGACTTTTCTCCCTTAAGTTGAGCTGACCTAGCAGTACATCATGGCCAGCGCTAAATAAAAATGAGTCCTGGATTTCAATTCCCAGCTTGCTGCAGGCCCCCATCCTTCCCTAGGGCCCTACCTGGGTCCTGAATCCTTGCTTTGCTCTCAGCTTTCAGATATGATGCCTGGAACGGCTTTTCTGGCTGTCAATCTTCCATTCTTCTTTTAGGTCGAGTTTTGCATTAGCTTCCACTTGGGTCCATTTTTGGGTGACCACCCTATTTAAAGCCAGCCTTAGCCTCTAGAACCCCACCTGGTCCAGCCTCCCATAAGGAGAGCATGAAGCTTACTAACTCCACTCCCAACACATGTTAGAAGTTGTAATTTTTGTTCAGCATGATTGCCAAATAGTAAGAACACACAAAAAAAGATTGTGAATTCAGAAGACCAAGACTACTGAAAAGAAGGCAAAGAAGAAAGAGGATAAAGCCTTCTGCACATGAATTGGCCAACACCAAGAAGTGTT
The DNA here is from genome assembly GCF_009828535.3 of Hylobates moloch. Lineage (NCBI taxonomy): Eukaryota > Metazoa > Chordata > Mammalia > Primates > Hylobatidae > Hylobates > Hylobates moloch. Next base: position 83,405,472 of record NW_026652286.1, on the reverse strand, counting down.
AGTTGCAGAGGTTTGGCCTGATGCAAAAGATTTGTTACAGAATGTTGGTCTTCAATCAAAGGAATATTTGAGGTTCTCTAAAGATAAATTACTGTAGGGGGAAATGGAACAAATTCCCTTAGGCATCATCTTTGGTTTGGAAGAGGGAGGCTGAGGAGGTATAAATAATAGTTTCCTAGCTTTCCACTGGAAGCAAGAAATAGTGTGTGCAGGAACTGCAGTGATTCCAAACCACAAAACACCTTCATGAAGACGTTCATGTGGAATGTGCTTGTGAACTTTATTCCCCCACATAATTGATAGTTTTCCAAGTTCACCTGGCTCCAGCCCTTACTAGGCACAATTTTAATGTCTCTTATCCTTACACGGAGCTTCCCTGAGTTTTCTGCAGCATTATTCTGTGGCTGCCTTAAGGGTAGCTTCATTTGGGGCATCATCTCAAGCATTCTTCAATGGCTTCAGCTCTTTTCAGCAGGACCATTTAGGTCCCAAGACTGTTTATTTCACAGCTAAACATATCCAAAAGACAGGCTCATCATTTATCTAAACATCTCTGGCAGTGGAGTTTAGTAGATGTTTCCATCCCTATAGCCTTTATATGACTTTGTTATTCTTCTGCTCTGAGAGAATTGGGTAGACTCCTCTCTTCAGTTTGCCCAAGTGATCGAGGGTGGCAGTAACCCTCTAAGTTTCTGGGGTCCTTGGGGACGTCATGCCATCACTTCAAGTGGTCTAAGTTGTTCCAATATACTGGGCCTTACTGAGGACAGTGACCCATGATGGATTTTCCTCTGGGATTTTTGCAAATATTGTTTTTAGTATGCATGAGTTTCCTGGGGCTGCAAACAAATGACTACAAACTTTCTAGTGCAAAACAACAGAAATGTATTGTCTCATAGTCCTGGAGGCCAGCAGTACAAGATTAAGGTGTTGGCAGGGTAGTACTCCCTCTGGAGGTTCTGGGGAGAATTCTCCCCTACCTCTTCCAGCTTCCGGGGGCTGTTGGCATTCTTTGGCTTCCAATCTTTGCCTACATGGTCACCTCACCACTCTTCTTCATGTATTTGTCTTCTCTTCTGTCTCTTATAAGGACACTTATCATTGGATTTAGAGCCCACCCAAATAACACAGGATGATATTTTAATGTAATTAAGATTACATGTATTAATGTATTAATGTAACTATATCTGCCAATACCCATTTTCCATATTAGATAGCACTCACAGTGTCTGGGTATTAGACAAGGACATATTCCTTTGAAGGTCACCATTCAATCCACTATAGCCTGTATTCTGATGAAAAGTCTCTACAGATAACTGACCCTCACCCCACATTATTTCCCTGTGCCATGCAAATAATGCCTTCATGATAAATATCTGATAAGAGTGTTTATCAGTCAGGGTACCAGGTAAGACATGCATCATTAGGCCTTTGCAATATCGTATTGAGTGAGCACAGCTCAATCTAGATGATGTGTGTAAAAAGACTTTCATGAAAGGGCTATCTACAGACATGTATGTCATAGGAATAAACAAGGGCTGTTGAGGCACCCAGACACTAGCAATGGGATGAGCCATTACTACTCCTATGGCCAAAGGAGCAAGAGAAGGAAAGAGTGTAACTAGAGACTAATGAGAACCGAGGAGTAGAAGAGGGGTCACTTGGCAGAAGCTGTAATCTTGGAGGGAGGTGACTACTGGTGGATACACAGTGCTAAAACAGGGAGGAGAGGGAAGATCTCTCATCCCAAAAGCTGATCTTTCTTCTGGTACCTGCCATTGGCTGAATACAAGTGGAAGCTTGCAGGCAAGGGAGCCAGTTGGCAACATGGTTAAGGATCAGCATTCCAGCACATGGAACAAGGCAGTGAAAGGCAGAAAATGCTTCAGGGTAGAGGCAGGGATGGTTCAAACCAGCCCAGAAAGATAAAACATGTACATAAACAACAGATTCTAGACAAAGGAGAGAACTTCCAGCTTACAGGTGATTATATGGGTTGGTATGAGCCTGGAAATCAGGGAGGGCTTCATTGAGAAGTCTCTAGCTGAGCCTTGAAGAGGAGATAGGATCTAGAGATACAGAAATAGGAAAGGGGAATTTTGAGGCAGAATGAGCAACATCACAAAGGCCCGAAGGGCACATGGTCTATGTGGGATTGGGGGTTCATATGCAGGGAATAACTAATGGTTCTATGTGAAACATGAATGTAGGAAGAGGAAATAAGACTAGAAGGTAGGTTGGATCCTCTAGTAAGGAGCCTGAAATGCCCTGTGAGGTAGTTTGACTTTTGTTCCTGGGACAGTGGAACACCAGCATAGTTGTCCAGAAGAGGCTTTAGAGAGACTAATTCACTAGACAGAGAGCAGAGAGTATAGACCCTAATGGAAGACAAGTAGAGTGTTCATTCATGGAAGGAGTGGCTGCTGAAAGGCTTTGTCCTTTTGCTTGAACTTCCACACACCAGGCCACCCCAGGAAGCTCTTAACCACATCCATTCTCCCACTGCCTTCCTTCCCTAGACTTTAAAAACCAAGCATAGGCTCAGTTAAAAATTTAAATCAACCAGAGAGTTAGTTTAGCTACTACTGCCAAAACTTAAGGCACATCATTGAAAGGGCAGTAAGTACAGTGAGAAATCTAGTCACAGTAATAGACAGGATATCACGGCCCAAACTGCCGAAAGCTTCCTGGTGCCACAACTGTGGTTTGGCTTCTCTTCTCTTGGAGTAAGATTTTTAAATTTGCCTGTTGTCTTCTCTACTCAGTAGCCACTGCTCTTTTTTGGTAGCCACCTTTCTCTCTTAGGCCAGAGTGAACCATCCCTCTTTTCGAGATTGTTTGTTTGCCTATTTTATCTTTACAGAAGCTTAGAATTTGCAGCTTTTACTTGGCCATGTGGTCCAGATCCAAGTTAGCAAGATGCATCAGACACTTGTACTAAAATCTGAAGCTCTCTCAATCTAGTTTCAGTTGCTGAAAGTACTAGCAGAATTTCCAGAGAAGAGAAATGGGATAAAGGATAGAGAGGCTGAAATGTGCCAAGCCCTAGCCCAAATTGTTGTCAGAAAGACTTTCATGAGTGAAGACTTGCTGCAAAGCAACAGATTCCTACACAATGTCTATGTTCACAGAGTAGTTTGTTGGCTTTAGAAAACCTGTTTGGGCTTGAGATAATAGTCACTTACCGATATATTCCTTGTGTAGATACTACTGCCAAGGAATTATTTGGTGCATCTATTCATATAGAGGAGATAGAAATGCCTTATAATCCATTTTTGTTTCAGTTCTGTATTTTGAAAATACCATGGTTTGGTGGAGAATATTCAAATGATTATGTTCTGGGCCTTACAGGCAGTAACTCACGAGACCCAGGCTTTTAGGAAGAAGCATTTTGTAAATGAAACATTTCTATAATGCCAATATGTATTTGGGACCATACAGGAATCTAATCTCTGAACCTCAGATTTCTCATTTGTAACATGAGCAGGATAATGTTAACACCACTTTGGAAAATAATGATAATGTCTGTTAACATGCTTTTTAAAAGATTCTAGTACCTTTTATAAGTGACAGTTTGTCATTCTTGCTATAATTTCTTGGGAATATGTCCATTTTAACTTATCTAGTTAGAAATGGTGATAATTGGATTAAGAAGTCTACAGCTATCTTTCTGTGTCTTGAATTTTGGTTTTTAGACATGTGGAAAATGATACTATGTAATTAAATTCTTCAAACATTGTCTAATTTCTTAGTTAAGGTGCTGTGGGACACACAGGTATGAGTAAATAAAGTCCCTGTACTCCTGAGCTTTACAGCAGCGTGAGGAGATGATAGATAGGTAGGTAGGTAGATAGATAGATAGGTAGATAGATAGATAGATAGATAGATAGATAGATAGATAGATAGATAGATAGATACATACGTACATACATACATACATACATGCATACGTACATACATAGATACATAGAAACATAGATATAGATGGATGGATGATAGATTAGATAGATAGATAGATAGATAGATAGATAGATAGATAGATAGATAGATAGATAGATAGATAGTATGGATGCAGAGATAGAGACAGAGACAGAGGGATGGATGCATAGAAGAGAGATAGATAGATGAGATAGAAATGTAGAGAGATAGAGATGGAGATGGAGATTGATAGAGATAGAGATGGACAAAGATGGAATGCCTTTCCTTAGATTGATTTTGCTCATGAGTGGTCTTTATAAATAGGGTTTTGCTCCCTACTAATTCTGATGACAATGGCCACGTCTGTCTGAGGCTGGAAAGTGAGCGGATCACCAAGAAGAATGGGTTTATCAGCAGCCATGCTTGACTAAGTACTTGCTGAGTAATTTTCCTCATGGAGTCTTGGCAAGAGTTGTAAAAACTTTACTAAAAGAAAATAGAAGATGGTCCCCTGAATGTTGATAAAAGGATCTTTCCCATTTTTTGTCCTGGTTAGTGAGGGCTTCATTATAGAATCTTGGAACTATAAATGAAAATTATCTAAAAGACCAGAGGACAGAGTCTAATGTTTTTACTTTATGAGTTTTTCCTGGGACACTTTTAAACAGTAACAACAACAGCAATAATAAAGAAGTTAATTCTTATTTTTTAGGCAGTAGTGACATTTGGAGGTACATACTTCAAGATCCTCTTTGAAAACACAGACCTGGCTTTATGACCCTAAAAATGTCTTATTTCTTTAATAGACTGTATATACATTAAAAGACACAAATTCTAAAAGAATTAAAACTGGTTGAGACACCAAGGATAAAAGATTCTGCATTTGTTAAGACATCATAAGGTTGGGAGTTTTGTTTTTTGTGTTTAGAGACAGGGTTTCACTCTATCACCCAGGCTGGCGTGTGGGAGCACAACCATAGCTCACTGCAGCTACAGTCTCATTTTCTAGAAACAATTTACCAATCTGAGCTCCCACCATCAAAGAAGTAAAGTATTTAAGAGTGTCACATTGTTTCCTTGACAGCTTTGAGTATTTCTACTTTTACAAATCTTTGCTGATGTTTTAATTTTACTTATTTATTTATTTATTTATTTGAGACAGATTCTCACTCTGTTGCCTAGGCTGGAGTGAAGTGGCATGACAGCATGACCATAGCTCACTGTAGCCTTGACCTCCTAGGCTCAAGAGATCCTCTCGTCTCAGCCAATTTCCTTTTATTTTTTCTATAAATGTATCTCATTATGTCATAACTCACTTTTATAGCAGGGAAAAAGTTAATACAAGATAAGATTTAGATATCCTCTTTCTAGCAAGACCCAGAACTTTGATTAACTCTGTCTGGAGAATAGAAGGTTTATGAAGATGCTAAGTTATCCCAATAAGATGTTGTGTACCAAATGCAATTTTAGGTTCTGTAGATGAAGTTCCAGGGAATTCCTCCCATTTGTATTAACATGCATGCCAAATGGTCTTGGTGTTTTGTTTGTTTGTTTGACATTTTATCTTGGACTTGGGGAACTTTCAGTTGTTTTCTCTGACTGAAATAATATCTAATTTGGGAACTTGTGAGACTCCAAAATAAAATCAAACACTTAAAGAAGTAAAAGTAAGAAAAGACCATAAAGAAAAATTTATGATAAATTTAACCATTGTTTCTTACAGGAACTTTTAAAATTGCAATAGTGAACCAATAAAACATGGTGAATGAATGGACAACAAAACTATGGCCACTTGTAAACACTTAGGTGTGACCCTGACATGAGATTACTCTCACCAAGAGATTACCCTCTTGGTGAGGAGCACTGAAATAATTACACAAACTCTTATGGCCAAGAGGAGGCTTAGAGGTCATCCCGTCAAAGATATGTAAGCTTTTTTTAGTTATGGAAACTTTTCTTCAAATGAAATATTGTGTGGAAGCCCCACATGTATATAAAATAGATAAAAATGGAGCTTCTCGAGTTGAAGTAGGGGTAGGGATCATTGAGAACTCCCCCACCCCGCAAGCCTATCCTAACTTCTGCAGACAATGGGACATCATGACACACAGTTTGAAAAACACTCATCAGAGCCCACCTCCTCATGTGGTTCATGTGGCATCATGACAGTAGAAGCCCAGAGAGGTGGAGTGATGTACCCAAGACCACACTCTAAGCAGGGAGTTAGGTTTGACTGTTGCCCATGCCTCCTTTTGGTTTCTTTCTCATGCTCCATTCTGTGTCTGTCTACTCAGTATTTGAGGGCTTATTTAGATTTTCTTGTGGAAATACTTTATATGTCTCAAATAAATGTTAAGCAAGCATTTGAGTACCGGAGTCATATTTTTCAAATGTATCTTCCCTTGAAGACTCACACAACCTCTCCCCCAGGTCTCCTTGGATTTGCAAAATTACCAGTTGCCATTTTAACAAACTTGCTGACATGTCTGTCTCCTAAATTGTGACAGCATAGGAATAGGAACTGACTTTTTGAGGTGAGGCATACTCTTTCCTTTTTCCCCTAGTAAAGGGTACCAAAAAATCCAGGTATAATCTCTAACCTCATCTAGACCAGAAAGATGGAAAGCAGCAACATCAACTGCTTCTACTTTCCTTTCTTCCAATGCCATGCCTCATGGCCTTCTTCAAATTGAGTTGCTAGTTCATGCTAAAATAACCTGCAAGCAGGTGAGCAGCTAGAGAGACCAACATTAAAGAGCCTAAATAATTGACAAGCTAGACAATCAGTCCCAGGATGATCAAGAATTTTTAATTGCTTTAGCAATTTGTTGGTCATCTGCTCTAAACTTTTCTCTACAAACTCCCTATAAATTACCTTTCACGTCAAACAACCCAAGAAAGATTGGAAGCGGGAGGGAGATCATCACGTAATCATGTGATGGCCCCCGCCAATTTAATCTGATTGACAGAAGCACAGCCTCTTCTCTGGGTGCGAGAGAGGCCTCCACTGTGTGTGAAACGTTGGGTCACAATGCCCAGTTCTCAACATCATGAGTTTGTCGGAATTCCCATCTGTTGTTGCAGCCTGCACAGTAGACCAGGAATATCATGACAAGAGGCCTGTATTAGACAGAGCCTCTCCAGAGGAACAGAACCAATAAGGTTATACATAAAGAGATTTATGATAAAGAAACTGGTTCACATGATTATGGAGGCCGAGAAGTACCAAGATGTGCAGGCTGATGGCCTGAGACTCAGGAGAGCCTATGGTGTAAATTACAGTCCCAGTCAGAGTCTGAAGGGAGGGGAGAGAAGACTGTGTCCCAGCTAAGAGGCCAGCAGGCAGAGAGCAAACTCTCTCTTGCTCAGCCTTTTGTTCTACTCAGGCCTTCAACAGATTAGATGAGGCTCACCACCACTGGGGAGAACAATTCACTTTACTCAAACAGATTCAAATGTTCAGTTAATCCAGAAACCCCTCATGGACACATCCAGAATAATGTATAGCCAAATACCTGGGCATTCTGTGGCCCAGTCAAGTTGACAGATTCAATTAACCATCACAACATCTGGGGAAGGAAGAAGAGCCCCAGCAAGGCTGACCCTGAAAACTTGTCACTCCAGACACAGACTGGGGTATCTTCCCTGGTGTCCACCTGGCAGATTCCACCTTACACAGCCCATTCTGCAATCCGTCATGTCTGTGGATACAGCCACTCTGTTGACTCCGAGACTTGACTTTTGTGTTCTTAAATGAAGCCATTGCCTATATGTAAAGAAATGTAGCTTTTGAACACTAACATATATATAGTTTATATCAAGTTTGGGGAGATTGGAAGAGGCAAATTATGAGACACTTATGTCTCATAATAATTTGACAGGAGAAATGGCATGCAGTTGACAGCTTCTTCATTTGGTTTTAATGGCATAGTAAGAGGACAACAGTGTCATGCACTCATTTGCAAGCAAGGTCCCAGGGTATGGAGAAGAATCAAAGGCTGATTTTTCTTTAGAACAAGTTGATTATTTGATGTCAATGGAGATTCTAACCATTTTTCATAAGAAGCTGCTTTAGAATATAGCCTGGAAGAGTCTATCCCCCTGCAATATTTGGCAAGCAAATACAAGGCAGAAGTACTTTAATTATCATTTCTTAAAGGATTTTTGCTATCCTGATTAGTATAAGTTGGTCTCTTAAGCACATGATTTTGCAAAGATCCGTAATTCACTCATTTTCCAAACCAGCGTTAAGCATTCACAATTTTCCATCAACCTAGAATTTCTCCCGCCCAGGACAGACCTCAGCTCAACAATAAATCAGTGAGGCTTAAATGAAAGCCAAATTAAAATAATATCTGTTGGGCATGGTGGCTCATGCCTATAATCCCAGCAGGCCAAGGTGGGAGGATCACTTGAGGCCATGAGTTCAAGACCAGCCTGGGTAACATAATGACACCCTGTCTCTACAAAAAGAAAAAGAAAAAAAATTAGCCAGAAATGATTGTGTGAGCCTGTAGTCCCAGGTACTTGGGAGAGTGAGGTAAGAGGATCTCTTGAGCCTGAGTTCGAGGTTGCAGTGAGCTATGATCACACCACTGCACTCCAGCTTGGATAATAGAGTGAGAAAATATATCCCTTTAATTCTGTATTACAATGTATATTTAGACAAGGATTCTCCTTACTTAGTAAACATTGGGTTTGGGGCATAAATCATCCCTAAGCCAACTTGTCAAGAATCTGTGGCAGGCAAATTTACTTCAACACCAGCTTAAACTGATAATGTAAAACAAACTATAAAGTCAATAAAAAGTCTGTTATGGGAAAACAGCAAAGTGTTTGGTTCTAAACCTCGATATGAGGGAAAATTAGAAAATGAAGTTGTCTGAAAGGATTATTCTGCATCCCTCCTCCTTCCCCTACCCAAATACTCACACAGGAATTGTGCTGAATTAAGTGTTATGGGCTCTTGGAAGAAAGGAGGTGCTGTCAGAATAGATGTTGTTCTTAACTTTGTCCATGGCCCTTGTATATTAGACCACAGTTCATGATCCTGTTTTATAGCCAGCTGACTGCTCCCTCCTCCCAATCCCTACTCCCTTATTAAACAAAAGACTGCACGTTCTGGGAAGTGTTAGCAACTCACCCATGTCACTGTCATCCAGACAGTGCTGTTATGTGGTGGAAAGTGCTCAGGGCGGGGACTTTGGAGCAGCCTTGCTACTCTGGGGTGCTTGCAGCAGGCCCTGTGCAAGTCCCACCCCAGCACTGGTATCAGAGAGGCCAGCAAAAGGCAGCTGGTGGGAGAGACCTACGCAGCTCCACCCACAAATGCTACAAATGCTAAAATCTCTTCCTCTTCCTCAACTCTTTTGATCCTCACTTTTCTCCAGCTCTCTTCTTCCAACTTACTTTCTCTCTTACTTTTCTCTCTTCTTCCAACTTACTTTCCTCTATTTCATCACCTTGAATTCATTCATTCCACAAATATTTATCAAGCACCTACTATACAAGGCATCTGATCTTTGCCACACCTCAGACTGTCCTGCATCCTCATTTCTCTCTGAAGGTGCTCTGGACAATGTCATCTTTTGGCTGTTAAACCCGTGGTCACCTTTCCAATGCCTTCTCTATAGCATCTGGGAGTGTTGACCTCTTCATCTGTCATAAAACATTCTCATGCACTGCCTTCCTTAATAACCCACATTCCAAGTTCCAGTCCTTCCTCTGATGCTTTCTTCTTGGCCTTTTTCTTGTTCTGTGTCCTTTTTCTGTTCTTCAGTGTTGGCATTTACCAGGGTTACACACTTACCTGCTTCTCCTTTAATCCTACGTCATTCTCTGGATTATCTCATTTCCTCTTAAGATTTCAGCTATCACTTATAATGCTGAAAACTCTGAGGGCTAAATTTTCAATCCATATATCTCTTCCGAATTCCAGACACATTTAATCAACTATTTACATAATACAACCACCTGTTCCAGTTACTATAGCTGCATAACAAGTCATCCCAAAGCTTAGTGATATAAAACACTGATCAGCAACACAGACAAGGTACAGTGAGGACAGTTATTTCTGTTGTATGTCTGGGTCCTCAGCTGGGAAGACTTAAAGGCTAGAGTGATTTGACAGCTAGAGATTAGAATCTGTAAATGTCTCCATGCACGTGTCTAGTGGTTGGTGTTGGCTGTCGGCTGAGACTTCATTTATGACTCTCAGCCAGAACACCTACAAATGGCTTTTCTTTATGGCCCAGACTTCATAGCATAGTGGCCTCAAGGTCATTGCAGTTCTTATATGGAAACTCAGGGCTCCAAAAGTGAATATCTCAGCTAACAATGTAAAAGTTGCATCATGTTTTATGATCTAACCTCAGAAACCACTCAGTGCCACTTCCATTGCTTTATATTAGGCACAAGCACATCATAAGCTCACCCATACTGAAAGGCAGAAAAATCAGATTCTATCGGGTGATGGGGCAGTGGCAAGGTCGTGGAAGAGCATACAGGACAGGAGATACTGCTGCAGTCATCTTTGGAAAGTACAGACTGTCACACCCACTCCTGTCCTGTCCTTGCCACACTTCATGTATATGGATGTTTCATAGTGTCACATACATTCACTTTCCTTCATGCTTTTGCACTTACTGTTCCTTCCAACCTTTTTTCTGCCTTCTAATGCAGAATCACTACGTATTTATCTCTCAAGCCTCATCTCAGATGCCATTTCATTCAGATCCAAGATTGCCCTTAGGAGAGACATGGGTGTCTACCACTTCGTTTGCTTTTCTCCCCATTGGTCCTACTTGCTCACCAACAGCTGGATGGGGCCAGGGTGGACATCACATGCCCAAACTCCGTGGCCCTTATCCTGAGTTCAAAGCCTGGGTCTGTCATTCACTGGTTGTGTGAACTTGACCAATTTGCTTGCTTTCACAAATCGTTAGTTTCTACACTTATAAAATAAGGAGAGTATTATACTCATTTTATAAGCTGAGCCTTTTATGGGATGATATGAAGACATTGCTCCATAGGTGCTTCAGTAAAATTTAGCTATTGACATGATCCTGAGAACAACTGTATGGCTCAAATACTAAGAACTGGTATCCTGTAATCCCAGCACTTTGGGAGGCCGAGGAGGGTGGATCACGAGGTCAGGAGATCATCCTGGCTAACGCGGTGAAACCCAGTCTCTACTAAAAATACAAAAAAAATTAGCTGGGCGTGGTGGTGTGCGCCTGTAGTCCCAGCTACTCCGGAGGCTGAGGCAGGAGAATGGTGTGAACCTGGGAGGCAGAGCTTGCAGTGAGCAGAGATCAGCGCCACTGCACTCCAGCCTGGGTGACAGAGCGAGACTCTGTCTCAAAAAAAAAAAGGTATGATAACGCAAAAACGTCCACTTTAGTTCTAAGAAGCTACACTGCTCAAAACATGCAAAGAAAAAAATCACCTTCTTGAACTATGTTCAATATACAGTCCTCCATTGTCTATATTTCTATGGTTTCATGTTTTAATGATTATAATTAATGTACATTCAGTATTTAGATAGCCGTTTGTATAGGACGTTCTATATTAAGCATAGCTAATTATTTCTCTCCAAATGTATGCTTTTTCTCTTACTGATGTGAGAGAATCCTCCTGCTTTTAAAAAGATACTTTCCCAGTTGTCTTTTCTATGAAGGCCACCTTTCTTTCTTCTGCTTGCACCATTGATCCAAGCAGAGCAGCTAATTCAGCATAGTTCACTACCCAAATCTGACCTCTTTCTTTCTCTCCTTATTCTGTTAACCTCTGTGCTTGGTGCTCACCATGTGTATTACTCCATTTTCACACTGCTTATAAAGACATACCTGAGGCTATGTGAAAAGACCAAACCTACGTCTGATTGGTGTACCTGAAAATGATGGGGAGAATGGAACCAAGTTGGAAAACACTCTGCAAGATATTATCCAGGAGAGCTTCCCCAATCTAGCAAGGCAGGCCAACATTCAGATTCAGGAAATACAGAGAACGCCACAAAGATACATTTCTATATACTAACAATGAACAATCTGACAAGAAAATAATTTCATTTATAATAGCATAAAAAATAATCAAATACTTTTGAATAAAGTTAACAAAGGAGGCAAAAAATTTATACATGAAGAACTACAAAACGTTGCTGGAAAAAAATTTAAAGACACAAATAATAGGAAATTTTATCCTAAAATCTATATGGAATCTCAAGGGACCCTAAATAGCCAAAACAATCTTAGAAAAGAAGAACAAAGTTAGCTGTCTCACACTTCCCAATTTCGGTATTTCGGTACAAGGCTACAGTAATCAAAATAGTGTGGTACTGGCAGAAAGACAGACATATAGACAAATGGAATTAAATAGAGACCAGAGACCCCCAAAGTTCACCTTTACATATACGCTTAAATGTCAAATGATTTTTGACAATGATACCAAGTGTATACAACAAAAAAGGAAGTCTCTTCAACAAATGGCTTTGTTAAAGTGGATTTCTACACGTAAAAGAATAAAGTGGGACCCTTACTTCACATCATACACAAAAATCAGCTCAAAATGCATCAAAAACCTAAACTTGAGAGCTACAACTATAGAACTCCTAGAAGAAAAATGAGGAAAAACTTCATGACATCAAATTTGACCATTTTTTTTTTGGCTAAGACATCAAAAACATAGGCAACAAAACTTAAAATAGGCAAATTGGACTTTATTAAAATAAAAAACTTCTTTGTATCAAGGACAGCATCAACAGAGTGAAAAGGCAACATATGGAATGGGAGAAAATATTTGCAAATCATATCTGATAAGAGGTTAATATCCAAATACATAAAGAAATCCTATAACTCAAGAACAATAAAATAAATAATCAGATTTTAAAATAGGCATAGAATTTAATAGACACATCTCCAATGTTCATATAAGCTGCTAACAAGTGTATGAAATGATACCCAATATCATTAATCATTAAGGTAATGCAATAAACACTTCAGTGAGATACTACCTGATACTCATTAGGATGACTACATTTACAAAACAGAAAATAATAAGTTTTGACAAGGATGTAGAAAAATTGGAACTCTTATGCACATGGAAATGTAAAATGATACAGCCACTATGGAAAACAACATGGTGGTTCCTCAAAAAATTAAATACAGAATTACCATATGATCCAGAAATCCCACTCCTGAGTATATGCCCAAAAGAATTGAAAGCATGGTCTTAAAGAGATATTTGTATACCCATCTGTATAGGAGCATTATTCATAATAGCCAAGAAGTGGAAGCAACCCAAGTGTCCATCAATAGACGAATGGATAAACAAAACATGGTACATACATACTACTGAATATTGTTCAGTCTTATAAAGGAAGGAATTTCTGACACATGCTACAACATGAATGATCCTTGAGGACAGTATGCCAAGTGAAATAAACTAGACACAAAAGGACAGATGTTGTATAATTCTACTTACGTGAGGAACTTAGAGTAGTCAAATTCATAGAGACGGAAAGTAGAATGGTGGTTGCCAGGGGCTGGGGGAAGGGGATAATGGGGAATTGTTTAATGGGTATAAAGTTTCCATTTTGAAGATGAACAAGTACTAGATATTGTTTACCTAACAATGTGAATATACTTCACACTACTGGACTGTACACTTAAAAATGGTTAAGGCCAGTATGATGGTAATCCTAACACTTTGAGAAATCGAGACAGGAGGATTGCTTGAGGTCGGGAGTTCAAGGCTGCAGTGAGCTATGATCGCACCAATGCACTCCAGCCTGGGTGACAGAGTAAGACCCTGTCTCTTAAAAAAAATTACCATGATAAATTTAGATTATGTGTATACCATAATTAAAAATTTTTTACTTAAAAAATTTTATCAGCCTCTAAATTCATAAGTTAAATAAGAAAAAATATACATAACAAATAATTTAGTAGTTCTGTTAATTGAAGCTTACAAAAGACATTTCTTTTAAATGGCTTCTTGGCTGAGAAGCACTTCCACAGAGAGACTTATAATCATTTCCACTTACACTCTAAGCTTACCAGCCCTTTGGCAGCTACAAAGGACTTCTGGACATTTCTGCAAGCAAATCTCTGCATTTGCAATGATTTGAGTAAAGAAGAATACACATAGGCTTATAAGACAGAAGTCAATGTACAGTACTGTTCAACCAAAGTTAGTGTTGAACTGAAGAGTAGCAGGTGACATGAGGAAACAAGTGCCAAAAATAAGGGAACAAGTGCAAAAGCTGAAAAACATTACAAAAATGTGACTATTTTCCAACATATAATCTAGTTGAATAGATAGTATGGCCAGGGCACTGCTCTGGGGGTCAGAGGACTTGCATTTTAGTTCCAACTCTTGCCACAAAACAAGTACCACATTGTGTCCTTCGTAAAGTGAGCTGAGTGGACCAAATCACTGAGAACCCTACCCATTCCTTCTCAACACACAGGAAAACATTTTAAGCATCTATTTAAAGCAGAGATTCATCATCTTGTTTGTGTGTTACTGAAACGCTAAAAGAGGAAGCAAATACAATTCAGTATACTGAGCTCTGAAAAATTACAAGAGAAATCTGACAAAAATCCATCCACTCTTGAACACCATTGCTACAAATTCAAATTTGCTTTAAGCTCTGGAGTAGTAAACTGAACTTGCTGTCCAAAACACGATTATCCACATGCCCCGTTGCATATTCCTGTTGGGGGTAATTGTCCCCACACTCTGGGACACACCAGCTTCTTCAAACGACAGAGTGAATCACATGTAGTGGTTAGTTCTCAGGGAAACAAATTCTCACTTGGGTAATATAATAGTCTGCTTGGGTGGCTTAAACAACATAAATGTATTCTCTCACAATTCTGGAGACGAGAAGTCTAGATCAAGATGTAAAGTAAATAACTTTTTATGAAAAATAATTATATTTTCTAAAATAAAAAATTTTAGTGTAGGGAGGCATTGTTTTATATTTTTGGAGTGTTGTAAAACCTGGCTTAAAAGAAGGCAGCTGGGCCGAGTGCGGTGGCTCAGTCCTGCAATCCTAGCTCTTTGAGAGGCCTAGGTGGGCAGATCACGAGGTCAGGAGGTTGAGACCATCCTGGCCAATATGGTGAAACCCCATCTCTACTAAAAATACAAAAATTAGCTGGGCATGGTGACGTGTGCCTGTAGTCCCAGCTACTTGGGAGGATGAGGCAAGAGAATTGCTTGAACCCAGGAGGCGGAGGTTGCAGTGAGCCGAGATCGTGCCACTGCACTCCAGCCTGGTGACAGAGCAAGACTCGTCTCCAATAAATGAATAAATAAATAAATAAAAGAAGGTAGCTGAATATCCCCTTCTGCATTCAATCTATTATGATATCACATAACATATAGCTTCTGGAAATCTCCACTGTCTACTTATGAAAGAATGAGAATACAAAAGACAAATGATGTTGTGATACTATTAAGAAAAAGTTGATCTTCCAGATCCCCTGGAAGTATCTCAGAGATGCCCATACATGAGTCCCTGGGACCCCCAGGGAGCTCTGCGCCACATTTGGAGAAATGCTGATCTAACTATTGCTTGATTTGTAAACATCTATATTGTATATAAACTGCATCTTGTTCATAGAAATACTTTCAAGATACTTGAGTACATTATTAATAAGCTAAGTGAAAGACTAGAATGTCATTCATTGGAATGCAGCATAAATTTTCAATAATAAAACCACTTATGAACTGCTTTATATATGGTAGACACTTTGTTAAGGACTTAAGAGGAATTTTCATAAAACATTCTTACAACACTGAGGTAGATAATTCTGTTTTTAATTATACAAAGGATGCAGAAAAGTTCAGCAATGGCCAGTGTTTCAATGAGGTCTTCCTCACTAGAAAGCCCATACTATCAATCAGAACAACATATACTGCCTCCCATGAGGCATAGCAGTTAGAATGGGAGCTGAGTACAGGTAAGAAGTAGAGCTGGGTGGTATATCATATCGTGATTTGCTATTATATTAACTTAACAATATCTAGGTAATTTCATAGAGCTTATCTACATAATTGTGAGAATTTGATTTTTCAAACAATATTCATTTTACCTACTAGATACTTAGGTCACTGTAGATGTAGCAATTAGATTCAAATCAAGACATTTACATAAAATCATCTACATGATGATGTAATTTTTGTATAGATGTTTTCTGCTATATCTTCCTTGTTTTTACTTTAACCTTCCATTATTTTTATGTAGGTGCCTTTTCACACCAATGAATAAGTTCATTGATCTGATAGTAATAACATGTAATAGCTTCCCTTATTGAGAAGTTCCTAAATACTGACTCTGTGCTAACTGCTTTCTATGCATCATCTCTTCTTAATCCTTAAAACAACTCTATGGGGGTAGGTATTAATTACCATCACTCCACACATGAAGAAACTGATGCTTAAAGAGGAAAGAGGCAAAGCAGAGTAAACTAAGACCGAACCAAAGGCTATGTCTTTAACCACTTTCTACCACCTTCATGGCAATCATATGTCCTCCATCTTTTTATGCTCTATAGCACACAGTAAATGCCAGAGGACTGCAAAGTAAGGATATGAGGATATAAGGATACAACCAGCATCCCTACGTACTGTGGTCCTCCAGCTGGAGGTCTGTGAGCCACTTCACACAGAGGACAGCAACTCTGTACTCAGATCCTATTTGACTCAGCCAAGTCCAAGATCTGGCCAGTATCTCTCCTCTGATCCACAATGATGACAAGTCATAAAGCACAGCATACACTGTGATTACTTCTTTCTTTGAAAACAGCATCAGTCATTTCAGAAAGGTTGGATTATACCATATGTTGAAAATTCACAACATTTATTTCTGGACTTGACACTGACCATTGGCTCAGATATCTATGTCAGTTTCTGGCATTAGGCAGAATAAGAAAAATAATTTTCTGTGAAAGCATTTGAGGGGGTATGATCATAACAACCCTATGACAATTATCAAACATAAGGATGATGCTCCTTAAAGGAGGTTGAAATTAATAAAATACACTGAGTCTTGTAAAATGGCCTGAAAGGCTTTGGAAGAAAGGTTTCATGTAAAATAAAACAATATTATATATAAACCCGGAAGAATATAGTATATAATATGCATGTATAGATACTTATTCATATTAACAAATGAATGTAATATAGTTTACTGAGAATATATTCATAGTAATAGAATAAGATATATGCCTGTAGACCAGATGTCATCTTGAATCCCCTGAGAGATCTAGACCAACGTAACCTCAACTCCAAACCCATAGCCAACTATTGAGTGTTAATTGTGTGTCAGGCTGTAGCAGAGACTGCTGGTTGCCTACACAATAGCCATTCTCCTTTTTAATTTAGAATCCCAGTATCGCTTAGGATGCCAAAATGCCCAGTAAAGATATTTGCCTTCTCAGATTCCCTTACAATCAGGGGATGCCACATCAAAAAGCTCTGGCCTCTGACGCATAAGCAGAAGTCTGATAGAGATTTCCTGGTAAATTTTTGCTTTTCCTAACAAAGGCACTACCTTCTTCCTTCCTCTTTATTCTTCCTACACTGGACAGGAGGCTGGAGGTGGAGTGGCCATCTTGTGACCATGACTCAACAAGTGTGAAAAAGCCAAGAGCAGAAAGTTAGCAGGAGCTCAGGACCCTGGCCCCATCTGAGAGCCAAGGCACCAGTCCTGTATGTTCCTCAGGACTTCCTGACATCCCAGGAAAACAAATTCCAACTTGGTTAAGCCACAAGAGTTGAAGTTCCATGACATGTGTCCAAGCACATTCTGGCTCAGCCACAGGCACAGTGCATGGCCTTTAGACACATTATTTCCTTAAATCCTCAAAACAAGTCTATACGTAGGCACTGTTAGGTCCCATTTTACAGATGTTAACACTGAGACTTACCTAAGAAACTATCTCCCAAATGTGAAATGCTGGGCTGAAAATGAGAAAACATAGAAAATCTAGATTTATGGGCAATGGCATATAATACCCAGATATCTCATGAGTCATAATTAAGTAGCAAAAATAAATAATTCACAAGGAAAATGAACAATAATGGCCTTCTCACTTGTCTGGCAAACTCCTCCTCCCGTTAAGCCCCAGCTGAAATGCCAACTCCCTGTTAAAATCTTCGCGGACTCCCTCAGGTAGATCAACTTTGCAGTCATCTCTCCTCACATAGCCCCCGTCTAGTAGCATTTATTGTGCTTTATCATAATTGATGTGTTTATGTGTCTCAACCACCAGACTGTGAGCAATTTAAGGATAATAATCAGGTCTTATTTATTCAAATCTTTCTAGGGGTAAGAGCAATGCCCAGCATAATGGATGCAGTGCATCGTTTGAATTGGCAAAGCCCTCATTAGTCACATTAAAAAAAAAAAAAAACAACTGTTTTCTGATTTTCAGATGGAGATTCACAGCAAATGATGGGATGCTACAAATCAGCTCTAATAACTGAAGACAAATTACAAATGTAGGAAATTAATGATTAGGAGAAATCAAAAGGGAAATAAATTGCAGAAAACTGAAAAATGTAATAAAGCAAATCAGGGGTTTCCCTGAATTTATGTGTAAAAGCAATGTCTATGGAATTTGCAGCAAAATGAAGCCCATCTTCTTTGGTTTTGGTTTGACTCTTAAAAATCTGAAACTTTTTTTTTTCTTTTTTGCAACTGCCTTCAGTAAGACTGGAGTCATGACTACCTTTTTGCTTTTGCTTTTGCTTTTTTTTTTTCTGGCGAAGTCTACAAAAATGAGTATTTGAAAACTTTAGGACAGGTTTCAAGAGGTAGGCTAGTGACCATGCAACTTGTAGGAAAATACATGTTGTCATTACTCACCTGAGAAATGCAAGGGTACAAGTGACAAGATTCCATTTGGTTGGTGCTACTATTGAACAAAAGGGAAGTGGGGCCCTAACCTCAGCTCCACAAGTTAAAGGCCACACTCTGGCCTCCTTCATCTATTTCTCCCTACTAGACAAAAAGGACGTGTCCACTCAGAGCCTGCGTCCCCCCTTCTGGGATCTTGGCTCACTGCAACCTCTGCCTCCAGGGTTCAAGCGATTCTCCTGCCTCAGCCTCCAAAGTAGCTGGGATTACAGGCACCTGCCACGATGCCCAGCTAATTTTTGTATTTTAATAGAGACGAGATTTCACCATGTTGGCCAGGCTGGTCTCAAACTCCCGACCTTAAGCCATCCTCCCACCTCAGCCTCACAAAGTGCTGGGATTACAAGCATGAGCCACCACGCCTGGCAATCCTACTTCTAAGGCTAATTGCAGCCTCTCTCTTGGGTCAAGGGCAGACTGCTCTAGTTCCAGAGGATGGCCAAGAAGTAGTAGAGGGGTATGGGGAGTGGACAAAGCTCAAACTCACAGGCAGGGATGGCCCCACACAAGCTCCCAAGGTCCCTTACTGTGTAGCAGGAAGCGGCCACCAGCCAGTGCTGTCCCTCCGAACTGCCATGTCTTGGTGCACTTCTCTAAGCCAACTGACAATCACAAACTCCAACCTGGCCTTCCAAGTCCTTAGTGGGAATTTTTTTCAAAGTAAAAGGATAGAACATTTTTTACTTGTTTGTGATCCTGATTTATAAATTAAAAATTAAAACATGCCTCGTAACTAGACTTCCACTTACGCTCTTGCCCTGGGCACCCTTAATGTGAGGAGTTAGCAGTAACGATAGTCAGTGTATAAAACGGAGAAAGAAAAAGATAAAACTGGCTGGGCGTAGTGGCTCACGCTTATAATCCCAGCACTTTGGGAGGCCAAGGCGGGCGGATCATGAGGTCAAGAGATCGCGCCATTGCACTCCAGCCTGGCGACAGAGCGAGACTCTGTCTCAAAAAAAAAAAAAAGAAAGAAAAGAAAAAGATAAAACCTAGAAGACTAATAGATTAAAAGGCTTCCCTCTCCAAATTCACAGTAAATGTGAACTCTGAGATGAGAAAGCTTCAGACCCTAAGAGCACATGATACAAAATAGATGCTGATTAAACACTTGTGGAATGAATTAATGAGGAACAAGCACGTATTTCATGTTCAACTCAATAACAGCACTGCCTATATGATGTAATTCGGGGTATACAGGGAAGCTGAGCATGACCAGGACCACCTGCCACCCCACTGGAACTCACAGAGTCCTACAAGTTCCTCAGGTGACCTTGGCATTTCCTCTCCTGGCCACTCCAGTGCTTCTGGATCCCTCCATGCTGTTCAGGGGATCACCATTTTTTTGAGTTCTCATCCTTTTGGTTTTCAGACAGATTTTCACCCTTCTGGACATCTCAGCAATATCTTTGACCTCTCCCCTCGTTCTATCCACCCTCAGCCAATCAGCAGCCAACACCAGAATGCCCAATCTCTGCCCAACCCCCACTCCCAAATTCCTGCAGCAATCACCCTGTACTACTTCCCCTTGTAGGGGTGCCAGTGAATCTTTCTTCCCTGTTATATGTGACAACAATGTCTTACTTAATTTTGCTTTCCCACAGCACCTGGCACAGGGCTTATCACCCAGTTGGCACTGAGGAACATTTGTGGAATATTCATTGAATGAATTTTGGATGCAGTAGAACCATTTTAAAACAGTTTTATGTTCCTAAATTCCTACATGAATATTTTGCGTTAAGAGCATAGGTTCTGGCGTCAGGCTGCCTGGATTCTAATCCCTGCTCTGCCACCTCCTACTTATGTGATCTTATGCAAATCAACCTTGGTTTCCTCCTCTGTAAGATGGAAATGACGACAGCAACTACCTCATAGAGTTGCTGTAAATATTCATGGAGTTAAGACATGTAAAGCTAAAAAGTGCTTAGAACAGTGCTTGGCACGTGATGAGCCTTTGATATGTGTTAGCTTTTGTTGTTGTTGTTTTTGAAACAGAGTCTCTGTCTCCCAGGCTAGAGTGCAGTGGCATGATCTTGGCTTGCTGTGACCTTCACCTCCGGGTTCAAGTGATTCTCCTGTCTCAGCCTCCCAAGTAGCTGGGACCACAGGCGTGCACCACCACGCCCAGCTAATTTTTTGTATTTTTAGTAGAGACAGGGTTTCACCATGTTGGCCAGGCTAGTCTCGAACTCCTGACCTCAAGTGATCTGCCCACCTCAGTCTCCCAAAGTGCTGGGATTACAGGTGTGAGCCACTGCGCCCAGCCACATGTTAGTTTTTATTTAATCTTCTCAACAAGCTTACTTGGTAGGTACTATGGTTTCCATTTTCTAGATGAAGAAACTTAAGGTGCTTGGAGGACTAAAGTGATGTGTCCAGCCTCACAGAGCCAGTGCTCCACAACTGAAATTCCCACCAGGATCAACCCACTCAGGCCTAGGGCTACGGACTCCTCACTACATCACTGCACCGCACAAGGCAGTCACTAATGAATGCCCTGTGACTCAGCATGACAGAAACAGTGGAGCAGACACCAGACAGGTGCAAACCCGTCAGCCAGAACTGCCCTGTGGTTTTACTCTCTGAGAGTGGGGAAGCACAATGAGGGTAATTCCTCAAATCACACAGCCCTTTTGAGTCAGGCCTGGGAATCAATGTGGACCGAGTATTTGCTTCCCATGAGACTTCAGACCTGCTCCACCACCTCTCCAGCACCAGGAAGACACTGTGCCTGGTGAGAGGGGATGTGGTTCATAACTGCCCCACTTAGGCCATATAAAAGGCCACATGGAAGCCACAGGGAAAAAAAAAATGAGGTTCTGCAGTACATCCCAAGGTAGCTTAATACTTAATAGTTTTAGAAGCATGAGACTGGCTAAAACTCCATAGGCACCCAATAAATACCTGGGAGCTTGTCTCCTTAATAGAACTCTCCTGAACCTGACAACTGGCCAAATCATTGCCTTTAAGAGCCATCTCTGTCCCCCACCCCCACTATATTCACCTCCAGTTTCAAGCGATTCTCCTGTCTCAGCCTCCTGAGTAGCTGGGACCACCTGCGTGCACCACCACGCCCAGCTAATTTTTTGTATTTTTAGTAGAGTCAAGGGATCCTCCCACCTCAGCCTTCCAAAGTGCTGGCATTACAGGAGTGAGCCACCACGCCTGGCATGTCAGACACTTTAAGGTCATTATTCTTACTGTAATCCCTAATTAATAATTTCCTATTTTTTAAAGGCTTTCATTAATCATTGAATTATTTCATGTTTCAGATAGGTGTAAACCTATTGTTTCGTGCTTGGATACTTTGGTAAAACAAATTTAAGCAATTTCTTTAAATTCAGGTCTTTGGAATAGAGTGTTTTTGAAGTACAGTAACCAAAAGCTAATTTAAGTTAATCTAAATTTAAAAATCAGTATTAACCAAGAAATTTAGTTCCAATTTTCCAAAGTTGGAAAAATCTACAAAAGAAAATAACCACAAAAACTTTTTTCTCAGGGTTCAATGCTTAGGCAAATTATGCAAAATAACAACACATGCTAATATAAGAAATTTGCTTTTAAAAATGTTTTTCAAACTACAGTTCATAATCCACTGGTAGATCATAAAACCAATTCAGTAAGTCACAAATAGCATCCCTTTTGAAAAATGAAAGACAATTTTAAAAAGATGATTATCAGAATACTTTGTATCTGTAGGTATATTTTTACAAAATTTTTGTCTCAACTATTTATGTGAATACACATACACACATATGTTTATTGGTAATGGGTTGTGATAGAAAATGTTTTTTTTTTAACGTGGGTTTCTCTAAAATATGTTTGAAAGCCTTGTTCTAGAGATGTCCTTCAGTTAACACATCCTCTGCCCATGGACCATGTACATGTATAGTTTAGTACATTAAGTCAACAAAAGTTTTTTGAATATCTATGTGAGAATTAGCGTTCTTGCTCATGACCCAGTGCCCCAAACTATCTAAGATTCATTTATGTTAACCATACTCCAGTGCATTTTAGCATGGATTAAAATGAAAAAGTATTTAGGCCAATCCAAAGGTAAGCAAAAAATTAAATTAACTAAAAAGCCCCATTGTTCAAACACACTGATGGCTGTTTATAATAACCCTTTGGAAACTTGAAACTGAAAACTACTTCCTTAGCGTTTTTTTCCTCCATCCTGTACACACACTGATAAGTTATTGTGGGCAAGAAATGTTTGGGAGGATATGAGTTAGCACAGAATTTTTCATTCAAGGGAAAAAAAGTGTTATATTTATTTTGAGAAGAAATGTCATGCAAAAATTACACAGATTCATAACTTTTAAGCCATGTGTGCTTTCTAAAGTTTGACACTGTCTCTTTCAGCACAATTTCTCCATCTATTTCAATGCTTTGAACTTTTATCATTATTTAAAAATTAATTTTTGAATAAAATTCCATCTCAGTTACATAGATTCACGATTATAAACTTAAAAAGATTATTTAGTTTGTAGTTTAGAGCATACCAGAATTTACTCATATTATGTAATAAGATTCTGCATTTGTAGAGAAAGACTTGGCTGAAAACATTAGTGTAGATGCTAATAGTTGTTAAGATGGTTGTTAAAATTTTTAAATCACTTTCATTTGGGTATTTTAAGTAATTTTGGGGGACCTTAAGTGCTTCAGTGAAATATCTCTCACAGAGTAAGCCTTCAAAAAATGTTGATTAAATGACATATTTGGAGAGTTAATAAATGAAGCAATCAAGCAGAAGCAAACAGGTGAAATCTATTGAATACTTTCTATGTGCCAGAAACTAAGCTAGGCATTTCCATGTGCTCTCTCATTTTATCCTCACAAAAATGTAGAAGTGGATACTAGCATTATGGCCATTACACAGATGAAACCACTGAGACTTAAATAACGTTTTCAATGTTCCATAACTGGTAAGCAGAAGAATAGGATCTAGGATTTGGAAAAAAATTCAATATTGGATCCAAATTCTGAGATGGAAAAAAAATTCAATATTGGATCCAAATTCTAACAATCTTAAGTGAATTCCTTTGAGCTGCGTTATTTTTATGAAAGAGCCTTCCGGCCAGGCACAGTGACTTAGGCCTATTACCCCAGCACTTTGGGAAGGTAGGCCGAGCAGATCGCTTGAGCTCAAGAGTTCAAGACCAGCCTGGGCAACATGGAGAGACCCCCATCTCTACCAAAAAAGATTTTAAAAATTAGCCAGCTGTGGTGGTGCACCTGTAGTCCCAGCTACTTGGGAGCCTGAGATGGGAGGATCGCTACAGCCCAGGGGATAGAGGCTGCAGTGAGCCAAGATAGCACCACTGCACTCCAGCCTGGGCAACAGAGAGACACCCTGTCTCAAAAAAAAAAAAGAAAAAGAAAGGAAAAAGAGCCTTCCCACTTCAGCCCCAAGACCAGAATGATTTGCCCACTTTTTGGAGTCTTTGGGAAATGGAATACATATTTGAGAGACAGACTTATGTCTAATCTGCAGGAACAATCTTTCATGGTAGAGGTGGGAGGAAGTGGGGCTGTGCAGTTGTGTCTTGTGGGGGCCTTTCAGGCTGAGACATTGATCTGCTCAAAGCAATTTCTCTCCTTCATGCTCAGTGGGCCCTGACACTTTGGTGTCCTGGATCTGTTACTCATATTTCTCTTCTACTGGAAACCTGCAGACTCTCAGCTCTTCCCACAGAGGCAAGGCCAGGTTGTTCTCCACAAAGCACTGGTTGCTGGTTGAATCAAGAGTAGGTGGACCGGAAACCAGTGGGTGGCTTTATTCAAAGGGTCTCACCCAACAATGGCAGTAGAATGAGCTAAGCTAGCCAAGCTAAGTTCCTCTGGAATTTGGCTCAGGAAATACGGAGAAGGGCATGGAAAAGAATGTGGAGAGAAGCTGAGACAGTAAGGGAGAAACTATATGGGGCCAAAAGAGAGAGTCAAGAAGGCAGAAGGCCCCTAGAGCTGGCTTTCTCTTCCAGCTCCAATCCATACATGGCTATTCATATTTCGTTTTTTAAAAAAGTTTTTAAACACCTCTTTTTTTCTTAAGGAACCCACTGTTTCTTCTCCTAACTGATCTATTTAAATTCTCACTGTGACTATGAAACACGGAATTAAAACCGTAGACACTACTCCATGAGCATCTATTAACAATGATCTCATAGTAACTCTATCACCCAGACCTTGTCAAAAAGGGAGAGAGGTCTGTGCTTTTTCCAAATGGTTCCTGGCATATGTAAAAATGTCAAAACACCTGTGTGCAACTTGTAAAAAAGTTAAAGCTTTTAGTTTAGCTTTTTAAACAAAAGGTGGACCTTTTCTTCCTCAGTCTTGTCAGTGGATCTCTGTGACCATGCAAAACTCAACCAGAGAGTGTATCAAAACTCAGTACTTGCGGCTCTGAGTGAACATGAAGCCAAATAACCCTTTGGGCTCCCTCTCTGCTGTCCTTGATATTGCTTTAGGAAGGAGAGGCCAGGGCCAAAACTGAGGGGGGAAGGGAACACAGGATAGATGCGTAGGGCAGGGGGACCTCGGTTCCAGGGAAACAAAACTGCCAAGTCTGTGGTGAAGACCTTCAGTAAGTAGCTAAACGGGAGTGCCAGGAACACAAGAGAAAGATGAGATGAGGGAGAAAGAAGGAAGACCTCATAAAAGGCATGGGCGGCTGGGCGAGGTGGCTCACGCCTGTAGTCCCAGCACTTTGGGAGGCCAAGGTGGGCGGATCATGAGGTCAGGAGCTTGAGACCAGCCTGGCTAACATGGTGAAACCCCTGTCTCTACTAAAACAAACAAACAAACAAAAACCCCACAAAAATTAGCTGGACGTAGTGGCGTGCGCTGGTAATCCCAGCTACTCTGAGGCTGAGGCAGGAGAATTGCTTAAACCTGGAAGGTGGTGGTTGCAGTGAGCCGAGATCGCGCCATGCACTCCGGCCTGGGCGACAGACCAAGACTCTGTCTCGGAAACAAAATAAAACAAAACAAAACAAAACAACAACAACAACAACAAAAGGCATGGGTGACAGGAAGAAGTCAGTGGGAAAAGGCTCGCTTCATGCTTTTCCCTAGGGTCAGGTTCTCATAATACAAATACATACATTTGCCTTGAGCTTCGGTCTCTTGATCCTGATCTCATAACGTCAGCATCTGCATCCCACTTTACAGTTTACACAGGGCTTTCACCCACATTATTATACTTAATTCTTACACCACTAGGAGTGGGACAATATTCTTATTAATTCATTTTACAGATGATAAAGTGGAGGCCAAAGCTATTAATTTTGAGCAGCACAAATCCAGGGGTGGTTCTTCCATTGCACTACTCTGGAAACAGGTAGGTAAAAAGCTTCTCTCAGACATCACCACCTCTGCCTTTGCCTGTTCATGCGAGTCTGAGATAAAAGAAAAAAGAGAAAATCTCATTTATCTTCAATATAGAAATTTAATTCAATATTAATGGATATTTCTGCTATAGTTATTTTATATGCAGGACTTTTGAAGGATTCACCCTCAGAAGACTCTATCCCTTCTTAGTGCTCAACTATATATATCACTTCTTATTTTGACATAAAAGATGAATATTTCATTTAGGCAGGCTTATTGGAAAGGGTAACACACTATCTTGGTTGCCCTACTTTAAAAAAGATTCTTTATGCTTACTTGAGGTTAAAAATAGCTTGATTTTGCAGCAAAAGCTTGATACCACGCATCCAAAACAAAGCGTACCAGATTAGGCCCCCAGAGCTGGGCTCTTTCACTCTCTCCAATCTCTTATTTTTTTATTTTTATTATTATTTTTTTTTTGAGACGGAGTCTCGCTCTCTCACCCAGGCTGGAGTGCAGTGGCGCGATCTCGGCTCACTGCAAGCTCCGCCTCCCGGGTTCACGCCGTTCTCCTGCCTCAGCCTCTCCGAGTAGCTGGGACTACAGGCGCCCGCCACCACGCCCGGCTAATTTTTTGTATTTTTAGTAGAGACGGGGTTTCATCGTGGTCTCGATCTCCTGACCTCGTGATCCACCCGCCTCGGCCTCCCAAAGTGCTAGGATTACAAGCGTGAGCCACCGCGCCCGGCCTCTTATTTTTCTCTCAGTCTCCTTGCCCAACCTCAAAAATTCTTGATACGAAACAAGTAACTTCATGCTTATTTTTAAAATCTTAGTAAATGTGAGGAAACTTTACCATAGGGATAATGACAACCAGCATGTACTTATGTATCAGTTCATGGTTCATAAAACATTTGTATAAATATCACATGCTAATCATCACAATACACAGAAATTACTATTAACTTCATATAAATATTCATAATCAGAATCAGAAAGATCGAGTAACTTGCCCAAAGTTTCATAGCTAGTTGGTGGCAGATCTGGGACTATAACCTAAGCACACTGAATAACTGAATGTGGAGAGAAGACACTTATTCAGTGTCTTTTCAATATTCCGTGATGATTTCTGCATCAATGGTAAATCCTAACATGATAATTTATTTATTTAACAATCAAGCAAGAAAACCCTATTCGTTCATTCATTCATTCAATATTTTCTGAGCCCTTTCTCAGTACCTTTTCTAGGTACTGAGAATACAACAGGGAAAAAATAGACAAAAATATTATATTCCAATTGTGAATCCAGCTAATTATTTGTGTGTGTGTGAATATATATATTTACATCGCATTACATTGTATTAGGTATTAAAAGTAATCTAGAGATGATTTAAAGTACACAGGAGGATGTGCATAGGTTATATGCAAATACAATTTTTTTTTTTTTTTTGAGACAGAGTCTTGCCCTGTCGCCCAGGCTGGAGTGCAGTGGCGCAATCTCGGCTCACTGCAAGCTCAGCCTCCGGGTTCATGCCATTCTCCTTCCTCAGCCTCCCGAGTAGCTAGGACTACAGGTGCCCGCCACCATGCCCAGCTAATTTTTTGTGCAAATACAATTTTATATCAGGGCCTTGAGCACTTGTGGATTTTTGATTTTTGACTTGTGTGTGTGTGTGTGTGTGTGTGTGTATGCGTGTGCGCGTGTGCATGTGTATGCCTGTATATACGTATATACAAAACCTTGAGATATGTTATGTATGTGTGCGGGTACATGCACCCATAATGCTAAATAGTAAGAAATATTAAGGAGAAAAATTAAGCGTAGGTGGAAGCGGGAGCAATTATTCATGTGCACCAGGAGAGTACACCTTGCTCATGGCTGCTTTAGTTTTATGGTTTCAACAGTAAAAGCACTGCAAACAACCTAACTGTTCACTTTCATGAAAATGGATAAATACTGTGTGGCAGAGTTACAGAATGGAATATTATGCAACAGCAAAAATGTATGATCTATGTGTACAAGATACAAATAGCTTAATGATAAAAATATAACCTTAAGTGGGGAAAACCAGAAAGTCTCAGAAGACTACATACACTATCATGTCATTTTTTAACCAAAAAAAAAAAAAATTAGCAAAACTAAATAACATACTCTTCAAGAATACATACATATGTGGTAAACATATTTTAGATGGTTAAAAATGCAAACTCTAGTAGGAAAGTAGAGGGTTGGATCAGAGAAAAACACACAGGGCTGTTTCATTGATGTTGAGAATGGTTTAGTAGCTAGAATGGGTGGTAGGGTCATGAGTTTTCATTTTATTATTATGCCACAAAACTTCCATATATGTTACATATATTGTGTATTTATCAAATATTATATGACAATAAAT
The DNA here is from genome assembly GCF_009828535.3 of Hylobates moloch. Lineage (NCBI taxonomy): Eukaryota > Metazoa > Chordata > Mammalia > Primates > Hylobatidae > Hylobates > Hylobates moloch. The sequence goes on along the minus strand of NW_026652286.1, from coordinate 83,376,900 downwards.
AATTTTAAAAGGATATGAGAAGAATACTTGGAATTATTTTTTTAATCATTTCAGATTGTTTATATTACAAAGTTCCATTTTATATTTGAGCAGCAGGCAGCCAAGAATATGTGTACAGTATACTGAAGTTTACAAAGGCCTTTCTTATAACATCTTTTGAAAATCTTTATAGTAGTTATTATTATACCTACCTTTCAGATGAGTAAACCAAGGAAGAGCTTAAGTGATTTATTTGATCTCACATGACTTGCCAGTAGGAGAGATGTCTTTAATCGTCTGAAATTAATGCTCCTATAACCATTTGGAAGCACAGGGCTTTCTTGTTCAACAAAAGACCAGATGAATCCTAGAACATTAGAGCTGGAAGGAATTTAAAGATCAGACTTTTCAATTCCTTCATTTCATAGATGGAGAAAAGAAGACCCACGTACATTGAGGATTTGTCTGGCATCACACAGCTCCTTTCAATGGAAGAAAGGACAGTTGACTCATGTCTTGACTCACATCTTCTGAACCCAAGTGAAGCCCTTTTACACTCTGTCAGACTGCCTTTGAAGTAGATTGATACTATTATTTTGTAGCCACTTGGCTATAAGAGAACCAAAAACTTGAACTTAAGGCCTGCCAAATGTCCATCATTTGGATGAATGTTGAAGACTGTGATTCATAACAGAAAAGCTACAGAGAGCCTTATTTATTAAAAACATCAACTGATGTATTAAATATCACAACACTTTAACTTATGAATGCAGGTTTGATATTTGCAAAAAAAAAAAAAAATTCCTGCAACAAGATGAAGAACCCAACAGCTGCTTTCTGAAGAGAGATAAAGAGCCTTATCATTTGAAGAGATCCTCAATCTGAGACATCCAGTGAAACATCAGTGATACTGGTTCTTAAAATGTCATCGGATTAATTAAAACATATACAAATGAGTTGGTACATTAGTCTTTTAAGAATACTCAGAGCCTCAATAGTCTTTCCTCACACTCCTTGTAATCTCCAGTTACTAAAGGCTTTTAAATTCATTTAAATAAACCCTATAGTGAATAACTATAAAAAGTAGAATGAGGAGATACATTTGTCAGCTTGCTCCTTTCTGCTCATGGACGCTGCTGAGGAAGCATCAATAAAGTCTCTTTCTCCCTGCCATCATATCTAAGTCAGAGTCTCCTAAAGAGCCCAAACAGCTGAGGAAACTCTTCATTGGAGCGTTGAGGTTTGAAACATCAGATGAGAACCTGAGGAGCCATTCTGAGCAATGGGGAATGCTCACAGACTGTGTGGTAATGAGAGATCCAAACACCAATGGCTCCAGGGGCTTTGGGTTTGTCACATATGCCACTGTGGAGGAGGTGGATGCAGCCATGAATGCAAGGCCACACAAGGTGCGTGGAAGAGTTGTGGAACCAAAGACAGCTGTCTCAAGAGAAGATTCTCAAAGACCAGTGAAAAAGATATTTGTTGGTGAAATTAAACAGTGAAAAAGATATTTGTTGGTGGCATTAAAGAAGACACTGAAAAACATCCCCTAAGAGATTATTTTGAATGGTATGGAAAAAATAAAGTGATTGAAATCATGACTGACCAAGGCAGTGGCAAGAAAAGGGACTTTGCCTTTGTAACTTTTGACAACCGTGACTCCACGGATAAGACTGTCATTCAGAAATACCATACTGTGAATGGCCACAACTGTGAAGTTAGGAAAGCCCTGTCAAAGCAAGAGATGGCTAGTGCTCCATCCAGCCAAAGAAGTTGAAGTGGTTCTGGGAACTTTGGTGGTTGTCGTGGAGGTGGTTTTGGTGGGAATGACAACTTTGGTCATGGAGGAAACTTCAGTGGTTGTGGTGGCTTTGGTGGCAGCCGTGGTGGTGGTGGATATGGTGGCAGTGCAGATGGCTATAATGGATTTGGTAATGATGGAAGGAATTTTGGAGGTGGTAGCAGCTACAATGATTTTGGCAGTTGCAACAATCAGTCTTCAAATTTTGGACCCATGAAGGGAGGAAACTTTGGAGGCAGAAGATCTTGCCCCTATGGTGGTGGAGGCCAATATTTTGCCAAACCACAAAACCAAGGTGGCTATGGGGGTTCCAGTAGCAGCAGTAGCTATGGCAGTGGCAAAAGATTTTAATTAGGAAACAAAGCTTAGCAGGAGAGGAGAGCCAGCTAAGTGACAGGGAAGCTATAGGTTACAACAGATTTGTGAACTCAGTCAAGCACAGTGGTGGCAGGGCTTAGCTGCTACAAAAAAGACATGTTTTAGACAAATATTCTTGTGTATGGGCAAAAACCTCAAGGACTGTATTTGTGACTAATTGTATAACGGGTTATTTTAGTTTCTGTTCTGTGAAAAGTGTAAAGCTTTCCAACAAAGGGTTTTAATTTTTTTTTGGCACCCATGTTGTTGATTGCTAAATGTAATAGTCCGATCATGATGCTGAACAGAATAAATGTCTTAAAAAAAAAAAAGTAGAATGAGGAAATGGAAAGAGTACTGGACCTTTTTTTGGAGCCAAAGAACCTAGGTTTAAATGTTAGATCTGCCATTTACTTGCTTTCTGAGGTTAAACAAGTTTCTCAACCTCTCTGATCCTTGGTTAACTGATATGTAAGGTGACAATGATAATTACTACCTTACAGAATTAAGAAATATAATGTATGGGGAAGGCCTTAGTAAACTGTAATAAATAATACAAATATCCTTGTAGCTTTTATACAAAATCCTGTGACTCAATCATTCAATTACATAATCATCCATTCAATAAGCATATTGATCACCTACTCAATAAGTGAATGACACTGCTTTTGATACTGTGAGCCATCCCAAGATACAAAAAGTCTGGTTTTGGCCATTTGGGAACCAAAGGAGATATTTTTTCCTAATATATGTAAATATTTGTAATAAGAACCCATATGTAATAACGTCCATAGAATTAGTACATAAAAAAAGTTAAGACTACAGGGCTGGGAGAGATCAATCTGACTAGAGTGATAAGGAAAGGCATCTTAAAGAAGACGGCATTGGGCCAGTTTTTAAGGATGGGCAGGATTTCTAAAGGAAGAGGGTGGTTTTCAAAGTGGAAGAAAAAGCCTGAGCAAGGGCTTAGAAATGGAAGCACACCTTCCATCATCTTCTGGATCCTTATTTGTTTTTTATGTGAGCACTTGGTTTTTCACAGTGTCACTTTGTTTACTGGTGTCTCTCTTGCACGTCCAATGTATTAGGTCATTCTTGCCTGACTGTAAAGGAATATCTGAAATTAGATAATTTATAAAGAAAAGAGATTGATTTGGCTCACAGTTCTGCAGGCAGTAAAACCATGGTGCTGGCATCTGATCAGCTTCTGGAGAGGCCTAAGGGAGCTTTTTTATTCATGATAGAAGACGAAGTGGGAGTAGGCATGTCACATGACCAGAGCAGGAGCAAGAGGGGGAGGGAGGTGCCACACACTTTTTTTTTTTTTTGAGACGGAGTCTTGCTCTGTCGCCCAGGCTGGAGTGCAGTGGCGCAGTCTCGGCTCACTGCAAGCTCCGCCTCCCAGGTTCACGCCATTCTCCTGCCTCAGCCTCTCCGAGTAGCTGGGACTACAGGCGCCCGCCACCACGCCCGGCTAATTTTTTGTATTTTTAGTAGAGACGGGGTTTCACTGTGGTCTCCATCTCCTGACCTCGTGATCTGCCCGCCTCGGCCTCCCAAAGTGCTGGGATTACAAGTGTGAGCCACTGCGCCTGGCCACCACGCACTTTTAAACATCCCAATCTTGCATAAACTCACTCATCATCAAGGAGATGCAATTAAGCCATTCATGAGAGATCTGTCCCCATGATCCAAAAACCTCCCACCATGCCCCACCTCCAACACTGGGGATTATATTTCAACATGAGATTTGGGTGGAGACACAGATCCAAACCATATCATTTTGCCCCTGCCCCCCAAATCCCATGTTCTTCTCACACTGCAAAATATAATAATCTCCTGCCAATAGTTCCCCGAAAGTCACAATTTGTTTCAGCATCATTCAAAAGTCCAGAGTCCAAAGTCTGAAACAAGGCAAGTCCCTTACACCTATGAGCCTATAAAATTAAAAAATATATACTTACTTCCAAGACACAGTGTGGGTACAGACATGGGGTATACGCTCCCATTCGAAAAGAGAGAAATTGGCCAAAACAAAGGGGCTACAGGCTCCATGAAAGTCTGAAACCCACTAAATCTTTAAGCTCCATTAAATCTTTAAGCTCCAAAATAATCTTCTTTGACTTCATGTCCCACATGCAAGACATAATGTAGCAAAGATGGGTTCCCAAGGCCTTGGCCAGCTCCACTCCTGTGGATTTCCAGGGTTCAGCCCCAAGGCTGCACTTACTGGTTGGAGTTGAGTGCCTACAGCTTTTCTAGGCTCAAGATGTAAAGCTGCCGGTAGATCTACTATCCTGGGGTTGGGAGGTCAGTGGCCCCCTTGTCACAGCTCCAGTAGGCAGTGCCCCAGTGGGGTCTCTGTGGGGCCTCCAACCCCACATTTCCCCCTCAATACTACTGCCCTAGTAGAGGTTCTCTGTGAGGGATTGCCCCTGCATCAGTCTTCTGCCTGGCACCCAGGCTTTATCATACATCCTCTGAAGTCTATAGAGAGACTGCCAAGCCTCCTTCACTCTTGTACTCTGCATGCCCACAGGCTTAACACCACATGGAACTCTCCAAGGCTTGTGGCTTGCACCCTCTGAAGTAGCAGCCTGAGCTGTATCTGTGACCCTTTCAGCCATGGCTGGAGCTGGAACAGCAGGGATGTGGGAGCAGTTTCCCAAGACTACACAGGACAATGGGGACCTGGGTCTGGCCCATGAAACCATTTAGCCCTCCTAGGCTTCTGAGCCTGTGATGGGAGGAGCTGCCTCAGAGATCTCTGAAATTCCTTTCAGGCCTTATTCCCATTGTCTTGGCTATCAGCACCTGGCTCTTTCTTACCCATGCAAATATCTCTAGCAAGTGGTTGTTCCCCAGCCCACTTAGATTCTTCACCTGAAAAATGGGCTTTCTTTTTCTACCACATGGCCAGGCTGCAAATTTTCCAAACGTTTAATCTCTGCCTCCCCTTTAAATATAAATTCCAATTTTAAGTCATTTCTTTGTTCCTGCATCTGAGTATAGGATGTTAGAAGCAGCCAGGCCATATCTTGAATGCTTCGCTGCATAGAAACTTCCTCCACAAGATACCCTAGGTTGTCACTCTTAATGTCAAACTTCCACAGAGCCCTAGGGCATGGACACAATATAACCACCAAGTCCTTGCTACAGAATAACAAAGGTAACCTTTCTCCAGTTTCCAATCAGTTCCTCATTTCTGTCTGAGACCTCAGTAGCCTGGACTTCACTTGTCCATATCACTATCAGCATTATGGTCACAACCATTTAAGCAGCCTCTAAGAAGTTTCAAACTCTCCCTCATCTTCCTGCCTTCTTCTGAGTCCTCCAGACTCCTCCAACTTCTGCCCATTGCCCAGTTCCAAAGCTGCTTCTACATTTCCAAGTATCTTTATAGCAATGTCCCACTCCTAAGTACCGATTTTCTGTATTAGGCCATTCTTGTATTGCTATAAAGGAATACCAGAGACTGGGTAATTTATAAAGAAAAGAGATTTAATTGGTTCATGGTTCTGCAAGTTGTACAAGCATAGCACTGGCATCTGCTTGTCTTCTGGGGAGGCCTAAGTGAGCTTTTACTCATGACAGAAGGCAAAGCATATCACATGAGAGCAGGCATATCACATGGCCAGAGCAGAAGCAAGAGAGCGAGGAGGGAGGTGCCACACACTTTCAAACAACCCAAACTGTCATCAACTCACTCATCACCAAGGAGATGGCACAGTGCCATTCATGAGGGATCAGCCACCATGATCCAAACAGCTCCCACCAGATCCCACCTCCAATACTGGGGATTATATTTCAATATGAAATTTTGCAGGGACATAGATCCAAACCATATCATCCACTAACCCCAGTTAGAATATGAAATCTTTGAGTGCCAGAATCATGTCTCATAAAGCCTAAGGCAGTGCTGGGTCCACAGAGACGGTTCAGTAAAGGAGCTGCTGACATACTTTTATGGAAGGCTCCATATGTGCTTTCTGAATGAAAGGATAGGGAATAGAAAAATATCAGCACAGAAAAGTGCTTTAAATTAATGAGACTAATGGTATATATAAACCAGCACATTTTCCCATAAACTTGGCCATTTTCCCATAATCCCTATGTTTTGTATTTTGCAAAGCAATAGAATTATTACTTTAATTTGGGAAGAACACATACACACACACAAACACCAAGAAGGACAGAGTGAGACTTAATCTCCAAAGCTGATGTGTGACTTGTGTTTTGGATGTCAATAATGATAAAACAAATAAAGTTGGGAAATGTAGCTTTGCTTGAGGTTTTAAAGATTCCTTCTTTTTCATAAAAAACTTTTTAACCTGAGTTTATACCTATCCAAAGCAACAATCCCACTGTCAATTTTATACATTTTGAAGGCTATGGCAATCTTTCTCTTGATTTTGGTTCTTCTTTTTATAACTATATTCCATTATTATCAGAGACATCTTTGATCTATTCCCTGTCCTTCATGTGAGATAGTTAAGAGTGACTCCTAATATTAAATCCAGAATACGTGGTTTGAATTAGAAGCTATAGGAAGATTCACCTCTAATATAAAGTTATTTGTAGGAAAAATATTCCATGATACTCTGTGTAAATTATTAACAAATGCATTTCCAGTGAGTCTTTTTTCTCACTCTTTGGTTCTGTGAAACAGCAGGAAAACATATATTGCCAAATAAAATATTTTTATAAGTTTCTTTTTATTGCCTTTGAGATAAATCTCAGAGTACAAGTCTTTGAGAAGACTTCCAGCAATAAAGAGCTATGTATATTATATATACTAACAATTATTTTCTGGTTTGACTTTGGGAAAAAGAAGATAAAATTCGTATATTATAGAGAGTTGATATTGATATTTTTGCAAAGAAAGAAATACCAAGCAATCATTCAATATTACTCTAGGGAAGTTTTCTGGCTTGAGGGTTTAAATAATATTTTTATTTATATAAAAGTACAATGTAAGATCAATTTTGTTTCCTTTTCATTAAATAGCAGTAGGCAGTTTGTCTGCATTGCATTTGAGAGATACTTGTCTTCTTGCCTTTGACAACTTAAGAAGATAGCAATAGATAGGAAATAAGACATCTTTTATATTTATATTTTACATAAGAGTCTAGAAAAAGTTACTCTTGAAAAGAGCTTCAAATTAATTTCTGACTTTTCAAAAAGCAATTTTCAGTCTCCAAGCAAAGCAGAGGACTGAAAAATTATTCAGTAATTTGAATTCTAAGTAGCTTATTAGGATAATTCGAGGAGAAAACATTTTATCTACTCATTCCTTCATCCATTTATTCAACAAATATTTTCTGAGACTCTCTGGTTCCAGGCATATATCCAGCCCTGGAGATTCAGTGGTGAACAAGATAGGTACAGCCCTGCCTACTGGAAGTTAAATAATCTTCTTAGGACTCCTGCCCTTCCCAATCATAAGAAAACCATATTCTGTTCAAGGATAAAGAGAATGTAGCCAAGAAATTCAGCCAAAAATAATAATATTAACAATAACAATTCTGTAAGGATCCCTTGTGCTGTGTGCATCATAATATCACTTCCATCATTACATTAGCCAAAAGAACCCTTGCCCAAAAGCTTTTTGCTTGTAAATTAGGAGTTTTATAAAAACAATAAAACAGATTATTAAATGATTGTATCGTATGATGTACATTTGCCATTAGAATAAGTTTAAGTTTTCAAGGATAGCTTTTAGAATATTTTCTCATATACAGAATCCCTCCTATTTGGGCAGCTGCCTGCAAGGAAAGGCAGAAGACACTGAACAGAAGATCTAACCTGCTTTTCTCCTGTTTATAATATATACATAATTTAAGGAAGACTGACATACAGAGCAAGATTTAGGGAACTTATGGGACATATGTCTCTTCTATCACTAAATTTTAGTTTGTGATAAACCATATCCCTATTCAATTCAACCCTGATCTTCCCTATTTCACTGGCCTTATGTTTCCTTTATAAAGTAGAAGATCCTGTTTTGTACACACTGTCTGGTGACTGGGATTAAAGAGTTGCCACTCCTGTTCTCTGAGTTCCCAAACAAAAGACCCTTAATAGTAACAGCTAATCCTGGAAAGGCCCTAATCATGGTTTCCTCCACCCTGATAAGTAGCCTGTGTCTTTCCACTTCCATCATCAGAAATATAAAAATAAAATTTCCATATGCGTTGAAGTCTTCATTTAGAAAATGAGATTAATGCTGATTCCTACTCAATACACACAGCTCTCTTGAACATAATATGAACTAACAACTAGAGGATTCTAAGTGCTTAGAATAAACAATTGGCTAACGTGAGGCTTACAATTCTACAATACTTTTTTTTCAGGGATATTTGATGTGTAGTGGCTGGAATATACTAAATGCATATAACTATATTTTAAATAGTACTATCAACATTGGGTTTTTCTATTTTGGCATTAACACTAGTAAGATAGCAAATGTAATTGTCATAATATATTACATAGATAGGAATGAAAGAGGAAAGATATTTAGTTAACACTCTTCTCATATCAGTGATACATAACTTCTGATTTCAGTGATACATAAGTACAATATCACATCAATTCTAAAATCAGATTTTGTTGAGCCATGCTGATTTAAAACAAAAACAGGATGACATTTAAATCAAGCTGGACAAATCTAGTATTGATCAATTTTGTCTCCAGAAAAATCGTATATAAAAGAAAGATTTATAGGCCTTAACCGTTGGCTCTTTCATTTTGAATAATAATTGTAATAACAATCATATAATAGTTACAGTAATAGCAACTAACATCTATGAGCAGAATGTATGGAACTTACTTTCTATGCATGATATCTTTTAATCATCACAATAGCCCTATTGAAAAAAATACTATCAATTATCTTCATTCTACATACAAGGAAGCTGAGGTGCAATAAAGTAATTTGCCCAGTTATGTAGCAAGTAAGTAATGGATTCAGGACTCAAATGCAGGCAGTCTATTTTCATTATGTAATAGGAATAACCCCTAGAAGAACAAAAAAATCTGCACTACTTTGGTATTTATTGTAACTGAAAGAAGTAAGGTAACAACTAAATTTTAAAAGCTTATGATCCCTGGAAGTAGGGAAGGCATGTAATGCAGCATTTCTCAAACAACATTTATTGAATATGGATTCTTCATCAGAGATATCAAAATCACTCTGTGTTTAAATAGGCTTATGAAATACTGGATTAAGCCAAGTGAAAGTGCTTCTTGCATATTTTGGGGTCTTACTATGCTGATATGCACTATGAGTCTATGAAATGGAGATGTAAAAAGAAAAAGGGATTTAATCAAGAGCACTTTTCTTTTATGGGGCATGTCTGAAGAAGTGAACTAAAGTTTTTTCAACACAACTTTGAAAAAACTCATCTAAGGAACAAACCAGGATAGAAGTTGGGTGAAGGGAAGGGCATCAGAGGCCAAGTAGAGAGCAGAGGCCAAGTAGAGGGCCAGTGAACAGGTTTGCTCACAGAGTACAAGTGGACTGTATCACCTTATAACAGGCGTCACTGAAATAAATTATAATATAATAGTAACACAGAAAGTTCTACAAGGATCCAGAAGGTCAAGTAATCACTCTCTTGGAGTTTCTTTCCAAAGGGGAGAAAGTGAGGATGTTTGCCCCACTTGAGCTTGATGGTGGCTGCAGCTCAACTGACAGTCTGAGAGGCAGCAGCCTGGCATGTCCCCCACTGGAAGGGACAAAGCAGCCGCTATTCAGTAGGCTAATAGGGCTTGCCATTTTGGAGAATCCATGGAACCATTATGAGAGAAGAAGAGGCCCTGGAGGATACCAAATGGCAGTTGGGCTGGCCAATTCTAGTGGATATGCAACTGGGATGACAAAGGCCCTGTATGTGAGTATGTGCATGATTCCTCTAACGATTTCCTGAACTAGTTGAGAGGAATTTGAATATAGCTGGAGTCTCCTCCAGCTATATATAGAACTTCAGGTGGAAACTGAGCCATAAAAATAGCACACTATGCTGACACATAGCATATTGTGTACAGCTACCATTTATTGAGCCCTTAACCAGGTGCTACATACTATGTTAACGATTTTATATTATTTAATCCCCAAACACCTCTATGATGTAAATACTATCATTATTCCTGTTTTGCAGTTTGAGAAACTGAGACGCAGATAGTTCAATTTACTTGTGCAAGGTCAAAGAACTGGAAAGCCAGGAGCAAATAGCACTCGAATTAAGTTTTAAAATACCATGGAGCTTTCTTTTGGCTGAAAAAAGTTTAATGAATTCCAAAATCCATTTGTGATTAAAAAAGAATTTGGCACATCAGTAATAAAAGGAAACTTCCAAAGACTTAACAACAACAGAAAAGAGTGTCAACAAAAGATTTAGTTTAAATATCAAATTTAGCAGTGTAATTACCAGTCCAATATCCAGTCTAGAATAAGATTAACATTTAGTATTAGAATTAAGGTTAAAGCTTCCATTTTTGATGAAGATTAAAACAAAAATTCCTGATACTACCACCTCCATTAAACATTTAACCACAAACCCTAGATAATGGGGTAAAACAAGAAAAATAAAAAGCAACAATATACAATTCTTACTGAAATGGAAACAGGCAAACTATCATTATTTATTTACATGTAATGTAATTTTCACAACATACCTTTTATAAGCTCTACACCTTCTGCTTAAGCCCTCCCATGATGTCTCATCCATCTCAAGCCAAACTCTTTATCCTGGATCAAGGTCAAAGTAGTCTTGCTACAGTCTCTCTCTCTCTTTTCTGGAAATCATTTGCTAAGAAACAAACCACCCCCAAAATTTAGTGGCTTAAAACAATAACCATTGAATTATATCACGTGATTTTTTTCTGTGTTAGGACTTTGGGCAAAGCTCAGCTAGATGGTTCTTCTGTCTCACGTGGCCTTTACTGGAGTCACGTGGTGGTATTAAGTTTGTGGCTAAGCTGGTCCAAGACCATATCATTCACTTGTCTGGCACCTTGGCAGGGGCAGCTGAAAGGTTGGGCTCAGCTGAGGCCCTCTCTTCTTCACGTGTTCTCAGGGCCTGTCTATGTGGCCCTGCAGCAGGTTTTCAGCCTTCTTACCTGTCAGTTTAGAGCCACAGAGGACAAAGATAAAAGCTGCCAGTCATCTTAAAGACTAGGCTCAGGATGGGCACCACATCACTTCTGCCATGCTGTAGTGGTCACAACAGTCAGATGCCAGGCCAGATTCAAGAGGAGGGGAAATAGACCCACATGTCTATGGGAGGCATCTTTAAGAGTGAGGGGCCATCTCTCATCTACCACATTCTCCAGCCTTTTCTCATACTACTCTCCCTTCACTCACCACATGTGCTTTCTTTTTGTTCCTCAGATAGGCCAAGATTATTCCTCTTCCAGGATTTTGTGTGTGCCAGGAGTGGTCTTATCCTGACTGGCTCTTTCATGTGATTAAGCTCCCAGCTTAAATGTAATCTCTTCACAGAAGCCTCCTCCTCACCATTTTGTGAAGGCCTTCCCTGGTCACCCAACCTAACTCTCTAATTTGTTTCCATAGCATTATTACCATCACTGCCAGGCAATCTCTCTGTTTTTGTTTTTGTTTGTTTTTCATAGCTCTTCCAATTAGACTGTAACAGCAGGAGAGCAGGGACCCTGACTATTTTGCTCACTTCCTCATTCTCAGCACTTAGAACCAGGCCTGGCACAAAATCAGTCCTTAGTACACATTTGTCAAGTGAAAATATGAAGTGGTGGACTGAGATTCAAAACTAGATGTGACTGACTCCAGAGCCAAAACCAAACTGTCCCTGTAACCCTTTGTATTCCAGGCAGATGTGGTCTACCTAGAACCTAGGGCAAAGATACTATACAAAGAAAACAACTCGCAGACACCACTAAGAAGGGATTAGCTAGTATGGAAGCTGCAGCCAGGCCAACCTATATAGAAAACTCAAAGAGAAGGTTCCATTCCAGCAAAGTCCAACATTTCTTTGCCTGACTTTGTTTCAGCCATTGTTGTTTTGATTCTTGGTGATGAAAGATCTCCAAGGTGTAGTGTTGCCTCATGGCCAGTTGCAGCTCGGGTCTTGTTTCTGGTTAGCCCCCTCTGACACTCAGTTTTGCTGGGGCCACACCAGTGAGTGTTGCCTTGTCCAATCTGGAATTGGGCCACAGCCATGTTTGTACTGAGGCATTAGGGAAACATGGTTTATAAATGCTTGTTTCCTCTGAGTCACTGCAGGGACTTGTTCCTTCAGTACAAACTTTCTGTTTGGTTTTATAACTGGGGAAGGAGGGGGTGGGAGCCAAGACTAACTGGATCAGGTTTGAAAGGAAAGGGGAAGTAAGAAAATTTAAATAGATTTTTCTATATTAGTGAGAGCGACAAAGGAACCCTTATCTGGGTCTCAGATTCATGCACAGTTTCATCTTTATTTGTTTATTTGCCTTAATAAGAAAAGGAAAAGTTCAGAGAGTAATTTTTTCCCCTCAAGTTTCCATAAAAATGCTGGAAATGTGGCAACAGTTTTACAAAAACAGTTTAAGAACAATTAAAACACATATAACCATTTTTAAAATTTATATTAAATGCTCTTTATTAAATAAAAAGGAATTTTGCTTCTAATTTCCAGGCATTGTTGACTACATTTTCTCAATGACCACCTATTAGCTTTTATCATTACTGTAACTTTTCTGTGAGTTATATTTTCCAGATAAAAATACTTAGCTCTTTATTTTCAGCCTTTTAAATATATCATGACTTACTGCCAGGCTTCTCATCTGTAGAATTCAGCTTATAATAACAATTCTTGCTCATAATAACTCATAAAATTATTATGAAACTCAAGTATAAGTAAATCATAGATATAAAAGTATGATTCCCAATTCATTCATTAACAGTTGGCTTTGTGTAAATTATCATCATAATTATCAAGCTCAAACATTTAAGGAGCATCAGTTAGGTGTGGGGCCCAGTGTCTAGCACTGGGAACATAAGAGGTACCAGCCAATCCCTGATCTCAAGAGGATTACAACTCAGTACAGAACTAGACATGAGCTCTCTGAGCCATGGGTTCATCATCATTAACTAGAGGAAAATACTTAATTTTGTGCCTGGCATAGAGTTCAAATACGACAGATAAGTTCATTTTATTTTAAGTTCCAGGGTACATGTGCAGGATGTGCAGGTTTGTTACATAGGTAAACGTGTGCAATAGTGGTTTGCTGCACCTATCAACCCATCACCTAGGTATTAAGCCTGGCATGCATTAGCTATTTATCCTGATGCTCTCCCCACTCCTCACCCTCCCCTGACAGGCCCCAGTGTATGTTGTTCCCTCCCCATTTCTGTGTGTTCTCATTGTTCAGCTCCCATTTATAAGTGAGAATGAGCAATGTTTGGTTTTCTGTTCCTGCATTAGTTTGCTGAGGATAATGGCTTCCAGCTTCATCCATGTCCCTGCAAAGGACATGATCTCATTCCTTTTTATGGCTGGATAGTATTACATGGTGTGTGTGTACCAAATTTTCTTCATCCAGTCTATCATTGATGGACATTTGGATTGACTCCATGTCTTTGCTATTGTACCACAGATAAATTTCATAGCAGATTCTGTCAGTATCCTGCCCAGTGTGCCACACACAACCTCCAGTTACAAGTTCTGTACCTAAGGGTTTTTCTAGAAGGCTGAATTCTAGCCACCCTCTTTACACACACTTACACACACACAGGGCACAGGCTGGAAGTATCAGGAATTAACACCATCACCTCCAGCAGTGAGTACTCATTTCAACAATGAGTAATGGGAGTGAGTGCACAAATTACACCCAGCTCCCTCAGCCTCCAGTAGGATAGTTCCAAGGCATGTGTTTCATGCTGTTTCCTAGGGTTTTCCCATAGGAATAACCTTCTGTCACCCACTTTGGTAGATGGTGTCTTAACACACCCCTTCTTGGATGCCTTCCCTTTCCTGCATCACTTCCTCTTTCTCCTGCTGGAATTTCGTGGGGTCACCTCTCAGATACAGTACGTCTTAGGAACTACTTCCACCAAAAAAAAAAAAAAAAACCACTGAGATAGTTTTCTTCCTTACAAAGAAAACTTCCTTATGGTTTTAATGCCCAGATGAGCCGGCTAGCTTTGCACAAAAGGAAAATTCTGTCTCATTACCACGTCTAACTACCTTATTGATCTTGGCTATTGTTATCCTTAAAATATCCAAAAATATGGTAAACAAATTTATAATTGTTGAAGTTCTTTAATATATACTATAGCATTTAATCTTCACAAACAGCCCGCAGAGAAAATTGAGACTGGAAGAGGTTAAATGTCTTCTCAAAAGTTAAAGGGTTGACCGGGCGTGGTGGTTCACACCTGTAATCCCAGGACTTTGGGAGGCCAAGGTGAGCAGATCACTTGAGCTCAGGACCAGCCTGGCCAACATGGCAAAACCCATCACTCCAAAAAATACAAAAATTAGCCAGGTGTGGTAGTGCAGGCCTGTAATCCCAGCTGTTCCAGTGGCTAAGTTGTGAGACTCGTTTGAACCAAGGAGGCAGAGGTTGCAGTGAGCTGAGATCATGCCACTGCACTCCAGCCTAGGTGACTGAGCGAGACTGTCTCAAACAAACAAAAAAAGTTAAAGTGTCAATAAGTGAGAACACTGGATCTCAAACCAAACAGATCCTGTGCTTTTCTGACTGTTCTCATACTGCTGAGTGAGAGAATGCATAGAGTGGAGAGCAGGCTGCTCCCTACTCCTGGAAAAGTGACTGTAAGTGGATGTTCTCCTGTTAGGGTCAGGAGTACCATCTCTGTATACAGAGTGAACTTTTCAAGCTGTCCTTTTAAACTGAGACAATGGTCATCATTTAACACCTCTGGAAAGGGTGTAAATGGCAGATTTACTAACGATGCTAAGTGACACAGAATAGAGTAGTCCAGTTTTTATTGTTCTGTAATACTTTAGAGGGCTAAGGAGATCTAAAGTACCTTGACAGGTCACATTTAAGGGCCTTGAGTCAGAGGCATTGAAGGGTTTGATAATGGTGCCAGCAGGATACCTGGAAACATAGTGCAGCTCCTGAATCTACCAGCATCTTCCTTTCTCCTATAAGGGAAGCTTTAGTTTCTCTTCCACAAAGTGAATCTTGAAATATCAACCTCCGTTACCAACATTTCTTGTTACATGAAGATTCACAACAGAGAAATGTTTATTTTTTATTCTAGCTAGTATTGTTGAGTACCTGCTTAATTGCTGTCATAACTCTGGTAAGAGCTTTAAGTCTTGCAAAGAACTCAGTAACATAGGTCAGCAACAAAAGTGAGAAACTGGAATTAGTACTGGGGCAACAGGTTCCTGAGTTCCAGAGTTTGCTGTCTAAATCCAGTATCCAAAACTATGAGATGCTTCAGAACCAAACCAGTGGGTGGAGCCAGTGGCAGGGGAGTCCAAGTAGAGGTGATATTATACTTCACTGGGTATGGGCAAATTAGCTCTGGTCAATACAGAATTGCACTCAGAAGCTGGCTGAGGTGGAGAATAGGGCCCAGCCCAGAATAGGAGGCTGGCTATGAATTCCACAGATTGTCAGAACTAGATTTCAGGAAGGGGCTTCAGTCTCTGTGGGAAACTGGACTGCTGGGCATACACCTAGTTTCTCTGATGTAACCTGTGTAAGAAGTCTTCAGGGAATGCTGTGGCTGATGGGCAAGTAACCAGAGCTCCCTCCAGGCATATAAGTCAATCAGTCAATGCAGCACAATTTGTTCTAGACTATAAAACCTGATTGAGATGAGATATGGGAAAGTGGGGTAGGAAGCTTCCTAATATAGTATTTACTTTGGCCTGGATTATTTCAGACACCTCCTCAGAGATGAGCTTATATGCTGATTATAGCAAATAAAACAGGACAGCAGGGAAAGGTACACTGTGGTCCCTGCTTTCAAAGAGTCACCAACCTAGTTAGGGATCCAAGACATGTACCCACTGAAGAGAACCCTTTAGACTGGGCAGCCTTGGAAGCAGTAGTTACAAAGAAAATGATAGCTATACCAAATAGCCTTATTTCAGAGGCTTACTTATATGAAGACATTTGGAAAAGTAATTTATTTGGTTCACTAATGTTTCCTATAAGTATGAAGAACTACAGTCACTCCCACTCACAGTTTCTTTGGAATGTTGAAATTGGCCTGCACAGCATGCAGAATGTCATTAAAGATTTACCCCGTTTATCCACCATCCCCACTCCCAAGATCTGAAGAGAACTGAAATAGGATGTGAGCTCTGAAGCCTTCAGGACTTGGCCTGAGACTGCTATTTGGGGGAATTTTGTTATTGCCCAGAAAAAAACTCACAGTATGCATTTTGAGACAGCTCTTTGAGGAGTAAAATGGCAAGAATGTTATTGCCTGCGCCTATGAGAAGATATGGCACTTGGAATTTGCCAACGGTGTTTCTCTAGGTTCCTAGAGACCCAGATCCCATCTACCTGAGCTCTCCTTAGCTTCCTCTTATGAACACAATGCAGAGGAGCCTTTAGTTGTCATTTGAGCCATTCCAACACCTCAGACACAGAATGGGGAAGTGGAAATCCTGGGAGGAAGAGGCAATGACGGAGGATCTGAAGTTGAAGAGGTCAGGAATAAAATTTCTGTTCAACTGGGTGCCCTTAGGCAAATTATGTAATATTTCTGTCAAATAAGAAGAATATTAACATCTCAAGTTAGTTAGGGTAATTGAGATAATCCAATAAAACATTATCGAGCCGTTCTTATGTTCTAGACTTGGAATTAGGTACTGGTAGGAGGGTAAAAAGATGAATTCATTCATAAAATGTTTACTGAGTATCTACTATTAGCTCAACAAATAAAACAAAGCTCTTGCTTATGTTCTACTAAAGAATACAGGCAAAAAAAAAACCCCACACCTAACCCAACAAATATATATAATGCCAGACATTAATAAGTGCTCTAAAGAAAAATAGAGTGGGATAAGGGGACAGAAAGTGAGACAGGGTGAAGAGTAGGCCTGCTGGAAGGAGGGTGGCCAGGGAAGGACTCTTTGACACATTAAGGAAATGGAATGAAGTAAAGGAGCAGGCCAGGTGGCCGTCCGGTGGAAGAGCATCTCAGCAGAGGGGACAGGAAGTATGAACCCCTGCAGTGACAGCATGCTTGGCGTGTTCACAGAAAGGCAAGGCTGCCCCCGTGGTTGAAGCAGAGCAAGCAAGGGTGAGTGTGGCGGGGGTGAGATCAGAGAGGTGTGCGAGGACTAGACTGGGTGGGGCCTCGGAGACATTGAAAAAAGGTTCAGACTTTGTTCTGAGTGTTGTGAGAAGCCACTAGAGGATTTTGAGCAAGGGGTGACAAGATATGGTTTATATTTTCAAGGGATCACCCTGACTATTGCATGTAGAATTGACCTGAGAGGAGGGCAGACAAGAATAGAAGCAGAAAGAGTTAGAACAGGTTACGCACAAGGATGATGACTAAGGCTGGGAGATTAGTGACAGAGATGCTGAGAAGTGGTTGGATTGGGGAATGTTTTGAAGATAAAATTAATAGAATTTTCTGATGAAGTAGGTATGAGAGAAGGAGACAAGTCAAAAAAATCTCCAAGTTTGTTGGTCTGAGTAACTGGATGAATATAAGCATCATTCACAATGAATGGGAAGGAAGAGGTTTAAGGGGAAAGGAACTCAAAAGTACAGTTTTGTAAAGGCTGGGCTGAATATGCCAAGTAGAGATGTCTGGTAGGCACCTAGGTAAGTGAGTGTGGAGCTCTGGAGAGAGGCCAGGGCTGATCATATAAATTTAGGAGACATCAGGGTATGGATGGCATTTAAAGCCATAACTAGATGACGTCATCCAAGAGTTAGCACAGCTGGAGAAAAGAAGAAGTGCAAAAATCCAGCCCTTTGAAAGTCCACTGTTTAGTATTTGAGAGGTGAGAAGGAAAAGAGAGAGATGAATAAGTCTCAGCCTGAAGGAACTCATCAGTATGTAACCAGCACCATGTCTGGGACATATCAGCTGAGCAATAAGCATTAAATCTCTCTTATTTTTTAATTATTTATTTATTTATTTTGAGACAGTCTCGCTCTGTTGCCAGTCTGGAGTGCAGTGGCACAATCTCGGCTCACTGCAACCTCTGCCTCCCAGGTTCAAGTGATTCTCCTGCGTCAGCCTCCTGAGTAGCTGGGACTACAGGTGCTCACCACCATGCCCAGCTAATTTTTGTATTTTTAGTAGAGATGGGGTTTCATCATGTTGGGCAGGATGGTCTCGATCTCCTGACCTCGTGATCTGCCCACCTCAGCCTCCCAAAGTGTTGGGATCACAGGCATGAGCCACCATGCCCGGCCCCACATCTCTTTTTTCTTAAACTTTTATTTTAAGTTCCAGGGTGCATGTGCAGGATGTGCAGGTTTGCTGTATAGGTAAATGTGTGTCATGGTGGTTTGCTGCACAGATCAACTCATCACCTAGGTATCAAGACCCCAGCAGCATCCATTAGCTATTCTTCCTAATGCTCTTCCTCCCTCTGCCCCCCTGACAGGCCCCGGTGTGTGTTGTTTCCCCCACAATGTGTCCTCATTGTTCAGCTCCCACTTATAAGTGAGAACATGTGGTGTTTAGTTTTCTGTTCCTACATTAATTTGCCAATAATGGCTTCCAGCTCCATCTATGTCCCTGGAAAGGACATGATCTCATTCCTTTTTATGGCTGCATAGTATTCCATGGTGTACATGTACCACATTTTCTATATCCAGTCTATCATTGATGGCCATTTAGGTTGATTCATGTCTTTGCTATTGTGAATAGTTCTGCGATGAACATATGTGTGCATGTATATTTGTAATAGAATGATTTATATTCCTTTGGTTATATACCCAGTAATGGGATTACTGGGTAAACTGATATTTCTGCTTCTAGATCTTGAGGAATTGCCATGCTGTCTTCCACAATGATTGAATGAATTTGCACTCCCACCAACAGTTTAAAAGCATTCCTTTTTCTCTGCAACTTCACCAGCATCTGTTGTTTCTTGACTTTTTTTTTTTTTTTTTTTTGAGGCAGAGATTTGCTCTTGTTGCCCAGGCTGCAGTTCAATGGTGCAATCTCAGCTCACTGCAACCTCTGCCTCCCAGGTTCAAGCAATTCTGCCTTAGCCTCCCGAGTAGCTGGGATTACAGGCATGCACCACTGTGCCTGGCTAATTTTGTATTTTTAGTAAAGATGGAGTTTCTCCATGTTGGCCAGACTGGTCTCGAACTCCTGACCTCAGGTGATCCACCCACCTCGGCCTCCCAAAGGGCTGGGATTGCAGGCGTGAGCCACTGCACCCATCCTCTGACTTTTTAATAATTACAATTCTGACTGGCGTGAGATTGTATCTCATTGTGGTTTTGATTTGCATTTCCCTAATGATCAGTGATGTTGACCTTTATTTCATGTTTGTTGGTCGCATGAATGTCTTCTTTTGAGAAGTGTGGTTCATTTCCTTCGCCCACTTTTTAATGGGTTTGTTTTTTTCTTATACATTTAAGTTCCTTATAGATTTTGGGTATTAGACCTTTGTCAGATGGATAGATTGAAAATATTTTCTCCCACTCTGTAGGTTGTCTGTTTGCTCTGAGGATAGTTTCTTTTGCTGTGCAGAAGCTCTTTAGTTCAGCTACATCTCATTTGTCAACTTTGGCTCTTGTTACAATTGCTTTTGGCGTTTTTGTCATGAAATCTTTGCCCATGCCTATGTCCTGAATGATATTGCTTAGATTTTCTTCTAGGATTTTTATAGTTTTGGGTTTTACATTTAAGTCTTTAATCCATCTTGAGTTAATTTTTTATATGGTGTAAGTAAGGGGTCCAGTTTCTTTTTTTTTTTTTTTTTTGCCCACCTAGATCATTGCTTTATTTTATTTTTTTTTTATTATACTTTAGGTTTTAGGGTACATGTGCACAATGTGCAGGTTTGTTACATATGTATCCATGTGCCATGTTGATTTCCTGCACCCATTAGCTCGTCATTTAGCATTAGGTATATCTCCTAATGCTGTCCCCGCCCCCCCACCCCCCACCCCACAACAGTACCCGGAATGTGATGTTCAGTAAGGGGTCCAGTTTCAATTTTCTGCATATATGGCTAGCCAGTTCTTCCAGCATCATTTATTAAATAGGGAATCCTTTCCCCATTGTTTTTTGTCAAGTTTGTTCAGATCAGCTTGTTGTAGGTACGCAATCTTACTTCTGAGTTCTCTATTCTTTTCCATTGGTCTATGTGTCTGTTTTTGCACCAGTACCGTGCTATATTGGTTACTGTAGCTTTGTAACATAGTTTGAAGTCAGGTAGCGTGATGCCTCCAGCTTTGTTCTTTTTGCTTAGGATTGTCTTGGCTATACAGCCTCTTTATTGATTCCATATGAATTTTAAAGTAGTTTTTCCTAATTCTGAGAAGAATGCCAATGGTAGTTTAATGGGAATAGCATTGAATCTATAGATTACTTTGGGCAGTATGGCCATTATCACGATCTTGATTCTTCCTCTCTCTGAGTATGGAATGTTTTTCCATTTGTTTGTGTCCTCTCTGATTTCCTTGAGCAGTGGTTTGTAGTTCTCCTTGAAGAGCTCCTTCCATCCATTGTTAGCTGTAGTCCTAGGTATTTTATTCTCTTTGTAGCAATTGTGAATGGGAGTTCATTGATGATTTGGCTCTCTGCTTGCCTGTTGTTGGTGTATAGGAATGCTAGTGATTTTTGCACATTGGTTTTGTATCCTGAGACTTTGCTGAAGTTGCTTATCAGCACATTTCTTCTTTATTCTCAGTAGAGTCACTGGACATTAAGTAGAGGCAGATTACCATGTGAATTACAGTAACAACAACATCTATGTCTCACCAAGGACATCTGTGCTTTGGGGAAAAGAAGCAACTGTGAAACAAAAAGTGAAAGTAGAAGATGAAACTGAGCATGAATTTTGGAGTCGCAAAGACTGGATTTGGCTGATTTCTTTAGGTCTCTAAACTCCACTTTCCTTCTCTATAAAATGGGCATAGTAATAATAATAACCTGTTTTGCCAAACTTTTATAAAGCTCAATTGAGATGGTGTATATAAAAATATACAGTATCTCATATACGCTATTTTATGTACTATTGTGAAATTCAAGATGCCGTATGTGTGTTAATGGGTAATTGCTCAAGCTATTATGTTTCTAAGGCATGTTGTGATTTTAAAACATGTCCCCAAATTCTTTAACAAAAGGGAGAGTCTAATCCTCCTCCCCTTGAATGTGGGGCAGACTTGGTGAATCATTTCTAATAAATACAATATAATGGACATGATGCTGTTGCTTTGTGAGTTCTGAGGCTAGGTCATAAAAAGGAAGGCTTCTGCTGATTTCTGTCTCTTGGATTTCATGATCTGGAAGAAGTCCATGCCGCCTTGTTTTAGGGGTGCTCAAGAAGTCCTATTATGAAAAAGCTTATGTGGAGAGAAACAGAGGCCTCATACTGACAACTAGCATCAATCTCAGCATTGAATATTCCAGTCCCATTCAGCCTTCAGAGGATTGAAAATCTGGTTAACATCTTGACTGCAACCTTAGAGATCATGAGCCAGAATCAACCAGCCAACCATCTCTGAGTTTAGGACCCACATAAATTTTGAGAAATAATGAATGCCTATTGTTGTTTTAAGTCACCAGTTTTGGGGGTACTTTGTTACACAGCAATAGATAATTAATAAACATGATCACATTAGTCAAAGTCTTATTAATGATTTACAGGTACTTCAAATTCCACCATTAAGAACTGATGCCTTTGACATCACCTAATATTACAATGTACATTCCAGCAAGATCCCTCGTATCTGTTTTCTATGACTACTGTAAAAAATTACTACAAATTTAGTGGATTAAAACAACACAACTTTATTATCTTTATTATTTTACAGTTCAAGAGGTCAGATATTCAAAATCAGTCTCAGTGTGCTAAAATCTAAATGACAGCAGAGCTGTGCTTCTTCCAAAGTCTCTAGGGGAGGATTCATTTCTTTACTTCTTCCAGCTTGCAGGAATCATCTGCATTTTGTGGCCCCTGTCCCCTTAGTAATGCTGGAGTTCATCTTCTGTCCTCACTTCTCTGACTCATACCCCCTGATTCCCTCTTATCAGGACTCTTGTGATTATGTTGGGCCTGCTCTAATAATCCAGGATAATCTTCCCATCTCAAAGCCTTTAATTTAATCACATCTAGGAAGTCCCTCTTGCAATGTAAGGTAGCATGTTTTAAATATTAGTTCTTGCCTTTTAAAAGACTTTTTAATCTAAAAAGTGTAAGATAAATGCATAAGTAATTATAGTAGAAGACAAAATGTAGTCAAGCTATCTCAACTGTACCACATTCAGTAGGAAGGAAAACATAAGGAAAAGACTCTCAGATAAAGATTAAGAAAAATGTCAAGAGGAAATGATAGGAAGGAAACAAAAATGATGTTAAGAATTCAAGCTCTGGTAATTAAGTTAAATAAAGGAGTTGTCATCAACATAATTATGGAAGTCAGAATGGCAGCAAGGGATGGGGTGTTGGTCTCAGTTATATGATAGGTGAAGTCTGAGACATATTTTCGAATACCTAGTTCAAGATATCCAGCAGATAGTTGGAAATGAGATATGCATTTGCAGCTAAAAAGAGAAGCTAAGGTTGGATACATGCACAAAAAAGTCATTTGTATAGAGACAGAAGTTGATGCCTTGGAAGTAGATAAAACTGATGAAAAGTAAGAAGATTTAAGAGGACTAAAGAAATAACTTTTAAAAGACAGGTTAGAGAGGAACTCGTAAAGGAAAGAGGAATGGTCAGAGAAACCGGGAAATTAGCACAATGAATATCACAAAATCTAAGGAGGAGTTTCAAAAGAAGAGATGGTTGGCACTATGAACAATTTCAAGTTACCAATGTGAGTAAAGAGGTGAAAAGAGATGTTCACTATTGTACAATATTTCCACCATACAAAGGCAATAGGTGAAAAACCCTCGAGAGCTTACATTATGTAAAATAATTGTTATGAGTCTTGACAGTGTGTGTTACCTTTGATTTTAATAATATGTTTCATTTTAAGCTATATAATTTAATTTTTAATATGGCTGTGTTTAACAACAAGCTCAGATAATTTCTGAAAATATAATGATTGACAATTATAAGCCAGAAAGAGCCTGCTCCAGCACATCAATGTTCTGGCTTAAAAATGCACAATTTCATCATTCTATAAAGACACATGCACACATGTGTTTATTGTGGCACTATTCATGATAGCAAAGACTTGGAACCAACTCACATGCCTATCAATGATAGACTGGATAAAGAAAGTGTGCACATATACACCACGGAATACTATGCAGCCATAAAAAGGGATGAGTTCGTGTCCTTTGCAGGGACATGGATGAAGCTGGAAACCATCATTCTCAGCAAACTAACACAAGAACAGGAAACCAAACACTGCATGTTCTCACTCATAAGTGGGAGTTGAACAATGAGAACACGTGGACACAGGGAGAGGAACATCATACACCATGGCCTGTAGGGGGATGAGGGGTTAGGGGAGGGATAGCATTAGGAGAAATACCTAATGTAGATGAAGGGTTGATGAATGCAGCAAATCACCATGGCACATGTATATCTATGCAACAAAACTGCATGTTCTGCACATGTATCCTAGAACTTAAAGCATAATTAAAAAAAGAAAAAACATCCACAATTTCTTCATTCATTCATATTGATTCCATGCCTGCTCTTTGCTGGGCCCTAAGCTAATTACAGAAAAGACAAATATAAAAAAGAAACAAGCCCTTCACTTGAGGATCTCAGTTCAATGGAAGAGACATAACACTAGTGATATGTATAATGAGTGTTGCAATAGAAATCTATACAGGTCTGACACGAGAACAAAAGAGGAAATAACCAATCTTCTGCATTAGGGGAACAAAAAGTCCATACTCCTTAGCATGAATTAGAAGGACCTCTATGAGCTGGTCCTTCCTTACTTACCAGCCTCAGCTCCCATAACTCTACTTGTATCCAAGTGGTAGTGTAACATGATGATTAGGCGCACAAGCTATGCAGTCATGTGCACCTGTGTTCAAATACAAGTTCTGCTACTTTTCCGTATTGAATGACTAAATAATCTTCCTTTCTAAAATGAGACTAATAATACCTGCCTCACAAGGCTGTTGTAAAGATTGATGGAGATGATGTCAATAAAATATTTAGCAAATACTTGGTGCACAACTTGCAATAAATTGTAGCAGATGTTCTTGTTTTATTTGTACCCCACTATGTTCCAGTGATAATGAAGTACTTGTAATTTTCGGAACACAACATGATTCTCCAGGATCTGTGCCTTTGCCTGATGAATTCCTGCTTATTCTTCAAAATTTAATGCACACATCTGGTCTCCTCTGTCAAGAGCTAGATAGTCTCTCCTCTGTGTCACTACTGCTCCAAGTAAATGCTATCTCATTGTTGCACTGATCACAGGATAACAGCAAACTGAGGATCTCTTGTGGATGGGGACCATGTGTTATTCCTCTTGTCATCCCTAGTGCTTGACATAAAGTAGACACAAGATAATGTTCAATTAGTAGCATATTTAATAGGAAAAGATAAAAATGTAAGTGAAGAAGAAAAGACTTAAGATTCTAAAGACTTAAAGTTTTTAAAATGTTCTTGCCATTTGATCCAGTAATTTCAACTTTAAGAAGTTTAGGAAACAATCCTAATTAGAGAAAATGTCCTAAATATAAAAGTTTTCTGCAGAGTTATTTATAATATCACAAACCATAAAAAATAAAAAAGCTACATATATGATAATTATCATAAAAATATGTGTGATACAACTACTTGACAAATTATTATGTAATCATTAAATATAATAGGTATAAAAACCATACAATGACAAGGGAACATGCCAATGACATAAACAAGTAAAAAACAAGAAAAAATTGAAAGTATTATCTAAATGCACACACATACAGACACACACATGCATGTGCATGTATGCACATAGAAAAAGAACTGAAGGGAAATAGGGCAAACCTCCCAACAGAGCTTGGGTTGGAGTATGGGAATTATAGGTGACTTGGTGATTTATTTCCTTTATTGGGAAAGGGACCATTTCAAAATTCATCTTCTATATTTTCTGTAAATAATACACTACTTTCACAAAGCTTTAAGTTATAATGTACTATTCAACATGGTTTTCTGAACTTCCCTAGGAACACTCAGCACCCTGGGAACAGAATCAGAGAAAGCTAATAGTTGAGTTTTCTCAGAAGTAAAGAAATTTGAGAATCGTAATTGTGGCATCATGAGCATCACCGACACCAGGTCCAGCCTGGATAGGGAAGTATATAAAAGCCAGAACAGGGTCATGGCCTGAGAAAATGTGGTCAGACAGGAAAATATTAAACCTTTGTATTTTGGAAATAAAGTCAGTGTGAGGCCCAAGCTGAAATAAATGGATAGCTTCTTTGGTCTTATTTTAGACGCTATTATAATAAACTAATTCATCTGATTTCCCAGCCTGCATAAAGTCAGAAGCAGTTAATTGAAGGAGGCATATATATACGAAACCAAATTGGATGGTCTAAGCTGCTGGATATAGGATCTCCTGCAATGGGAAATAGGAGTTCATCCTACAGAGGTAGCAGCCACAAGGACCGGAAAGCATAACAAGTAAATTGGGACCTGAGAAAGGGGCAAATATTGTACACCCTGAATAGACACGTATGACATCATTGTATTACAGTGCAGCATGAATTACAGCATAGCAACTCATACTTGAGACAATAATTCCCACACCACAAACATGAACCCAGTATCTTCCTGATATGATTTGGCTGTGTCCCCACCCAAATCTCATCTTGAATTGTAGCTCCCATAATTCCCACATGTTGTAGGAGATAACTGAATCATGGGGGTGGTTCCTCCCATACCGTTCTCATGAGAGTGGATAAGTCTCACGAGATCTCATGATTTTATAAGGGGTTTCCCCTTTCACTTGGTTCTCATTCTCTCTTGTCTGCCACCATGTAAAACATACCTTTTGCTTTCTGCCATGATTGTGAGGCCACCCCAGCCACGTGGAACTGTGAGTCCATTAAACCTCTTGTTTTCTTTATAAATTACCCAGTCTCAGGTATGTCTTTATCAGCAGCATGAAAATGAATTAATACATTTCCTTTTAAATTTGTGAAAAATCAATGAGAAAATGTATATGAAAACACTTTGTAATGTGTCAAATGCTACACAATTGGTTCATTATTATTTTTAGCACTCTGTGAAGGAAGACAGTAATACAAATAATGCATTTTTAAACGTGTCTATCCAAGCCAATTAATTTTTTCATTGGCACTTAAAATTACCATTTTTATTGATCTAGAAATTTAATTTTTGTGGAATACCTCATTTTCTAATACTGCTGAATAAAAAAGATGTTATTGTTCCATTGGGATGATGTCTCATAGCTTAGAACAAATGACTTATTCATATTTTCCAGAGCAAATTTGAGAGATAGAGAGCAAGACAGCAAAAGAGAGAGAGAGAGAGAGGAGAACATAATAGCTCAGGACACCTGGGGGAGGGAATGCCACAGATGTGGAAAGAAGGAGCAGAAAGAGGCAGCAGGGTTGCCTAAAATAAACTTTCCTTACTCCCCACTTTTGCTGTGTTGGCCAGTGAGTGGCTGCCAGGCTGCATGCCAAATTCCAAAGGACAAGTAAATAAACAGTTAATGCAAGTTATTCTTCAAATTTGCACATGCCCGCCTACACAAGCACTAAATTAAACTTTTCCCAGATGAAATCAGGCTGCAGGCAAATAAGAATTGTTACCTCTTCTTTCCTCATTAGACATCCTCACTGTGACTTTGGCTCTGGGAAATATTTGGTTGGCAAGCAAGGAACTAGTTAATTTGAGCCCTTTTGCCCAAGTCAGATTCATTCCCGAATATAGCAACTTTACTTGTTGTCCTTGAGAAGAAGCTACAGACAGTGGTGTGGTCAGATTTATGCTTGTAGAAAAAAACAATCCCACATTCCCCGAAATGTCTTAACTTTGACTAGCTCAAACTGGATTTTATTGCTATTTGATTTCTAGAGGGCCATGTGTCTGACCTCCCAGGGGAATAGACAATGCTCAGAATGAATATTGAAATACCAGGTCGTTATTTGCTCTGGGGGACTGCCAGAGCCGCCTGCTGCCTGAGTTTTAGGGGAGCCGAATAAGGGGTTCCTATTGCAAAAATTCAAAGTAAAATAATTCTCCATGGTCCCCTCCAGATAGCACAAAGTGAAGCCACTGCAGAGAGTGATGTACCAAAATAAGATATGTAATGAGAAAGAGCATTTTCTTATTGTGATCAAAACCTGGTGGTGGGGCCCAAGACCAATCATTGTAAGTGGATCCCTCACCTACCCTGCCCAATACTTGTATGCAGATGAAACTGAAAAACGTATGGCAAGGGCAGCTTTGAGTTGGAGAGGTACATTTAAAGGCCCTACCAACAACCTCCATGAGTGGCACATGCTGAAGGGGAGAAGCCATGGTGAAGGAAAGCCCGTGGGGAGCTGATTATAGACCCATGAAGCACATGCCTGTTTTCAAGCTTGCAGCATCTTAGCTGGTGCCTTCTGTGAATGCCTCATGTATCACAGGCAGAGGCAGCTAGGCATCAAATCAGAAGAATGAGCTAAGGATTCCCCAGGCACTTTTTTGAAGGCTGGCAGTTCTAAAGGTCATCCTGCTAAAATGGGAAGTAATTTCATGGGCTGGTGGTGATTCTGCCTTTGGTAACAATAAACAAAGTTGAGACCAATCATAATATTTAGGATCCCCCACTATGTAGTGATGAAGGAGAGTAATTCTGAGGAATTCTGATTGCTTTGGAGGAAAAATGCCAAGAAAATTAATTTTCCCCTTGGGGGTAAAGTCCTCACCACTGGAGGTTAATGGCCCCTCCCAGAAGTGGGTTCGAGGCTCCCATTAGGAATAAATATCTTGTTTTACCTTTAAGAGGTAGCGTTTCACTTAATTATAAAAGTACGCCATAATTTAAAAAACATATAGGGCTCCCTTACACAATTTACTACCCTTGAAAACTATAACAACACATAGGGATGTGGCTCCTTGCTTGGATGGGACCAGACTGGAATGCTGGGTCAGAGTGCAACATTCACCATGGATAAAAGACAGGATGGCTGATTTGAATGAAAGCCAATGCGGAAGTTTCCTGTAACCATGGTAACCAAATCAGAAGCACATATTAATAATAAGCAAAAACAACTGGCAGTTTGCCTAGGCATCACTTAGAAGTATTAACTTCCTAAGGTGAGTGCCATGAACAGTCTACAGAAAAATGGTTCTAGAACAAGTCCATAGCATTACTTGTTCTGCCTGAAAACACAGGCGCACACACACACACACACACACACACACTCCACAGGCTTGCTGCTATGGTGGTAGTGGTACAGGTGTGCCCTATCAGTATCTGTTGCAGATACAAAAGCACTACATGAGATCAGGGGGCAGAGCCCATTCCTGGGACTGATTTCTGGGATTTTGCATCTCTTCTTTATTGAGTAGACTCCAAGCAGAGACTCACATTTCCCTAGCATGGCCTTAATTGTCATCCAGCTACAAGACTTCACTAAGAAATGAAGATTGAGAAATTCAATCTTTCAAAAATAGGGGTCAAGATAATAGCAACCACTTCTATAGCATTTTTATGTACACCAGGCACCATTCCAAATTATTCCTAAATTATATATCTTTAGTTAATTGACAGTTTCCCCCAGAAGTAGCATCAAGGTAGTCCCATGGCCATCTAAGCATAAGTCATTTGCCTTTCCATGGTATGTATAGTCTTAAGAACCCTATAGTGCAAGTTTACAAATCCATCATCAGGAACTGGGATCATCAGTGAAATTTTGGTGAGCAAATCACAAGCTTCAACTTCGGAAGACCTGAGTTCAAGTTTAAGTTCCCTCGCTTCCTGCATAACTTTGGGCAACTTATCTCAGGTTCAATTGCCCCATGTCTGAAACGGGGATAATCAGTTTTTACCTTGATGACGTTATGGGATTATATGAAATGTTGTATATCAGGGCACTTAACTTGCCCCATCAGCAAAAACTGTTCTTTCTTCTGTGTTACCATTGCCCATTTTATTTGTGTCTCTTATAAGGTACCCTACAACCTGGCTTTTATTAGCTTTATGTAAGTCTAATTCATTAAATTATGAGTTCTTTAAAGGCAGGAATCATATATTAATATTTTTGTATGCTCAATACCAAACCTAGTTTATTATTACATTCGTATAACTTATAAGGAGGTCAATACTGGTATGTTTAACTGAATTTAATTCAATAAAGCTGAATTGGATTGATTTGAATTGAATTTGCTGGCTATTTGCTCCTCAATTACCACTTCTTATTGTGAGTATCTGGAATGGGCAGTAGACAGTGTCTGGAATTGTGAGTATCTTGGGAAGCTTGGGCAAGATGGGATCTGGAATAGATTCCAATCAGAGTTTGGAGTGAGATTGAAGCTGCAAACCATCCAACTGGAGGCATGTGTCTACCATCACTTTCTGCACAGGCTGAGGCTGTATAGACAAATCTACACATTTGAGCTCTGTTTCTGGAACCAATACTGTCCTTCTCACCTAGCTGAAGTAAGCTTTTCAATAATTCCATTTTCCTTAATCTATTTTTCTATTTCTAGACCCAAGAAGTAATATTTCCATATCTCTAAGAAAAACAGTACCCCATTGAATAAGAGAAGAAAGACAGACTGATAATGATTTTGAGGGTAATATGTAAATGTATATGATACTTTTGATATTTATGCTTACATTATGAATTTTTAATAAAGATACCTGTCTTTTATCTTTCACAAGTAAATCAATGAGATAACATATTGGAAAGAGCTTTTGTAAACTTCAGTAGACTACACCAAGTTAAGTTGTTACAAGAATAAAAATCTAGCATGGCATCAGTTGCCTCTGTTCCATGGCTTTTAACATAAGGAATTTGTAAACTTGGATTCAGGTCCTGGAGCCAGTTCCTCTGTCCAGCTGTCAGGAATGTCACAGCTGAGTCAGGGTGCTCTGTGGGGCCATCCTCGCATCCCCAGGGTTTCCTCTCCATAGCCTGAGCCACTCCTTAGTTGGATGCTTGCCTGCCTCATACCTATTAGGCTTTCAAGCATAGGGCAAATCTAAACCAAGTTTCTTTGGGTGTTTCTAGGGGTTAGGCATTCTTGACTTTGCAATCATGTGGTACTTCATTATCTTCTATGACCATTGCTTTTGCGGCCAGCATCGCTCCAGGAAGTACAGAGTGCCTGGCTGAAAGTAAATCTTGGAGTGTTTCCAGTTCTCAAAAAGAGCAGTCGATCCTTTAGTAGTAGCTGGTATTCCAGACTTTGCAGTCCAAGATGAGAAATTCAATCTCTCAAAAACAGGGGAGTCATGATAATAGCAAACACTTCTATGGCGCTTTTTATGGAGTAGGCACCATTCCAAATTATTCCTGAATTATGTATCTTTAGTTAATTCACACTATTAGCCCTATGAAGTTTAGATACTTTTGTTAACTCCGTTTTATAGATGATGAGGCTGGGGCACAGAGAAATAAATGCCTTGCCCAAAGTCTTATAGCTATGCAATAGTATAGCCAGCATTGGAACCCAGTTGGTAGAGCTCCATACTCTTAATTACTATGCTATTTATAAAAAGGGGTATAGAAAAGTAAAACATACAGACTCTAAAATCTCATGACAGCAAATAATTTTAACTATTTCCCCCTCATTAAGACCCTTTCAAGATGCAAAATTTTGTTACCTGAATTTTTTCTTCTACTGTCTCTCTGGCATTGCTGATAATCAGCAATAGAATGGCCAAAAGGGAAAAAAATAATCCTCTCTCTCTCCTCTTTTTCTTCCCCTTCTTCCCAAACATATTGAAACCTAGTATCTACTAGTAATTGACCTCAGAGTGAAATATGAGCATAAATAAGTTATGTTGTCAAATAATTCACAATCTATAGGAGGAAACAGAAATATAATTAGTAGTTCAAATTTTTATAGTTAAAATATACAGTTTTTTTTGTTTTGTTTTTGTTTTTGCAGGAACACTGAGACTCATTAATTCTGCCTGGAGTTCCAGGAAAACAGAAAGAGAAAGGAAAGAAACAAGGATTTGAGAAAAGTCCAGAAATAGATGCTGATTAACTCTTGATAATTAAAAGTCCTTTCAATTCAACAGATGTTTAGAGAGAGTCTACTTTAATCTAGTATTATATTAAGGTCCAAAAGCATATGAAAGATGATATGACAAGGTTCCTGCCTCAAGAAGCATATAATCTTATTGAGGAAATGAAAGCTACACCCACAAAAGTATTAGAAATGTATGACAGAGTGCCAAATGCATCATGTAGACAAGAAATGCAATAGAAGGTGAGAGAAAGGAGCTATACAAACATGGAGTTGAGAAGTCACAAAGAATGTTACAGAGATAGGACCTCACTGGGTGTGTTTTGTGTACTAACCTTACCATGGCTCCATCTTATTTACCTACCCCTATTTTCCCTTAGCCAGAATTTCTCTGTTTAAAAAAAAGGTTGCATTTATTTTTATAAGCCGATTTGAATACTTTTTTATACAAGGATAAAGAAGGAAGGAAAAGGAGGGAGAGAGGGAAGAAAAGAGAAAGGAAAGGAAAGTATCTCCATTAACCCTTGAACCTTACTATACTCTGAGGCATTCAGTCCAATAGCATATCATTATGTAAACACTGTAGTAAAGCAAAGTGTGTAAGAACATAAGCTTAAAAGTTTGACTTCAGGGGGTTCAGCTCTCAGCTCTGTCACTTATAGGTATGTGACACTGGACAAGTTACTTGTGTCTTTTGAAAACCTTGAAGGGACAAATCTAAAACTATTTTCCATATTGATATTCCGAAAGTTTTTGTATATTTTGCTTTCCTGCACCCTCTAATTCATAAGCCGCATATGGAGGACTTGGTTTTCTCACCTTTAAAATGGAAATAATACTATTACTTTCCTCAGTAGGTGTAATTAAGCTAATTACATTAAAGTTCTTAGAGCAGCCTCTACACATAATTATTATTTGTTAGTCATTTGACAGTTATTCGTTGAACATTCCAAGAAATGAGCTAAATCTTGGGAATATGAAAATAAACAACTCACAGTCTCTTTATTTAAGAATTTCACAATCTAGTCAAGACATGCTAAACAAATAATTTTAATATGGTTTGGTATTTGCTAAATTAGCCATATGCACAAGCATATTTTCATATTATACTTTAACTAGCATAGCATAAGAATGCATTAACTTTCTGTTAGGCTTATCAAACTATTGGCTAAAATTGGGCTCATTGTCAAGAAAAATTTCTGGATTTTGTCATATGAATTATGCCTACTCACCTCTTCTCCATCTTGTACTATGCAATCGAATTTTTTAAATGTATCTTTTTCTGTATTACATTTCATCTGCTTTAAGCATGTCATTCCAACTTGTTAGCATTTCTTTAAATCTTAAACATCATCCATAACCCTCATTTTCCCTCCCAGATTTTTGTGTCATGTAAATTTGATGAGCATGTCGTCCATTTCTTCACTAGGTTTGTGAAGAGGACAGTCAAGGACAGAGCCCCATGGTACCATGAAAGACATCCCTTCATGTTAGTACCTAAGTATTAATCAACCTTTTGATATTCAACACATTGTATTAAAATAAGTTTTACCTCACTGTACTATGATTCAGTCCATGTTTTTAAGTTTTGCTTGTCATAATATTTTACTGAGTATTTATTTTATAAGTTAGGTAATAAGAGACTATAGCATTTTGCTAAAATCCAGATATATTCCCTATACAGTGCTCCTTGATCTATTAAGCCAAAACCCTACCAAAGAATAAAAATAAATCATCTTTAATGGCTCATTCTGACTCCTAACAATCACCACTTTCTTTCCTAGTACTAAACTGTCTGATGATTATCTCACTTCTCCAACTCCTCATCCCACCCCGCCTCATCCACTAAGTTGTGAGCTCCTCCAGGTCAGAAACATAACTCTTTGTCCATAGCACCTAGCATACTTCTGAACATATAACAGATGATCAATAAATAGTTGTTGAATAAATGAATAAAACCACCTGTCCTATTTGGTTTTGGTTCAAGTTTTATCCAGGATATTCTTTCACTAAATTGCAATAACTATTCCAGGCCAAGTATGCGATCATTCTTTGGAATTTATTAGGTTATGGGTTATTAACAATAATAATAATAATTTCAGTCACTAACTTAGAAATGATGGTGTAATGTTAATGGATAACAAAGAGAAAATGCTGCTCAATTTCTGTTTTACTTGTGCCTTTTCAAGGAGAATGGTCTCCATGTTGAAAAGGTTAGAATAAAATTGGTTAGATAGGTACAGAGATTGTAAGAAATCTGCCTGTTCCCGTTCCCAATATGTTCCAGTTTCTAACTGGATTAAAACCAGGGAACTCAGAAATCTTGCAAATAAAATTATTCTAGGTATTACCAGTGGCCTCTAAAAATATGTTGAGGAGTCTTGGAAGCCTAGAATAGGTAAAGGTAAATAGCATTCTAATTTTCTAAAGAGAAAAAAAGTGAATTATGTCACTTGGCATTATTCTAGACTGTAAAAGGAATGGTTTGTGAACACCCAGAAGTGAAACTGGTGATAGCTTACAGAAGTCCAGTTAAACTCCTCTCATTTCCTCTTTGACAATGTTTCTGGGCTGATTTTTCTGTTATTCATCAATTACAGAACTCCTACTCCATGTTAGACACTGTGCTAAGTGCTAGGGATATAACAGTGAACGGGACAGATATGGCCCTTCCCAGCCAATCTTAACCTAGTACAGGGGTTACAAATGTTGGCTCACAAATCATACATGCAAATACATACATAAAAATCATAATACAAATCATACATACCAAGCAATTGTTGTTTGGCCAACACAGTGTTTCTTAAAGCAGTTTTAATTAGTTGGCACCATCTTAAGCTGGAAGTTCACATATGGCAATCTAGATTGCTAACTTATTTTAATATAAGAGGAAAAGTTAGAGAACACTGTGATGCCTAAGAGATGGACAGTCAAGAAGGAAAGAATGGGTTGTTCCCCAGAAGGCTACCCATGTCCCACATGCCATTTATCACTATTCAGCCCCCAAAGGCACAGCTCAATATTCCCAGTGGTTTAAAGGGAATCATCCCAAGCACAGCCCATAAAAGCCTCCCCAGGGAGCTCAGCCAGATTCTACAGCTGTTCACTGTTTAACAAGACCAAGGAAACTAGGGATGACATAGAACCAGAGTCAATTCCCTTCAGACACTGAGAAATCTTTGCTACTCTGCTACAGCCTTAGAGAGATTTAGGGAGGTCCCTGATGAGGAGCTTCCACTCATAAGCACTGTGGATAAATATTTCTGTGAACTGCTGGCATCTGGATGTCAAGAATTTTATGAACACAGAGATTAGCTCCAGATCCATCACTCCTATAGAATACGTAACCACCCAGGCTTGGCTACTGCCGGCAGCTCAGAGTTAGTCACTTAACTCCTAAGCCAACCATCCTAGAATAACATCTTCAACTCTTACTTACTCAAAATATTCAGATACAATCTGGGGAACTGAAGAAGGAAAAAATGACCTGCCACAGAAGATAATGGGTAGGTTTGATTTACCAGTTCAGGACTTCATCTGTCGTTGTTGTCTTTAAACCACAGTTACCATAACAATAGCCCTTGGAGAAGTCTCATACACAATTTTTGCTCATTTCTTTTTGGGGACCTTCAGAACATTGTGTTATATCTGACTCAATAAAGAATGTTTCTAACATTTTACCATTATATAAACTATTTGCTGCAGCTTGAAGTAGATTGCCTCTTCTGTTCCTAATTTACCAAAGAACTTTTAATCAAATGATATTTCTAAATCTACTGAGAATATTGTCATTTTTATTTTTACTTTCAATTAATGCAATGAATTCATTATTAGATTTTCTAACATAAATCTGACCACAAATTCCTGAGATAAAACATTTTCAACATGATCTATTACATTATTATATATTTTTTCTGGATTCAATTTACCAATATTTTGTTTAATACTTTAATATCTCTGTTCATAAGTGGATTGGACTTTGATTTACTTTTATTTTACTATGTCCAAATTTGATATCAAGGTTATTTAATACTACAAAATGAGTTGGAATGTTTTCTCCTTTTTTCTGTCACCTTGAAGACTTTGTATAGGACTGAAATAGTCTGTTCTTTATAGTTTTGTAGAAATTACAAAGTCATTTAGTAAGGTGATTTCATTCCAGGATGATTGTTGATTACTGAGCAATTTTTTTTCAAGTTATAGGGCTTTGATTTTTTTATTTCTCTTTGAATAACATGTTCATTTTGTATATGTTTTAAAGTTTGTGGGCAAAATGTAAAATTTATTATTGTCTCACTAACTCTACTATGTTGTATTATGACCCCTTTTTATACCTAAGATTTTTTTTTTCTGCCTTTTTTTTTCATGATCAGTTTCATTTGAGATGTGTCAATGAATTTTTGGCTATATTAACTTAAATTATAGTATATTTATTTTTTGCTTTTCTAGGGTTTTAGTCTGTTATCTCATTACTTTTAATCTCCTTAGATCAGTTTTTTTCTTTTCTAACAAGTTTTACTCTTAGCTTATTAAATTTCACCTTTTTTTTTTTTTTGAGACAGAGTCTCACTCTGTCACCCAGACTGGAGTGTAGTGGCACAATATTGGCTCACTGCTACCTCTGCCTCCTAGGTTCAAGTGATTCTCATGCCTAAGCCACCCAAATAGCTGGGATTACAGGCATATGCCACAATTCCTGGCTAATTTTTTGTATTTTTAGTAGAGACAGGGTTTCACCATGTTGCCCAGGCTGGTCTCAAACTCCTGGCCTCAAGTGATGCACCTGCCTCAGCCTCCCAAAGTGCTGGGATTACAGGTGTGAGCCATCTTGCCCAGCCTCACTTTTTTTTCTTTTGAAATGAAAGCATTTAAAGCTGTAAAAAATTCTTTAGCTATCAACAGAGTAAATAGGCAACCTACAGAATGGGAGAAAATATTTGCAAACTGTATATGTGGCAAAGGGCTAATATCCAGAATCTACAAGGAACTTAAACATACAAGCAAAAAAAAAAAAAAATTAAAAAGTGGACAAAATACCTGAACAGATAGTTTTCAAAAGAAGACATACATGTGGCCAACAAGCAAATGAAAAAAATGCTCAATATTACTAATCATTAGAGAAATGCAAATCAAAACTACAATGAGATAACAGCTCACACCAGTCAAAATGGCTATTGCTAAAAAGTCAAAAAATAACAGATGCTGCTGAGGTTGCAGAGAGAAGAGAACACTTATACACTGTTTGTGGGAGTGTAAATTAGTTCAACCATTGTGGAAGGCAGTGGGGCAATTCCTCAAAGGACTAAAACAAGAACTACCATTGCACCCAGCAATCCTACTACTACCCAGTAGGAAATATAAATATACCCAAAGTAATATAAATTGTACTACCAAAAAGACACATGCACACATACATTTATTGCAGCACTATCCACAGTAGTAAAGACATGGAATCAACCTAAAAGCCCATTTCAATGGTAGATTGAATAAAGAAAATGTGGTACATCAAGGAGATACCATAGAAAGGTAAAAGTCAATTAAAATTTTAAAAATACAGGATATGAATGAAAAATTCTCTAGAGAAATAGATATCATACAGAAAAAACAATCAACATGGAAATGGAAAACACGTTTAAAAAATACAAAATGCAGTGCAAAGTTTCAATGATAGACTAGAAAAAGTAGAAGAAAAAACTTCAGAGCAAAAGACAAGGCTTTCACATTTACCCAATCAGACAAAGACAAAGAAAATAAAATAACAAAGCCTCCAAGAAATTTGGAATTATGTTAAATGGCCAAACCTAAGAATAACTGGTATTCCTGAGGAAAAAAGTCTAAAGGTTTGTAATACTTATTTGAGAAAATAATTGAGAAAAAACCTCCCCAGCCTTGCTAGAGATCTATACAAGAAGCTCAAAGAACATCAGGGAAATTGATTGCAAAAAGATCATCACCTAGGCATATAGTCATCAGGTTATCTATACTCAAGAAAAAGGAAAGAATCTTAAGAGCTGTGAAGCAAAAGCATCAGATAACCAATAAAGGAAAACCTATCAAATTAACAGCAGACTTCTCAGCAGAAACCTTACAAGCCATAAGGGACTGGGTCCCTTCTTTAGCCTCCTGAAACGAAATAACTGTCAGCCAAGAATTTTGTATCCAGCAAAACTAAACTTCATAAATGAAGGAGAGATAAAGTCTTTTTCCAACAAATGCTGAGAGAATTTGCCACTACCAAGTCAGCACTACAAGAAATGCTAAAAGGAGTTCTAAATCTTGAAACAAAACCTTGAAATACTCCAAAATAGAACCTCCTTTAAGCATAATCTCACAGGGTCTATAAAATAATAACACAACAGAAAAAACAACAACAACAAGGTATTAAGGCAACAACATTGTTGTTGAGCAGTACCTCACATCTCAATAGCTACATTGAATGTAAATGACCTAAATGCTCCACTTAAAAGATACAGAATGGCAGGATGGATAAAAATCTACCAATCAAGAATCTGCTGTCTTCAAGAGACTCACCTAACACATAAGGACTCACATAAACTTAGGGTGGTAAAGGGGAGGAAAGATATTCCATGCAAATGGACACCAAAAGTGAGCAGGAGTCGCTATTCTTATATCAGACAAAACAGACTTTAAAGCAACAACAACAACAAAGACAAAAATGGATACTATATAATAATAAAAGGATTAGTCCTACAGGAAAACATCACAATCCTAAATATATATGAACCTAACACTGGAGCTCCCAAATTTATAAAACAAATACTGCTAGACCTAAGAAATGAGATAAATGGTAACACAATAATAGTAGGGGACTTCAATACTCCACTGACACGACTAGACAGGTCATCAAGACAGAAAGTTAACAAAGAGACAAAGGTCCTAAACTATATCCTACAACAAATGGACTTAACAGATATTTGCAGAACATTCTACACAACAACTACAGAATATACATTCTTTTCTTCAGCATATGGAATATTCCCCAAGGTAGACCATATGATAGGTCACAAAACAAGTATCAATAAATTAAAGAAATTTGAAATCATATCAAGTATCCTTTCAGACCACAGTGGAATAAAACTGGAAATTAACTCCAAAAGGAACCCTCAAAACTATACAAATACATGGAAATTAACCTGCTCTTGAGTAATCTTTGGATCAACAATGAAATCAAGATGGAAATTTTAAAATTCTTTGAGCTGAACAATAATAGTGACACAACTTATCAAAGCCTCTGGGATATAGAAAAAGCGGTGCTAAGAGGAAAGTTCATAGCATTAAATGCCTACAGTAGAACATCTGAAAGAGTGCAAATAGAAAATCTAAGGTCACACCTCAAGGGACTAAAGAAACAAGAAGAAACCAAACCCAAACCCAGCAAAAGAAAAGAAATAACAAAGATCAGAGCAAAATTAATGAGATTGAAACGAAAAATATGTGAAAGATAAATGAAAGAAAAAGCTCGTTCTTTGAAAAGATAAACAAAATTGATAGACCATTAGTGAGATTAATCAAGAAAAGAAGAGAAAATTCAAATAAGCTCAGTTAGAAGTGAAGCAGGAGATATCATGACCAATACCACAGAAAAACAAAAGATAATTCAAGGTTACAATGAACACCTTTACACACACAAACTAGAAAACCTAGAGGAGATGAATAAATTCCCGGAAATATACAACCCTCCCAGATTACATCAGGAAGAACTAGAAACTCTGAAAAGACCAATAACAAGCAGCAAGATCGAAATGGTAATAACAAAATTGCCAACAAGAAAAAAAGCCCTGGACCAGATGGATTCACAGCTGAATTCTATCAGACATTCAAAGAATTGGTACTAGTCCTGTTGAAACTATTCCAAAAAATAGAGAAAGAGGGAATCTCCTTAAATTATTCTATGAAGCCAGTATCACCCTAATTCCAATACCAGAAAAGGATGTAACAAAAAAAGAACACTAAGGAACAATATCCCTCATGAATGTAGATGCAAAAATCCTCTTCAAAATACTAGCTAACTGAATCCAACAGCATGTCAAAAAGATCATATGCCATAATGAAGTGGAGTTTATTCCAGGGATGTAGGGATGGCTTAATACATGCAAGTCAATAAATGTCATATATCACATAAACAAAATTAAAAACAAAAATCACATGATTATCTCAATAGATGCAGAAATTAAGGATTTGACAAAATCCAGCATCCCTTTATGATTAAAACCCTCAACAAAATTGGCATAAAAGGGATATACCTGAAGGTAATAAAAGCCAGCTATCACAAACAAACATTATACTGACTGGGGAAAAGTTGAAAGCATTCCTCCTGAGAACTGAAACAAGACTAGAATGCCCACTTTTACCACTTCTATTCAACATAGTACTGGAAGTCCTAGCAAGAGCAATCAGACAAGAGAAAGAAATAAGGGACATCCAAATTGGTAAAGAGGAAGTCAAACTGTCGTTGTTCGCTGATGATATAATCATATACCTAGAAAACCTAAAGACTCATCCAAAGAGCTTCTAGATCAAATAAATGAATTCATTAAAGTTCCAGGATACATTAATGTACACAAATCAGTAGCACTGCTATATACCAACAACGACCAAACTGAGAAACAAATCAAGAATTCAATCTCTTTTATAACAGCTGTAAAAAATAAAATAGAGTACTTAGGAATATACCTAACCAAAGAAGTGAAAGAGCTCTATAAGGAAAACTACAAAACATGGCTGAAAGAAATCATCAACAACACAAGCAAATGGAAACACATCCCATGTTCATGGATGGGTGGAATCGATATTGTGAAAATGACCATACTCCCAAAAGCAATGTACAGATTCAATGCAATTCCCAGTAAAGTACCATTATCATTCTTCACAGAACTAGAAAAAACAATCCTAAAATTCATATTAAACCAAAAAAGAGTCCACATAGCCAAAGCGTGACTAAGCAAAAAGAATAAATCTAGAGCATCACATTATCTGACTTCAAACTATACTACAAGGTTATAGTTACCAAAACAGCATTATACTAGCAAAAAAAATAGGCATGTAGAAAAATGGAACAGAATAGAGAAGCCAGAAATAAAGCCAAATACTCACAGCCAACTGATCTTTGACAAAGCAAACAGAAACATAAAGTGGGGAATGGACACCCTATTCAACAAATGGTGCTGGGATAATTAGCAGGCACATGTAGAAGAATGAAACGGGATCCTCATCTCTCACCTTATACAAAAATCAACTTAAGATGCATCAAAGAGTTAAATCTAAGACCTGAAACCATAAAAATTATAGAAGATAACATTGGTAAAACCCTCCTAGATGTTGACATAGGCAAAGAGTTCATAACAAAGAACCCAAAAGCAAACGCAACAAAAACAAAGATAAATATGTGGGATTTAATTAAACTAAAAAGATTCTGCACAGCAAAAGAAATAATTAGTAAACAGACAACCCACAGAATGGGAGAAAATATTCACAAACTATCCATCCAACAAAGGACTAATATCCAGAATCTACAAGGAACTCAAACAAATCAGCAAGAGAAAACCAAATAATCCCATCAAAAAGTGGGCAAAGGACATAAATAGACAATTCTCAAAAGAAGATATACAAATGGCCAAGACACATATGGAAAAATCCTCAACATCACTAATTGAATATGAATTAAAACTGCAATGACATACCACCTTACTCCTGCAAGAATGGCCATAATTTAAAAATCAGAAAATAATAGATGTTGGCATGGGTGTAGTAAAAAGGGAACACTTTTACACTGCTGGTGGGAATATAAACTAGTACAATCGTGGTGGAAAACAGTATAGAGATTCTTTAAAGAACTAAAAGTAGAGCTACCATTTTTTCCAGCAATCCCACTACTGGGTATCTACCCAGAGGAAAAGAAGTCATTATATGAAAAAGACACTGCACATGCATGTTTATAGCAGCACAATTCTCAATTGCAAAAATATGGAACCAACCTAAACGTCCATCAACCAACAAGTGGATAAAGAAAATGTGGTATATACACACCATAGAATACTACTCAGCCATAAAAAGGAATGAAATAATGGCATTTGCAGCAACCTGGATGTAGTTGGAGACCAATATTCTAAGTGAAGTAACTCAGGAAAGGAAAACCAAATATCATATGATCTCATAAGTGGGAGCTAAGCTATGAGGACACAAAGGCATAAGAATGATGTAATGGACTCTGGGGACTCACTGGGGAAGATAGGATGGTGAGAGATAGATACAAGACCACACATGGAGTACAGTGTACACTGCTCAGGTGACAGGTGCACCAAAATCTCAGAAATTACCACTAAAGAACTTATCTGGCCAGGTGCAGTGGCCCACACCTGTAATCCCAGCACTTTGGGAAGCCAAGGCAGGCAGATCACTTGAGGTCAGGAGTTCAAGACCAGCCTGGTCAACATGGTGAACTCCCGTCTCTACTAAAAATACACACAAAAAAAATTAGCCAGGCATGGTGGCAGGTGCCTGTAATCCCAGCTGCTTG
Source organism: Hylobates moloch (assembly GCF_009828535.3). NCBI lineage: Eukaryota > Metazoa > Chordata > Mammalia > Primates > Hylobatidae > Hylobates > Hylobates moloch. The sequence goes on along the minus strand of NW_026652286.1, from coordinate 83,334,932 downwards.
GGAGGCTGAGGCAGGAGAATCACTTGAACCTGGGAGACAGAGGTTGCAATGAGCCAAGACTGTGCCACTGCACTCCAGCCTGGGCAACAAAAGTAAAACTCTGTCTCAAAGAAAAAAAAAAATAACTTATCCATGTAATCAAAAACCATCTGTTCCCCCCCCCCAAACTAACGAAATACACAAAAAAATGTAGTACATATACACCATGGATTACTATGCAGTCATAAATAAAGAATAAGATTGTGTCCTTTGCAGGAACATGGATGGAACAACAGGCTATTATCCTTAGCAAACTAATGCAGGAACAGAAAATCAAATATCACATGTTCTCGCTTATAAGTGGGAGCTTAATAATGAGAACATATAGACAGAAAGAGGGGAACAACAGACACTGGGCCTACTTGAGGGAGTAGGATGGAAGGAGGGAGAGGTTCAGGGAAAAAAATATTGGGTACTATGCTTAGTACCTGGGTTATGAAGTAATCTGTACAACAAACCCTCAAATCATGAGTTTACCTGTGTAACAAACCTGCACATGTACTCCTGAACCTACAATAAATGTTAAAATATATATTTTTAAAATTCTGTTTATCTACTGCTTTAACTATATCCCACACATTTTGAATTATACTACTACTAGTATTACTTAGTTCTAATGGGGATTTTTAGCTGACGGAAGGTTAGTTTTTACTGTAATTAGGCTGTAGACACACAGTGTAATCTGTGTAATACTAGTCCTTTGATAGCTGAGTTTTTGGTTTTTGTTTTGCTTTGTTTTGTTTTTTATTTTACCTAGAACGTACTCAATATTTGTAAATGCTTCATGTGTGCTTAAGAACATAGTTGATCACTATTCAGATTCCATATTTGTGAATTCACTTACTACAATTTGTGATCCCAAAGTCAGTACTCACGGTGCATTCACAGTCATTTGAGGACATGCACAGAGCAACAAAAAACCGAGTTGTTCAATGCTCACGTTCCCAGCTGAGGTCAAACAAGGTGACATCCTGCCTTCTTGTTTTAGCTCTTATACTATAAACAAATGTCCTTTTCACAACCTAGTCAGTGTCGCGATTTTTTTTGCATGCATTATTGTGCTTTTTCTTGGTGATTTTGTTATTTATAATGGCTTCCAAGAACAATGATAAAGTGCTGTTTAGTGTCCTTAATTGCAAGAAGGCTACATGATGTGCCTTACACAGAAAATACATGTTAGATAAGCTTCCTCCAGGCATAAGGTGTAGTGCTACTGGCCTTGCTCAATGTTAATGAATCAACAATATATATTAAATAAGGTGCCTTTAAATAGAAATACACATAAAACAAAGTGATATATGAATTGGGTGATAAAAATATTATGGTCAGGGGTTTGCAAGAACTTAACCTTATATTTCCCCCAGGACCAATAATTCAATATTTGCCATGTCGGCATTCATGGGGACTTTATAGAACGTAACTATCACAAATCACAAGAATTGACCACATGGTCTCTAATTATTGGGTAAAAGTTCCTAATATGTCTCTTACATTTTTAAAAAGAAAATTTTGGTCAACAGTGTCAACAACCATGGTGAATCTGGATGACAACTGCTGATTTTATGAGATCTCTTGTAACCTTGGGGATAAGATTAAGGAGGCCCACAGTAAACCAGTTAAATAATCATATTCAGAAGAGGCTGATTAACGGATCCTCATCTTGGAGGGAGGCCTCTAGGGGCTAGCTTCAGAGCTCAGCTCTTAGCCCTGCCCCTTCAACATATTTATCATGATGTGGATAAGAGTAGTTAGAGGATAAGCTCTCATAGCAACTTTTCTAACCTTACTGGTTCCTTTTATTTTTTCATCTTCTCTACCTACCTATTCAAACTCTATTACCATTGACTTTCACCTTGTTACTCTTCCTCATCTAAGACTACATATGGCTAGAGAGAAATACAATTTCACCTGTTCTCTTATTGGTGTTTTTAAACCACAGTGTGATACCATCTCACACTAGTTAGAATGGCGATCATTAAAAAGTCTGGAAACAACAGATGCTGGTGAGGATGTGGAGAAACAGAAACACTTTTACACTGTTGGTGGGAGTGTAAATTAGTTCAACCATTGCAGAAGACAGTGTGGCAATTCCTCAAGGATCTAGAACCAGAAATATCATTTGACCCAGCAATCCCATTACTGGATATATTTGCAAAGGATTACAAATCATTCTACTATAAAGACACATGCACACGTATGTTTATTGCAGCACTGTTTACAATAGCAAAGACTTGGAACCAACCCAAATGCCCATCAATGATAGACTGGATAAAGAAAATGTGGCACATATACACCATGGAATACTATGCAGCCATAAAAAAGAATGAGTTCTTGTCCTTTGCAGGGACATGGATAAAGCTGGAAACCATCATCCTCAGCAAACTATTTGGAAACCAAATTTTGGAAACCAAATCCTCAGCAGGAACAGAAAACCAAACACTGCATGTTCTCACTCTTAAGTGGGGGTTGAACAATGAGAACACATGTACACAGGCAGGGAAACATCACACACCGGGGCCTGTCAGGGGGTGGGGGAAAGGGGAGGGAGAGCATTAGGACAAATACTTAATGCATGGGGGGCTTAAAACCTAGATGACGGGTTGATAGGTGCAGCAAACCACGATGACACATGTATACCTATGTAACAAACCTGCACGTTCAGCAAATGTATCCCAGAACTTAAAGTAAAATTTAAAAAAAAAAAAGAAGTGGTACACAAATCCTCTTGTGTTAAAGAGTTTTTGTCATTATCACAATAACATAATCACAAAATAAGTCTGAGAGAGTGACCATGCTTTTCCAAAGCAGTAACAGTTATAGTCCTACTCTGTGTTTAATTCATTTTGATTTAATAAGTATGCATCTGAACATCTAGCATAGGCCAGGCACTGTGCAAGGTGCCTCCAGGGACACAAAGAGGATATAAGAGGTCACCCTGCCCTCAAGAAGGCTGATAATGAAGCTCACTTTATTAGAGCCTGGGAAGCCTGCAGGGAGGCCAGCATCCTTGAGACATTCCTCTGAAAGCAAGCTTGAGCATTGGCTTTTTTGAGAACCTGAGGCTTGTGTGATTCTCTTGGCAAAGGACTTCAGCACAGGGAATAAGCAGTTCCCTGGGGCATCTCTTCAACCCCATTTACGAATGTATAGATGACCAGATGATCAAACACATACACACACACACACACACACACACACACACACACCCCACCACCACTACCACCACCACCAACTTGTAGGCGACTTGAATCTGGAAGAGAAAGCAAATATATAAAATAAAACAATTAGAATCCAGTCTCTAAATCCAAATATAACAAACTATCCAGATGTCCACAGGACAAAGTTAAAAATGAACATTTTTTCATTATAATCTGACTATGTCACCTTTATGCTAGTTTTTGTTTGTTTTTAGAGATTTTTTTTTTTTTTAAACTATGCTAGGTGGCTGCCAGGGGCTGAGAAGAGAGGGAAATGGGAAATTACTATTTAATTTAACGAGTACAGAGTTTCAGTTTTGCAAGATGAAAAGAATTATAGAGATGGATGATGCTGATAGTGGCACAATATTATGAACGTACTTAGTACCACAGATTGTGCACTTAAAAATGGCTAAGATGGTACATTTTATGTTGTGCGTATTTTGCCACAAGAAAAAATGTAAAGGAAAAAAACCTACATCAAATGTTGAAGACAAGGAAAATATGTCATTTTGAGATTTCATTTTCACTCTACAGAAAGAGTGAAAATGAAAATACTGGACTATCTGCTTCCATATCAGTTATGCAGACCTCTACCAGCAAAACATTTTAATGGCAATTAATGCAGACTCCTGCTTTTTCATACTGATGACTAACTGCCCAGTACAGAAAGGTGAATTTAGCTTAATAGTCTTAGGGATTTTCATACTGTCCTTAAAACCTTAACACACTGTGCTTTAACAATATAACATCACTTCTAAATGCAAGGGCTTTGGGCAAGTCAGATTGGCTTGTCTGCAACCCAGACTCTTCCCCCTTACTAGCTAAGTGGCTTTGGGGGGTAGTTACTTAAGCTCTCTGAGCTTCAGTAATTTATAGGCATTAATATTTACTTCTTGGGACTGTTCTAAGGATCAGTTGAGATCATGCATGTAAAGTGCCTGGCCCATAGTAAGCACCACAAATAGTGTTGATGATTATTTGCCCATGCTATTCTTTATGTCTATGCTTCCTCCACCTGCCCACACTTAGCCTGGCTAAAGAGTTACTTCCGGAAAGCCCTACTGATCTAGACACCCTCACCCCAATCCCTGGTGCACTCCAAGTGTGTTGAATTCTATACTCCTTCTTACCACATGCATTATAATTACATATGCCTTTGTGTCACTAGATTGTGAACTCTTTGAAGGCAGGAACTATCTTGAATCTTTATAGCCAAAGAATCTAGCAGTGCTTGTCACATAATCACGAAGAACAATGTTATAGGTCCTCTAAAAGATCTAATATAATCTTCAGGAGTATTTATAAAAATAGCATGTTCTCTGTTTTTAAAAGCTTTTACAAATAAACTCTGACCATTGGGATGGAATCTTGTAGAACATTAGCTGCATGGTTGGATTAGATCCATGGTTCCCAAGTGTGTGAGAGCGTTGTAGGCAGGGTAGGGGGTAAGTTTTTCAAGCATTCTTTCTTGGGAAACTATTCGAAGAGTATGTTATTATGTCCTTCTGTGTTAAATTATCCTTTTTAAAAAGTGAAAAGAGAACTATGAATATTTAGAGAGTGGGGATTCTTTGTTCAGTTTCGTTGAGTGTTATTAATTGGCAAAATTAAAAATTAGCAACTTTTTCTGTTTTCCACCCTCTAGCATTCCAACATTTAAAAAAATTTAGTTGTCGGTGAGACCAAAACCCAGAAATCAATGAACATTAAAGTTCATTTCAACCTTTATTCCGGCTGTGTGATAGAGAAACTGTGTTCCCTACATAGAGCATCTGATCATACATATAGGCACATTTTAGAGTTTAGGAAACAGAAAAGACTCCCCAAACTCATATCACTGACTTCCACTAATGGTAAGCCTAGATGTTAGGCCAGTGACAGATTTTTGAGAACTTACTCATGACGTTAAATTCAAGCCCCTTGTCACCAAGAGATTGTCTTTCAGAAGGAGGCGCTAGGGATGGAAGTATATGAGGCCCTAAGATACATTACAAGAGGCCACGCTGTTAGGTTGATTTTATTTTCCAAAAATAAAGCAGAAACGATCACAGCCAAATAATGAAAACACTGCTACTACAAACAGACTGACATCTTTTCCCAAAACTTCGTTAAGCCATCTTTTGCTTTTCCAGTATTTCCTTTTCAATCACTCCAAACAAGAAAGATGCATTATCTTCTTAAAAATTGGCTTGAGAATCCTCTTGTCTTCTTGTTAACTTAGAGATGTCAAAAACCAGTGTTCATGACATTTTAGTTTACATATAAGAAGTGACAGTTCAAATCCTGAAATTGGCTGATGTCAAATAGCCAGATAATGGAAACTTCTGCTAAAAGGTTAATCAGTATGGAGGATGGTGGGAAGAGAAGATGTGAAATAGTTGTCTGGGAGAGTAGAAAGTTGAATTTCTTAGGGAGGCACAATAGGATTATTTTCAGGATAAATATTCCATTTGACTATAAAGTCTTCAGACACTTGCTAAATAACTCTTATTAGGTATTAGAACTGTCTTCAGCCACTGTTGTCGAGACAAATGTTATAATTTAGTTTTTTGTAGGCAAAATGCAGTCCTAGAATCCTTTCTAGTCTTCCCTGCAGTACAGGTTGTGTGGCTGTTTTGGGGAAAGCACAGGGAACAGAACTGCACCACCACTGACAGCAAATAGCCCTCTTCTAAGCCTACCAAGTCTGATTCTACAGGCAAGAGTTTTGTCCTGTAGATTATTTTAAAACATTAGAAATGTTCAGGTGCTTAACATGTTTAGTTTTGCAAGTTTCCTCTAAACCACATTTCATCCAATCAACTGAAAGTCTGAATAGAACAAAAGGGTTGGTCCTAACCAAGTAAGAAAGAATTCCTCCTGTCCGTCTCACATAGAACTGAGACATTGGCTATTTCCTGCCTTTGAACTCTAATTGAAATATTGGCTCTTCCTGTCGAGCCAGGGTCTTGAGCCTGTTGGTTTTCAGGCTGGAACTACACCACTGGCTCTCTTGGGTCCCAGCCTGTCAGTCCTACAGAACTTGGGACTTGTCACTCTCCATAATTGCATGAGTCAATTCTTCATAATAAATAAATAAATAAATATTCTGTTTTCTATTGGTCCTGTTTTTTTCCTGGAGAATCCTGACAAATACAAATGACTATCAGCACATGAAAAGATAGCAAACATCATTAATCATAAAGAAATTCAAATTAAACCCAACATGATACTACTACACATCCTCAAAAATAGCTGTTTTTAAAATAATATCAAGTGTTGGTGAGGATATAGAACAATGAGAATCCTCATCACTGAATGTAGATATGGACAACCAACTTGAATAATAGTTTGGCAGTTTTCTTATAAAGCTAGATACATACTGACAATACATTACAACAATTTCATCCCTAGGTATTTAACCAAAGAAATGAAAGCATTTGTTCACTTGTGATGGGATACGGATGGCCCTAGGCATGCAGCTGTGGTGCAATTATTTAAACTTTCAGTGGTGAATTGGGGTGAAATACTAATGGAAGGGACTGCACTGGTGGGTGCAACTTATCAAGCATTGGAAAGTACAGGGGAAGTACTAATTATAAGCACTATGTGGAATTGGATGGAAGACACTTATAGTAATGAATCATCAGTTAAAGGCTAATCACAAAAACCAGAAGATATCCTTATGGTATCTCCTCTCTTCTCCTCTCCTGTGGCTAGAGAGCAGAAACAAACTTAAGAATCAGAAGCCGGGCGCAGTGGCTCACGCCTGTAATCCCAGCACTTTGGGAGGCCAAGGCGGGCGGATCACGAGGTCAGGAGATCGAGATCATCCTGGCTAACACAGTGAAACCCCGTCTCTACTAAAAATACAAAAAATTAGCTTCGCGAGGTGGCGGGCGCCTGTAGTTCCAGCTACTCGGGAGGCTGAGGCAGGAGAATGGCGTGAACCCTGGGGGCAGAGCCTGCAGTGAGCCGAGATCGTGCCATTGCACTCCAGCCTGGGTGACAGCGAGACTCTGTCTCAAAAAAAAAAAAAAAAAAGAATCAGAGTAGCAGAGCTTCAAAGGATGTTGAATTCTCCACCTTCAACCTTAGCAAGTCTGATATACCAAGCTCAGGGCCCTAATTGGGGACGACTGGGAGATAATGCCAGCACACTGACGGGGTAGTACTTGGAAGCTTGCAGAAAGCAATGGCTCATAGCAAGTGAAGTAAAATGCCACAACTGCAGTGGTAGACAGAAGAAGAAGGAATCAAAAGGCTCAGAGAAATGGGCAGACTAGGGTATATATACCACATCAAAGGCCAGAAAACCTACTGGATTTGTCTGTTTTCAAGCTGCTGATAAAGACATACCTGAGACTGGGCAATTTATAAAAGAAAGAAGTTTATTGGACTCAGAGTTCCATGTGGCTGAGGAGGCCTCACAATTATGACAGAGGTGAAAGGGACTTCTTACATGGCGGCAGCAAGAGAGAGAGCTTGTGTAGAGAAACTCTCATTTTTAAAACGACCCATTCACTATCATGAGAACAGGATGGGAAAGACCTGCCCCCATGATTCAGTCACCTCCCACCGGGTCCCTCCCACAACACTTGGGAATTATGGGAGCTAAAAGATGAGATTTGGGTGGGAACACAGAGCCAAATCATATCACCTACTATATGGCTCTGTTCCATGGGAGGATCTGAAGAACACTCCATTTACCAAAGCAATAACCAATGAGCTGAGTGGATGAGAAGGGGAGCAATATCACTACCTATTGGTGGCAGCCCCCTGCAGGCCTGAGCTGACTACAAGAGATGCTATTACAGAACCTGGCTCCCTGATAACAATGGTGATCTTGAGATTCTAGAGCCGGGTGGTTGTGCTTAAGTGTCTGAAGCAAAATAAGTGCAATCACAGTAATAAGCAGCAAGGTGAGGGTGGCAGCCAGGAAGGTCTGGACCTGAAGAGAGCTAAAGCATTAGTTAATGCCATTGTTCTCAAACTTCAGCATGCATCAGAATTACCTGGAGGGTTTTTTAAAACACAACTTGCTAGATTCCACCCACCACCTTGCTGATTTAGTAGTTCTGAGGTGGGACCTGCTATAATGAATAACAAATAAGTTCTCTGGTGATACTAATGTTGCTAGTTTAGAAATCACAAGTTGAGAATCACAAGACTAATAGAACATGGCACTCCCATGGGCAAGATAGACAGTCAACAAGAATATTGTTAAATATTTAACATCAAGAGAAATCATGAATGAATAATCAGAAGGCTAAAGGCCTGGTTATTCATCCTTAATTTATTTTTTTAGAGTGGGGCTTATGGAGGCCAACTAATAGAATTCTGGCTCAGGTTTGGCTCACAGTGGATCTATTGGATCTATGGACCCACCTGGTTATTTCCTCCATATTGGTTCCTTGGTTTGTGGAGCAAGAAATATCATACTAAGAAGGCTAAGTGGAAACCTCTGAAACTCCTTCCTTATAAGGAGTTTTGGTTTACCAAGAAAGATAGTAAACCAAAAATAAAATTGCATCCTGGGAGGAACAAAAGAGAAGATTGTCATGCTTAAAGACCTAAAGGATATAGAGATAGTGACCCACATCATATCCTCATTTAATTTACCAGTCTGGGCCCTACAAAAACCAGATGGGTCCTGCAGGATGAAAGTAGACTAAAGCAAAATCAACAAAGTAGTAGGTCCAAATGCAGCTGCTGTGCCAGATGTGGCTAAAACTAATTAGCACCGTCTTAGTATGGTATAAGGCTACTGACCTGATTAACACATTTTTTAACCCTATCTGAAAGGAATATAAGAATCAATTTGCAATCATATGGGAAAGACACCAGTATAAAGTTACTACAGTCTTACCCCAGGGCATGTTCACTCTCTTGTTCTCTGTCTTAATATAGTCCAAAGGGACCTGGACCATCTGGACATTCTGCAGAATATCACAGTAGTTAAATGGTCATAATTAATTAACAAGATGATCAATAAGTGGAAGTACATTGGAGGCCTTGGTAAGAAACATGCACTGTATAGGATGGGAGATAAATCCTATAAGGATTCAAAGATGTACCAGATGGATGAAATGTTTAAGGGATCATCGAGGAGCTTAGGACAAGTCTGTCAAAGTAAAAGACAAATTATTCCTCTTGGCTTCCTATTATGAACAAACAACAACCACAAAACCTGGTTTTTTGAATCCTGGAGGTAGCCTATGCCCCATTTGGTAATGGTACTCTGATGATGTACTGCGTAACCTGTAAGGATACCACCTTTCAGTGTGGCCCAGATGAAGGGTATGTTCTATAGCAGGTCCAAGCTGTGTGTAAACAGCCTTGCCACTTGGGCCATATGACCCAGCAGACCTTATGGTATCTCTGTGTGAAAAGACACTGTGTGGAGTTTCTGGCAAGCACCAATAGGAGAATCATAAGTAGATCTGAGGGTTCCTGCACAAAGCCATACCATCTATAGCACAAAATTATATACTGCTCAATGAACAGCTCCAAATGTGCTGCTGAGCCCTTGAGAGTATCTGATCGTGAAACATCAAATGACTATGAGTGTAGAACAGTTTTTCATTCTGTCAGACCCACCATGTCACAAGGTTGTACTCTTCTAGCATCTATCTTAAGACTTAAATAGTACATTTTGAATTGAACCCATGTAGGGCCAATTCAAGGAGATAAGTAAGCTGATGCAGGGGAATCTTTGAGCAGTGTACCAGTCACTTTGTATGAAAAGAGAAGCGGACCAAGGTTATAAACTCAAAGGCAGTGACAACTGACTTGGCTAGTTGATCAGAGGTCTGGAGGAAATAGATTGGATGATTGTATACGAGTCTGCAGAAAAGGCATGCAGAAGATGTATGGGAGAGAACATGATGAGTGAAGATCTTTGTATCCCATGTTAAGGTCCACAAGAGGGCATCCATCCACAGAAGAGGCATTTAACAACAACTAAGTAGACAGAATGACCTGGCGTTTGATGTCAGCCAACTTCTGGCCACTGGACAAACAAGTGCAAGCCCAACTGGTTTATAAAAAGAGAAGCTAATTCATGGGCCCAATTGCTGGTTCAGCTACTGCCACAGCCAAAGTCCCACGCGCCAGCAACAAAGACCAGTACTGAGTCCTAATGCAGCACTTAGCAACCAGCTACTTCACAGGTTTATTTCAGTGGATTCTCTCAATGCTGGAAAGAACAGCAATTCTTCTTGACTGGAATTGACACATATTCCAGGTAGGGTTTAACTTTCCCACCCACAGGGCCTCAGCCAGTGCCACTACCTGAGGGTATACAGAGGTGATACACTACAAGGATAAAGTGCCCTTCTCCAGGCCAAGATAAGCTCTATTTAGGGCCACATGTGGGCCACTGGGGTGATACTCCTCTGCTCAATTTTGATAGTAAATGGACAAGTACTGCATCCATAGCCTAAGGAGGGTGTGGTGACCAAGTCACTCATACCCCTCAGGTATGAGTGACTGATGGAGCCCACCAGTTAAGCCACATAGACCTGTTGAGAGGCTGGGGTGAGGATGAAAGGAATCTAGATTGGGTAGTGAGGGATATGAGGTGTGACTTTCACAACAGCTGTAGACGCAGAGGTTGTATTGCATCACACTAATCTTCCTCTTATAAATTTCCATGAAAAGAGACCAACTGCAGTCCTGGAGATTGTCCCAGATGTCCTATGTGAAACAAGAGGATCTGTACATCCCGAGGTAAATTCTAGTGGATTCTCTGGTATACCATCCAGGCTCTTTTTCAGGACCAAGGCACGTATGATACCAGTAGCCAGGAGTATTTGCTGCTAATTACTCACAGCTGTGTCTCCCCTGACCTTGCCCTCTGTGGTACTTTATGTAGTTTGTAGCATGGCCAAAATATGAAAAGAATGGAGGTATGAAGACCAGCTAGAAATTGTTAAGAACCAAAGCAAGAGATGTTATAGGTATAGCTGAGAAAATGTGTGTGTGGTGAGGAAGGAGATGTATATTTGAGAGGGATTTCAAAAGGAGAAGCAGTATTCCATTTTGATTCAATGTGGAAATTAAGAGAAATGTAGGAGTCAAATTTAGACCTTTGGTTATTGATAGAATGGCTATACAACTGAGAGAAAAGAAGGGCAAATAGCATAATAGGGAAGAGAAGGTGTTTACTTAGACCTGTTGTATTTGAGGTGATGGTGTACACCCAAAGGAAATGTAGTTACTTTAATATATTCCTTAGAAAACATGTAAATTGAGTGAGTAGCAACCACTCCTCAGCCATCCTTGTGCATACATTTTTCTTACACAAGGCCTATAGGTAAAGATGAGCTCACTAAACTCCAACAGGAAGGATAATATAACACTATTATTCTCTTCTCTTCATTTTTCCCACTTCCAGATTTGAGGTCCGATATCAGGAATGCTCTGTGAGATGATCAATCTTTATGATATTTTTTTCCTGAAAGTAATTAAATGGGCTGAAACATAATTGTATAATCTACCAGGTTGAGAGATTTGTAAAATAAATAGGATATTTTTAATATACCAGGCCATAGTTGCAATGGACAGATACATAAAACTATTTCTCTAAAGTCAAAGTATAATATTTTTATTTTGCAGAGAAGCGAATAGGCTTTAAAAGCACAGAACTATCAGAGGCATGCAAAACGTATCAAACTCTGTGAAAAATACTCCATAAGACAATTTGATCAAATCAACCTATCTTGTTATATATTACTTTCCTCAACCGATCTGCAGTTTGGGAAAAGTGTATTTTTGAAATTTAAATATGCTGAGCCCCTCTCTCATATGCTTTTTTAGGCCATTAGGCTATTAATACTATATTCATCTGTATTAGATTTATTTCCTTATGAAAAGGCAGCCACAATAGGTACAATTATGCAACGTACTGCAGAAAGGACTGAAAGTGCTTCTGTGTGTTACTTCTCCACCATAGGGTATTCTTAGCAATGTGTTTAAAGACCTAATCTTTTTCCACCTCCCAATCTTAGATCAGTCCTTCAAATACTACTTACAGGTTTGGTATACCAATGCTTGTTTGCACATGATTTTCTTCTTTCTTGCTTGTTTTCTTGCTTTTTTTTTTCCTTCCTTCTTCCTTCCCTCTCTCCCTCCCTCTCTGTCCCTCCTTCCTTCCCTTCCTTCCTTTCTTCCTTCCTTCTTTCCCTTTCTCTCCTTCTCTCCCTCCCTTTTCTTTTCTTCTCTCTCCCTCTCCCCTTCTTTCTTTCCCAACATAAAGCTGGAGGCTTAAAGGGAAGCAAGTTGACTATGACCATTCATGGAATGTGAATACATTCTGTGTCTATCTCGGTGTTCTAGCACAAAACAAGATATGCATGTAAAGTGTCTGCCAATAAAATACTTAAATTCAGAATCCTCCAATTTCTGTACTTGTATTTCATTAGCATTTGGGAAGAGTGTTAATATTTGGTTAAGCTAAATCCTGCTGTTGCTCTTGTCAAGATAACATAAAAATGCTGTATCAGCTGTAATTTTATCTCCACTCCTCTTAACATCCTCCTACAGAGCAACAGTGTGCCTATAGCAACACAGTCTGTGATACATTGCATATGTCTTCATTTGATGTCTCCTTTCTACAGAGCATTATTTTCTCACCTTGTCCTTGGATTCAATGTGGATGATGCCTAACATTTCTTTCTAACCAAAGGACTTAAAATAAAATATATTGGTACTTTAATTCAGCAATCATATGATCCTCAGAAAATGAATGTGTATTTCTCTCCCTTCCCTGCCACACACAGTGTGCAAACAAAGGCTCTGTCTGATCACCTAACCTGACGAGGCGAGCCCTTAAGCAATGCCACATGCTTAAGCACATGTCTGCAAATTTAATTTGCTAAAAACCCTATTAAACAATCATGTATATTTTGTTTCTTTCCATTTTTTTGCTCATTACTAAAGCATTTCCATGTGTAAACACAAGTTTTCTTTTCTCATCAGTCTCCATTTCCTGCTCTGTTCCTTGAGTTATGGTGCCATTCAGTAATTTAACATTGCCATGTTTTATCACTGGAGCTGTAGAAACAGCCTACAGTGCCTTAATAATAGGAAAGAAAGCCCACATAGGAAAGAAATGTCCTGGCAAATTTAATTTACAGGGATGTGAATTCATGTTGTCTCACTCATATTTGCATACTCCGGTTTTGTAAGGTCTTTTTGTACGGCTTGGGAAAGATGGAAGGATCCCTTCTCCCCTTCTTCTCCTCCTCCCGTTCTCTGCTTCTCCTCTCAGGAGATCCTGTGTCTGTCCCAAGGCTTAGAGAGTCAAGGAACTCCAGAATTAACTTGTGGCCCCCAACCTAGAACTAAGGTTCCAGGACATTCACATCTACATTAAACAGAAGATCATAATAATACCATTTGTGTAGTGCTTTGCATTACACAACATGCTTGTACCTACATTCATCTCATATATACCAAGTCAACAAACCCTTGAAGTATTAAATATGTCTAAATTGAAGTACAGAGCGGTTAAGTAATTTGCCCAAGTTTACACAGTTAAGACATAGGGTATGGAGCCAGGAAGCAAACTAAGAACTCTAAGAACAGAGGTTCCCTGATTTGGATTAATGGTTCTCAGAAGGAAAGTGCCAGGAGCAAATTCATAAATTTAGGTGATTTTGAATTTGCATTGTTAAGGCTAAATAAGTTTCTAGTATAAATAAAATGCTAGGTAGTCAAGAGTTATTGGATAGCAATATTGTACATGAAAATGCCTAAAATGTACAGTGACTGAAAAAAATGATATAAATATGCTTGTGGAGATTAAAAATATTTTTATGGACTAGCCACTTGTTCCTCCCCAGCAGGTATCTTTCTTGACTGTTTTAGAATAAAGCCATTTTTAGAATTCCTACTTTGAATCAACTATAAAATGTCTCTTCAAATGATCATTTCATAAAATGTTGTTGTTAGCCCAACCTACTTCTAGGTATGAAAGTAATGAAGTGAACAGATTCAAGGTTAATTGATACCCAGAGAAGAATCTATTTGCAAAGCTATAATCCTAGATCAGTTGCCTCCCTGAATTAGGCAGTCATCATTAACTATTGTAGGAAATCAGATCCGTTTTAACATTAATCTAAACATAGGACAATTAGCAAAGAAACTCTACTGGTATTATAAAAAATTAACACATTTCTAAACCAAATATAAATTGCTTTTTAGATAATCTGCAGTTTGGGATTAATTAAATGCTGGATCCATTACTGGATAATCTAAGTTTACTATTTTGCTTGCAGAAGAATTTGTTTTAAGTTTTTTACATTTAAAATTTCAGAGAAGCATCTCTGATTTATTTTTTCCGATTTATGATTCTTGGAAGGCATGTCATTCTCTCCAAGAAACTAAAGAACAAATTCAAATCATGGTAGGAGTTTCTTTCCAATGCCCATTCCCTCAGAATGTGGGTTTATCACACAGTAGGATAAATCAGAGTATAAATTACTAACCGCTATGTCCGTTTTATTCACGAAATAAAAGCTATATTCATTTATTTGCTCATTGCTGAAATAATTTGACTGTAGTATATTCTGTACACGTATCAAACATTTTTTTATTTTCACAGAACCCATCTCCAAGCAATTGCCTCGTCAAGGTTACTTTCTATTTTCTAATTCACAAACACAGCATTTGGCCACTACTTCATAGAATTATACTGTAAAACATTTCCTGATCTGTCCATCTTTCAGTAGAAACTTTTCATTCTAAATCTTAAAATTGTATATGTATGAATATGCCTTAAAAAAGAAAGAAAACAAAGAGAGAGTAATGAAGTATCTGAACAGGTAGAAAAAAACAGTTTATTAAGTTTTTTTGTTTGTTTGTTTGTTTTCCTCAGGACAAAAAATATTTCTAGGTTGAAGAACTAAGTAGAGAAATAGTGTTTAGTTATGCTGTGAGAACCTCACACTCTCTGCCCTTCTCTAGTTTCTTTCATTTCTGGAGCACATCTAGAACCCCAAGCTCTGTAACCACAAAGCGAGCTCTGATCTTGAAAGAAAATTGCCTTGGGCATGTTTACTAGGTCATACAATTGGGTTGTTAAGGAAAGTCTTAGGAATTATGATTTCTCTGTGCAGCATATTTCCCAAGAAAGGGTGAAGAGGGAAGAAAAATGGATAGAAGTCAAATCAAAGTAATAATTTTTAAATAAAATGCTGTTTCTGCAGTAGCATATATGTGATTGTGCACACATACAACACACACGCACACACTGTCTCTCCCTGGAAAGCCCGTAAGTGGTGGCTCTGTCATGTGATTTGGGGAAATTATTTTACCTTTTAACATTTCAGTTTCCTGATCTAAAGGGGGAAAATTCTCCAAAGATTATGAGAATTAAATGAGAGAATGAATGTAATGGGCTTTGAAGTTATACAATTTGGGTTAGAATCCTGCCTCACACAATCCTGGCAAGTGATTTACTGTCTGAAAACCTCAGACTCCTCATTTCTTTTTTTTTTTTTTTTTTAATTATACTTTAGGTTTTAGGGTACATGTGCACAATGTGCAGGTTTGTTACATATGTATCCATGTGCCATGTTGATTTCCTGCACCCATTAGCTCGTCATTTAGCATTAGGTATATCTCCTAATGCTGTCCCCGCCCCCCCCACCCCCCACCCCACAACAGTACCCGGAATGTGATGTTCCCCTTCCTGTGTCCATGAGTTCTCATTGTTCAATTCCCACCTATGAGTGAGAACATGCGGTGTTTGGTTTTTTGTCCTTGCGATAGTTTACTGAGAATGATGTTTTCCAGTTTCATCCATGTCCCTACAAAGGACACGAACTCATCATTTTTTATGGCTGCATAGTATTCCATGGTGTATATGTGCCACATTTTCTTAATCCAGTCTATCGTTGTTGGACATTTGGGTTGGTTCCAAGTCTTTGCTATTGTGAATAGTGCCGCAATAAACATACGTGTGCATGTGTCTTTATAGCAGCATGATTTATAGTCCTTTGGGTATATACCCAGTAATGGGATGGCTGGGTCAAATGGTATTTCTAGTTCTAGATCCCTGAGGAATCGCCACACTGACTTCCACAATGGTTGAACTAGTTTACAGTCCCACCAACAGTGTAAAAGTGTTCCTATTTCTCCACATCCTCTCCAGCACCTGTACTGGTACCACAACAGAGATATAGATCAATGGAACAGAACAGAGCCCTCAGAAATGATTCCGCATATCTACAACTATTTGATCTTTGACAAACCTGACAAAAACAAGAAATGGGGAAAGGATTCCCTATTTAATAAATGGTGCTGGGAAAACTGGCTAGCCATATGTAGAAAGCTGAAACTGGATCCCTTCCTTACACCTTATACAAAAATTAATTCAAGATGGATTAAAGACTTAAATGTTAGACCTAAAACCATTAAAATCCTACAAGAAAACCTAGGCAATACCATTCAGGCCATAGGCGTGGGCAAGGACTTCATGTCTAAAACACCAAAAGCAATGGCAACAAAAGCCAAAATTGACAAATGGGATCTCATTAAACTAAAGAGCTTCTGCACAGCAAAAGAAACTACCATCAGAGTGAACAGGCAACCTACAGAATGGGAGAAAATTTTTGCAACCTACTCATCTGACAAAGGGCTAATATCCAGAATCTACAATGAACTCAAACAAATTTACAAGAAAAAAACAAACAACCCCATCAAAAAGTGGGCAAAGGACATGAACAGACACTTCTCAAAAGAAGACATTTATGCAGCCAGAAAACACATGAAGAAATGCTCATCATCACTGGCCATCAGAGAAATGCAAATCAAAACCACAGTGAGATACCATCTCACACCAGTTAGAATGGCCAGCATTAAAAAATCAGACTCCTCATTTCTAAAAGCAGGAATAATAATAGTGCCCATCTCCTGGGTTTTTTGTGAAGACTACATGAGATAATAAAGGACTTAGTCCATTACCGAGGACACAGTAGGCATTCGTGAAATGACCATTGTCTTTTTCCCTTTCCCTTCAGTTCCCAAATGCAATCTTGTGATTATTCTTACTAAACATCAATTTAACTATCAAACTCTCCACTATTAAAATTAGGGAACCTAGGGAAAAATTCGTTTTAAATTTCATTCTGAAGAGTGAAACTTACATAATATGCCCATTTGTAACTGCTTTTATTTACTAAACAAGTTTGTAAAGACTTTAAAAAAAATCTTGCACTAACGCTTTTTAGAAACAAAAAAAGTTAAGTACAATAAGAAAATGAAAATAAGAGATTTCCATACCCAGCATTAATTACTGTTAACATCTTAGCAGATTAACTTTTATTTTTCTTTCTTCACTCTAAAGAAAAATAACTCTATTCTTTTAAAAGATGATACATGCTAAGTATAAGAGATCAAGCAATCCAGAAGACTAAAAGTTTTAAAATCACTTTAAACTCCACTACCCAGAAATTACTATTAATAATATTAGGAGAAGATAATTCGGGATATTTTCTATACAACTACAGATAGACAGACTAACACATGTATGTATTGATGAATGGATGGATGAATGGATGGAGAAATTACTTAAAAATTAAATGGGCCAGGCGTGGTGCCTCATGCCTGTAATCCCAGCATTTTGGGAGGCCGAGGCAGGTGGATCACAAGGTCAGGAATTTGAGATCAGCCTGGCCAATATGGCGAGACCACGTCTCTACTAAAAATACAAAAATTAGCTGGGTGTGGTGGCGGGAGCCTGTTGTCCCAGCTACTTGTGAGGCTGAGGCAGGGGAATTGATTGAACCCGGGAGGCAGAGGTTGCAGTGAGCCAAGATCGCACCACTGCATTCCAGCCTCAGTGACTCCATCTCAAAAAAAAAAAAAATTAAATCATATTTTCTTGGAATTTTTTAAAAGAAAACAAGTAAATTGAAGGAATGTCATATTCAAATAAAATATTTCTCCTCAAAAGATATTATTTTCCAAAAGAGCTCTTTAAGGTTTAGTGTGGGAAATGAGGTTTAAAAAAGAGTATGAAATATTAATAAAATCTGTCATATTTTTTAAAACCTACAATTATCCATTTTATTCAATATCCATTGATGCTATGCTTTAAAGAAGACTAAGACTTCTTTCCCTCTCTACTCCTCTGATCTCTCAAAAAGTTTTTAGTTCTTTTTTATCTTTACATTGTTAATATTTTACTATTTTTGCATCTTCTCCTTGTTACCATAATACCTGAAATATTTTATATTGGTTTTATACTTAAGTTGATTCAATGCTTACCCACAAGTCTTTTTACTATGGTTTCTACATTCATGAATTATTTGATTCATCTCTTAGCTGGCTAGATTTATATTTCAAGATCTTTTTTCAATAATGCTGTGTTCCCCATATTGTATTATATTTGATAATATCTGTTTGCTGCCTTTATTTCAGAATACCATTTTGACTGGGTATAATTCTGGAATCACTTTTACTCTCAAACTTCCATTAATCTGTTTTTTTCTGGCTGCGGAGAAATCTGAAGTTCCTCATCCTTTTATGTGTGCAACAAATATTCACTAAGTACCTACAATTTGCCAGACACGGTTTTAGGCATTGGTGACACAGCAGCATAAAAAAAAAAAAAAATCTCCCTGCCCTCATGAAACCTTGAAGTGTAACCATTTAATAAAGATAAGTCTTGATGCTAAGTATTAAATTTACCAAGAACACAGGATGATTTTTTTAATCCTCAGATTAAATTTTTGTGTTTAATTTATTTTATTGCTTTTGGTTCTCATTTCATCTTCTTATGTATGAAACCTCTCTTCATTTCATATGTCATCTCATCTTTGAACACTTGTTTCATTACTTAACTTGTTTTATAGAAGGCAGCCTTTATAAAGAATTACTTCCTGTTCCATTAGGTTATATTTGCATTTAGGTTGGTCTCTTTCTTTTGCATGCAATGCATGATTTCACGTTGTACTATTGTATTTTTGTATGATTGCCATGCCATTTTGTTTCATCTTGCTCATTTTTTTCCATCTCTTCTGAGATTTTATTATATGTTCTATACTGGGATTCTCTGCTTCTGGTTGGGGTGAAGGATGGTATACTATTCTAGTGGGAGAAGATCTTCAAGTTTTGGATCACTCTTTGAATTGATGTATAGCCTAGAGTCCTCCTTCCCATAAGAGAAGCAGCTTTACCATTCATTTTTTTATCACCTATTTCTCTCCAGCTGCAGTTCATGCTAATTATTGATCAGAAGGAAAAAATAAATGAAAATGCTTACTCATTTTGTTGGGTTTTTTTTGTAGATTAGGCAATATTGGGCAGAATTATATTTAGCCATTTCAGAAGTTCATTCTCTAGGATTTGAAGTGAGATGAAGAATGCAGCCCTATTACTCTTCTTTACTACTCTACAGAATTGTTTCCCCTCTAAGTAACCAGGTTTTGAAATTTTGGCTTAGGTCAATGGATTTTAACTTTGGATGAACCTTTGCAGCTTTAAAAATTCATGAAGCTTAAAGATTTTGATGTTCAGGTCGTACCCCAGAAAAATTAAATCAGAATCTCTGATGGGAAAACCCAAATATTATTATTATTATTTATTTTTATTTTATTTTTTGAGATGGAGTCTCACTCCATCACCCAGGCTGATCTCGGCTCACTGCAACCTCTGCCTTCCGGGTTCAAGCAATCCTCCTGCCTCAGACTCTCGAGTAGCTGGGGTTACAGGCACCCACCACCAAACCTGGCTAATTTTTGTATTTTTAATATAGATAGGTTTGGCCACATTGGCCAGGCTGGTCTCGAACTCCTGACTTCAAGTGATCCACCTGCCTAGGCCTCCCAAACTGCTGGGATTGCAGGTGTGAGCCACCACGCCAGGCCCAAATATTATTCTTAAAAGCTCCCATAGTGGTTTGAATGCTTGAGAACTTCAAGCTTAGGGTATGCTCCTTTCCTTCTTTGGTGGCTATAGGAGATTAAAAACAAACAAACAAACAAAGAAATTCTTTTTGCTTATTTTGTGATATGCTTTGGAAGAAAAATTCTATGATAAAATTATAATTTGCCACCCTTTTAAGCACTTCTTAACAGGAAACTGAACTGTTCTCAATAATTATTTGCTAATTGCTTAAGTTATTTTTCATATAAATGACACAGTCCTCTGAAATCCACTTCTGCCTTTCATTCACTCAACACATACCTATTTATCACAGGAAACAAAACAAAACCCTCTCTATTTCATTCATAGATCATAGAACCGTCCTCATTTTGAGTAAGAATAATAAAGTGCTATAGTTATATCCAGTATTAGGAAAATCATAAATTCACATTTTCAACAAATGTTTATGGGATCTAAAGTCATGTTTCTGTTCCTCAGCATCTTGAATGTATATGTGTGTGTGCATGTGTGCAGTTTGTGTGCACATGTCTCTGCCCACATACGTGGTAAGAAAAGAGAAATGACAGGACTTTAGGGGATGCCTACATTAAACATATTGGCAGGAAAAGAAGATCCAGTGAAGATAGCAAAAAGAAGTCAGAGAAATAGGAGCACAACTAAATTCAGGCTTTAGAAGGATAGAAAGCACATCTGAATTGTTCATTTTATACCTTCAGTGCCTAAGATGGTGGCTAACACAGCCTGGGTAGCCTATATACACTTGTGAAGTGAGTGAATTAATGAATGAATGAGTAAAAGAGACATATAGTTTCATAGCTGCCAAGAGAAGAATGCCAAGTCATATGCTACAAAGAGTCATCCTTAACTTAATTGTGAAAGTTATTGCATTTGATCATTGGGAAATCATAGAAGGGATCTCATGTTAGCAAGAAGGGAAGGCAATGAAAAAGTAGAGGCAATGAATATGAATTCCTTTCTCAAAAAGTTGGCAACGAACAGAAAAAGAAAGTGGAGGGAGGGTAGTAAGTGATAACTCAAGAGGGAAGAATGCTGCAAAAAAAGTTTTATTTTAGAATAATGAAAACCTGGATTTCTGGTTTCTGGTTCTACATGGAGGGAGCTTGGAAATAGCCACTCCACTCTAACAACAATTAAAAAGCTGAACAGAGGGGGAAAAAATCAACAACTCTTCTTGGATCCAGAGAGGGGAAAGCACACAGAGAAAACTGCTTGCCGCAAGGTTGGACAGACAGAGAGGCAAACATAGGGAGTCACAATTTAATTGGAGCAGAGTCTCACAAGTGGAAACTGCCATAGGAACAAGTACTGGGTTAGGAAAACCTGAACTGTAGTTAACAAATTGCTGGAATCCCAGTGCAGACAAGGATGAGACTTAAATTTCCAGGGGTCCAAGTCTTGGAGAGGCCTCCACATTTTCATGAGTTCTACCTCCAGGCTCTTGACCAGGTCCTCATAGTAAACATCACGAAAAAAAATCCCCTCATGCTTCTGGCAAAAGAAGGATTTAAAATATGGCAGAACACTCTGTTCTTCTTCACAAGTTCTGCCGTCAGGAAAATTAGTTTACCAGAGTCTAACCTGCTGGAGTATTAACAGGGCCTTAATGATCCGCGCGGAAGGAAATATCCAACTTGAGTCACCTCTAGCATTCCACTTGGAAGAAGGTAAATGCTCAACTCCAACCTATTCTAGCCATTCTGCCCCACCTAAGGGAGAAAAAGGAAACTGAGAAGCATTTGTGAAGTTCACAGTCCAGAAGTATAAGATCACTAAAAGACTGAAATCTAGTCATAGTACTGATGCTTCCCCTCTTTCATTATATCACCCCTTTCCATTATATTGTAAAGGCCTATTTATAACAGTTCCTTTTATCCAGTACATGATGTCTGACTATCAACAAAACTTAAAAGACACAGTAAGAAGCAAAGAGCAGAATTTGAAGACATAGGAGAAGCATCAGAACCAGACAAGGCAGAGATATTGGAATGATTAGAAGAAGGAATTTAAAGCAAATATAATTAATATACTAAGAACTCTAATGGATAAAGTAGACAGCATGCAAGAATAGTTGGGCAATGTAAGCAAAGAGATGAAAATCCTAAGAAAGAACACACACACAAAATTTAAAGATCAAAAACACTCTAATAAAAGTGAAGAATTCCTTTGATGGGCTTATTGGTAGACTGGACATAGCTGAGGAAAGAATCTCAGCTTGAGGATGTATCAGTGGAAATTTCAAAGGTGAAAAGTAAAGATAAAGACTGAAAAAACAGCATAGAATATCCAAGGACTATGAGACTACTCCAAAAGGTGTAACATACATGTAACAGTAATATCAGAAGGAAAAGAAAAAGAAATAGGAACAGAAGAAATGTTTTTAAAAATAATGACTGAGAATCTCCCCAAATTAGTGTCAGAGATCAAATCACAGATCCAGGAAGGTCAGAGAACACCAAACAGGATAAATGCAAAAAAATTAAATTTAAAAAAAGTAAGGAAAAAATCCTGAAAGAAGCTGGAGAAAATAAACAACTTACCTACGGAGAGCCAATGATTATAAAAATGGCATCCAACTTTTCCTCACAAACAATGTAGGCAAGAGGAGAGTGGGGTAAAATATGTAAAGTGCTGAAAGAAAAAAAAATGCCAACTTAGAATTCTGTACCTTGTAAAATTATTCTTTAACTATGAAGGTGAGATAAGTACATTCTCAGATAAATAAGACTGAAGGAATTTGTTGCCAGTAGGAATTTCCTGCAATTTGCCTTATGGGAAATGTTAAAAGAGTTCTTTAGAGTGAAGGAAAATAATTTAGGCCAGAAATTTGGATTTAGGTAAAGAAAGGAAGAGCATCAAAGAAGGAATAAGGGAAGGTAAAATAAAAACTTTAATATTCTTGGGCTTAATTGATCTAACAAATTACAGCTTATTCAAAATAATAGTACTATTATACACACTTATGGATATATCATATATATGCATATATAAGAAAAATAAATGACAGCAATGATATAATTGACAGGAGGGAAGAATTATAATTATTTTGTAATTATAAAGTACTGGTGCTAACCATAAAGCAATACAGTGTTGTTTGAATGTGAAATTGGATTACCTGTAAATATATATATTGTAAAGCTCTAGGACGACCATTTTAAAAAGTTTTAAAAAAGAAATATAGCTTAATATATATATAAATATATATACTAAGAAGAGAAAATTGAATCACACAAAATGCTCAGTTAAAATTACAAAAGAGTGGAAGATATAAATAGAAAAAAAGAACAAGGGCAACAAATAGAAAACAGTAACAAGTATGGTAGATATTAATTCAACTATATCAATAATCATTTCAAACATCAGTGGTCTAAACATACCAATTAAAAGACAGAGATTGTCCCTAAGCAAACAGAACAAAGCTGGAGGCATCACTCTACCTGTCTTCAAACTATACTACAAGGCTACAGTAACCAAAACAGCATGGTACTGGTACCAAAACAGATATGTAGGCCAATGGAACAGAACAGAGGCCTCAGAAATAACTTACTCATCTACAACCATCTGATCTTTGAAAAACCTGACCAAAAAAAGCAGTGGGGAAACAATTCCCTATTTAATAAATGATGTTGGGAAAACTGACTAGCCATATGCAGAAAACAGAAACTGGACCCCTTCCTTACACCTTATTCAAAATTTAACTAAAAATGGATTAAAGACTTAAACGTAAAATCCCAAGCCATAAAAACCCTAGAAGAAAACCTAGGCAATACCATTCAGGACATAGGCATGGGCAAAGACTTCATGACTAAAACACCAAAAGCAATGGCAATGAAAGCCAAAATTGACAAATGGGATCTAATTAAACTAAAGAGCTTCTGCACAGCAAAAGAAACTATCATCAGAGTGAACAGGCAACCTACAGAATGGGAGAAAATTTTTACAATCTATCCGACAAAGGGCTAATATCCAGAATCTACAAAGAACTTAAACAAATTTACAAGAAAAAAACAACCCCATCAAAAAGCGGGCGAAGGATATGAACAGACACTTCTCAAAAGAAGACATTTATGTGCCCAACAAACATGAAAAAAAGCTCATCATCACTGGTCATTAGAGAAATGCAAATCAAAACCACAATGAGATACCATCTCATGCCAGTTAGAATGACGATCATTAAAAAGTCAGGAAATAACTGGAGTCTCATTCTGTCACCAGGCTGGAGTGCAGTGGCGCAATCTTGGCTCACTGCAACCTCCACTTCCCTGGTTCAAGTGATTCTCCTGCCTCAGTCTCCCGAATAGCTTGGACTACAGGTGCCCGCCACCATGCCTGGCTAATTTTTTGTATCTTTAGTAGAGACGAGGTTTCACCATGTTGGCCAGGATGGTCTCCATCTCTTCACCTCATGATCCACCCGCCTCGGCCTCCCAAAGTGCTGGGATTACAGGTGTGAGCAACCGCGCCTGGCCAAGGAATGCTTTTACACTCTTGGTGGGAGTGTAAATTAGTTCAATCATTGTGGGAGACAGTGTGGCGATTCCTCAAGGATCTAGAACCAGAAATACCATTTGACCCAGTAATCCCATTACTGGGTATATACCCAAAGGATTATAAATCATTCTACTACAAAGACACATGCACATATATGTTTATTGTAGCACAGTTCACAATAACAAAGACTTGGAACCAACCCACATGCCCATCAATGATAGACTGGATAAAGGAAATGTGGCACATATACACCACAGAATACTATGCAGACATAAATGAGTTCATGTCCTTTGCAGGGACATGGATGAAGCTGGAAACCATCATTCTCAGCAAACTAACACAAGAACAGAAAACCAAACACCATATGTTCTCACTGATAAGTGGGAATTGAACAATGAGAACACATGGACACAGGGAGAGGAATATCACACACCAGGGCCTGTCGGGGGTTGGGGGCTAGGAGAGTGATAGCATTAGGAGAAATACCTAATGTAGATGACGGGTTGATGGGTGCAGCAAACCACTGTGGCACGTGCATAACTATGTAACAAACCTGCATATTCTGCACATGTACCCCAGAACTTAAAGTATGATGAAAAAAAGAAAAAAAGGACAGAGATTGTCACAGTTATTTTTTTAAAAATACTCCACTTTATGTTGTCTATAATAAGCCCACTTTAAATATAAAGACACATACAGATTAAAAGTAAATAGATGGAGAAAAACATACCAGGCTAACATTAATCGAAAGAAAGCAGGAGTAGTTACATTAATTTCAGACAGGTAAGACTTTAAAGCAAGGAACATTAGAGATAATAAGGGGTATTACATAATAATAAAGGTGTCGATTCTCCAAGAAGACGGAACAATCCTTAACATGTATATGTCTAACGACAGAGCATCAAACCATGTGAGGCAAAAAATATGACAGAACTGAAAGGAGAACCAGATGAATCTGCTATCACAGTTGGAGACTTCAACACACTCCTCTCAGAAATGGATAGATCCGTAAGGCAGAAAATCAGTAAGGGCATATCAATCAACTGGATAGAATGGACATCTATAAACTCCATCAACCAAAAACAGCAGAATACACGTTCTTCTCAAACTCACATGGAACATTCACCAAGATAAACCACACTCTGGGCAATTAAATACACCTTAACAAATCTATAAAAATGGAAATTATACAATGTCTGTTCTCAGATCACAATGGAATTAAACAGAACAGAAAGATATCTATGAAATACCAAAACATGATTAAATAACACATTTATGATAAATAACACATTTATGATAAATAACACTGTGGTCAAAAAAGAAACCTCAAAAAAATTTAAAATATTTTGAACTAAATAAAAATGAAAATGCAATTTATTAAAATTTGTGAGATGCAGCAAAATTAGTGCTTAGAGGGAAATTTACAGCATTGGGGCATATATATTAGAAAAAAAGAAAGATTGAAAATCTAAGTTTCTGCTTTAGGAAACTAGAAAAAGAACAGCAAATTAAATGTAAAGCAAGCAGAAGAAAAGAAAGAATAAGAACTAGTGCAGAAATCAATGAAATTGAAAACAGAAAATCATTAAGAAAATAGGAAATCAATTTACCACACAAAGAATGAATCCTAAGGTGAACTATGGACTTTGAATGATTATGATTTGTCAAGGTAGGTTCATCAGTTGTAACAAATATACCACTCTGGTGAGGGATGCTGATAATGAGGGAGGCTATGCATGTGTAAGGGAGGGGAGGTCGAGGAAAAATCTCTGTATTTCCCTCTCAGTTTTGCTGTAAAGCTAAAACTACACTAAAAGTCGTTTGAAAAAACATATATTAAAAAAGTTGTAAAGACTTAAGTATATTTTGTGCCAAAAGAAAGAAACCAATGGAGAGGAATTGATTAAATGAGAGCATACCCCATTCTCCCATCCCCATTCCATTAAAATTCATTGTGTAGAACTAGAAAAAAAACTATGTTAAAATTCATATGGAATGAAAACAGAGCCCAAATAGCCAAGGCAATCCTAAGCAAAAAGAACAAAGCTGTAGCCATCACATTACCCAACAGCAAACCATACTAGAGGGCTACAATAACCAAAATAGCATGGTGTTGGTACAAGAACAGACACTTAGACAAATGAGACAAAATGAAGAAACTGAAAATAAGACTGCACACCTACAACTATCCAATCCTGAAAAAAACAAGCAATGCGGAAAGGATTCCCTATTCAATAAATGGTGCTGGGAGAATGGGCTGGCCTTATGCAGAAGAGCAAAATTGGACCTTTCCTTATGCCATATACAAAAATTAATTCAAGATGAATTACAGACTTCAATGTAAAACCCAAAACTATAAAAACCCTGGAAGACAACCTAGGCAATACCATTCCAGACATAGGTACAGGCAAAGATTTCATAATGAAGATGCCAAAAGCAATTGCAA
Organism: Hylobates moloch; assembly: GCF_009828535.3. Classification (NCBI taxonomy): domain Eukaryota; kingdom Metazoa; phylum Chordata; class Mammalia; order Primates; family Hylobatidae; genus Hylobates; species Hylobates moloch. Next base: position 83,307,863 of record NW_026652286.1, on the reverse strand, counting down.
CAAAAGCAAAAATTGACAAATGGAATATAATTAAACTAAAGAACTTACACAGCAAAAGACACTACCAATAGAATAATCAGAAAACCTACAGAATGGGAGAAAATTTCCACAAACTAGGCATCTGACAAAGGTCTAATATCCAGCATCTATAGGGAACTTAAAAAAATTTACAAGAAAAAAAAAACATAAAGTGGGCAAAGGACATGAACAGAGACTTCTCAAAAGAAGACATATGTGTGGCCAAACAATCATATGAGTAAAAGCTCAACATCACTCATCTTTAGAGAAATGCAAATCAAAACCACAATGAGACCATCTCACACCAGTCAGAATGGCTATTATTAAACAGTCAAAACATAACAGATGCTGGCGAGGTTGTGGAGAAAAAGCAATGCTTATACACTGTTGGTAGAAGTGCAAATTAGTTCCACCGTTGTGGAAGACAGTGTGGTGATTCCTCAAAAACCTGAAGAAAGAAATACCATTTGACCCAGCAATCCCATTACTAGGTACATACAAAAAGGAATAGAAATCATTCTATTGTAAAGATACATGCACATGTATGCTCATTGCAGCACTATTCACAATAGCAAAACATGGAAGCAACCTAAATACCCATCAATGATAGACTGAATAAAGACAATGTGGTATTAACACATATACACCATGGAATAGTATGCAGTCATAAAAAGAAATAGATCATACTCTTTGCGGAGACATACAGAGCCGGATGTGATTATCCTTGGCAAACACAGGAACAGAAAACCAAATACCAAGTTCTCTTACTTAAAAGTGGGAGCTAAATGATGAGATCACATGGACACATGGAGGGCAGCAACACACACTGGGGCCTTTTGGAGGGTGGAGGGTGGGAAGAGGGAGAAGATTGAAAAAAACAACTAATAGGTACTAGGCTTAATAATTGGGTGATGAAATGATCTATACAAAAAACCATCATGACACAAGTTTACCTGTGTAACAAACCTGCACATGTACCTTTAAACTTAACAGTTTTTAAAAAAGAGAAAATTCATTGTGTAACTAGCAGTGTTGCTGATGGGACTATATTATCACGTTAACTATGTTAGTACTAACTATATATAGTATATATATCTATAAATCTATAGATATATATACCAAGATATACATATATATAGATATTATATACACCAAGATATATATAGAGATAGATAGATATAGATATAGATATTTTGGCTCTGCCACTTATTGACTGCGTTACTTCAGAAAGTCACTTGGTTTCTCTGAACTTCATCTTCATATTTCAAATGAATATAATAATACCTACCTTTCTGGTAACAACATACTAATGTAGTTAGGACTACATTAGTACATTAATTACATAGAGACAGAAGAAAAAATTAAGAAGGAATTTAAGAGTGTTTCTTTGCAGCGTATATCAATGATTTTAATATACACATTTTACAATATACACTATAATTATCACATGAGCAGTATTTGCAAAACCTGTTTGACTCTGGAACCCTTTTTTGTAAAGCATCGTAAGGGACTCCTGTTCCCTATAGCACACGTTGCGAAATACGCTTTAAAGTAAAAATCTTTCAGAATGGCTGTATCTAATTTCTTATTTCTCTTTTATTTGATGTAAGCATTTTAAAATAGTGCTTTTTAAAATTATCAATATCATTTTTTGTTATTTTCTATTGAAAATATGCAACAGTTAATTTTTACTTGTAACTTAAGTAGGATTTAAGGAAAAGGATTGAAATCTTATATTTTTGAGAGTCAGAACTGGATTGGAATGCTGCTCCACCACTTATTAAGCTGAACAATCTTGCACAACTCACTAAACTTACCATGGGACCAAGCTCCCTAACTCTACCATATCAGCACAGACGATAATCAACTTTGCAGCAAATATAGCAGTGAATTAGGAGTATGGTTACAAGGGCTATTTCCACAAATCTCTGGAGAGGATTACAGCATAAACATAGACAGAACTAACAAACATCTAGTCAGTCGAAATGCCTAGGAAAAACCAAAAGGAAAAAGAAAAGAACCCAAAGTGATTTGCGAGAGAGAGAGAAGTGTCACATTAAAGAATGGGCAAGAGCATGAGGCATGCAGTAGACAATAAATGATGAATAGTTAATTAATTTGGTCTGGTTCACAGAGCAATCTGAACTTTGATGGAAAACAGACATTCCTCCTCCTTGTTGCTGTTTCTTGTTAAAATATCAAGTTACTTTGTAAAATACATTTTTAAAATGATGAGGCTAAGCCTCTGACCAGCAAGCAAGCTGATCATGGACTAAGGAGGAGGGTTTGGGGTCGTATTTAGTTTTATGTCACATGAAAATGAGTGCAACACAATTTATGATGCTCTCCAGTTGTAAGGAACAAAAAGAAGACTGTACCATCAAGTCTTAGTAGTTAAGAACATGGGCTTTGGTGTCCTGGGTCTAAATCTGGCTCTTTTGCTCAGTAGCTATATGATCTTTGACAAGTGGCTTAATATCTCTAAGTACGTGGCTCTTCATTTGTATAGTGGGCTTAAAAACACAAGCCATTAGAGTTGTTTTTGAAGGTAATGGTAGTGTATAAAGTACTTAGAACAGTGTTTGACTGCCAAATTTATATCTCCCTATCCTTCAAAGTTAAATACCAATGAATGGCAGCTATTATTAATACTGTAACTGTTGATATTGTAAGCAGATACGTTTTGAACCCAATCAGATCTGAATTCAAATCTTGGCTTTGCCACTTATTGATTGCGTGACTTCAGAAAGTCACTTAGCTTCTCTAACCCTCATATTCATATTTCAAATGAGTATAATAATACCTACCTTTTTGGTAACAATGAAGCATGTAAGTTATACCTAACACATGGCAGGCACTCATCGAATGCCAGTCTGCTGTCTACCACTTTCCCTAGAAAATAATGTCCAGATTTTCACCATGGAATCCAAGGTCCTTCACAGTGTGACCTCAAGCTCTTTTTCCAGCCCTAGCTCCAAACACCCTCTCTCTTATACTCCCTCTTCTCCTTTCTTCCTCCTCTCTGTTCCCTAACTCCAGCCTATAAACTTCCTCTCTTAGAAATGGGATTATGTATTCTGAGGAAGTAGCCCCTTTTGAGATTCCAATAAAAGAAAGAGAAAGAGAGCTCCACATTTGGTCCTGAGAATTGCTTAAGGTCAAAAGCTCTCTTATATCAAGGCTCATAGTCATCCCCGAGAGCTGAGCCATTGGTGCTCTCAAATGACAAAAAGTCACAAGGCTTTCTGTGTGTCACTTAGACTGGTTAGAGAAGCATTTAGGCTCTACACAGCTGTCTTCTTGCTCTGCAGAATTGAGGGTCAAGGAAGAAGCTTGAGTGCAGGTCAGGGATAGGCAAGAATTCATGTCTGAGATGCAGGCAGGAAGATCTGATAGGACATTTGTGAGTCTGGATTGAGTACCGAGAGTAATGGAGAGCCACTGAAGGTTTCCAGGAGCACATAGACATGATCAGACTGGTGTTTGAGAAAGATGGAATATGTGTTATTGCTTAGAGGAAGGCAAGGGTATAAGCAAGGAGACTTTTTGTTATTATTGTCATTTTAACCATTTTTAAATGTACAGTTTATTGGCATTAATTATGCACAATGTTGTGCAGCCATCACCACCATCCATTTCCAAAACTCTTTTCTCACCCCAAACAGAATCTCCGTAATCAGTAAGCAATAACTTATTCCTCTCTTCCCCAGCTCCTAGTAAACTCACCTACTTCTTATAAATTTGTCTATTCTCTAGAATATGAAATATCTATATTTCATATGAGTGGAGTCATACAATATTTTTCCTTTGTATCTGGCTTATTTTAGTTAGCATGTTTTCAAGGGTCATTGATACTGTAGCATGTATCAAAGCTTCATTCCTTTTTAAAGCTGAATATATTCCATCGTATGTATATACCACATTTCATTTATCCATTCATCTGTTGATGAACAGTTGGGTTGTCTCCACATTTTGGCTATTTTGAATAACGACGCAACGAACGCTGGCATACAAGTATCTGTTTGAGTCTTTGTTTTTTACTCTTTGAGGTATATACCCAGCACTCGAGTGGAACTTCTGGGTTATAAGGTAATTCTATGTTTATCTTTTTATGAATCACCAAACTGCACCATTTTTTATTCCCCCCAGGAATGTATGAAGGGGGAAGAAAACTCTTTAGGAAAAAAAATCGAGTACAGAAATTTTCTGTGGGTATGGCTGCAAATAAAAATGAAGGGAAAGATCTCAGGTGTACAAAATAAGAGTAAAGAGAACTTGGTGGTCAATTGTGTGGTCAAATGAGAGTGACTGGGCTGCAGTGGGGTGAGAGGCTGTTGAATAGGTTTGAAGATAAAGCGAAATCTGTCATTTTCACAAGGTTTTAAGCTTCAGCTACTGAGGAAGATGGTGGTGGAAGTTACAGAGAACTGGTGAGGGTGGGGGAAGGAGATAAGCAGTTAATATTAATTCAGCCTTAGACCTATTGGAGTTTGACGTGTTTACAAGGCATATGTATTAGTCTGTTTTCACACTGCTAATAAAGACATATCCAAGACTGGATAACTTATAAAGAAAAAGAGGTTTGATGGACTCACAGTTCCACATGGTTGAGGAGGCCTCACAATCATGGTAGAAGGCAAAGGAACAACAAAGGCACGTCTTATATGGTGGCAGGCAAGAGATCATGTGTAGGGAAACTGCGCTTTATGAAACCATTGGATCTCATGAGACTTATTCACTATCATGAGAACAGCATGGGAAAAACCTGCCCCTATGATTAAACTACTTCCCACTGGGTCCCTCCCACAACAGGTGGGGATTATGGGAGCTACAATTCAAGATGAGATTTGGTTGGGGACACAGCCAAATCATATCAGCATATAAGTGAGTCAGTTTGGGTGATCAGTAGGGAGGTTTGGGAGGTAGTCAGGGAAGTAATTAAAAAGGAGTTAGTCGGTATTCCATGCAAGGAATGAGGGCAAAATCACAGAGGGTTCCAAGGGCACCAGGAAGAGTGAGGGTGAATCCCTGAGTGTTTCAGGGCTGGAAGAAAAAAGAAATAAGACCACAAAATTATTTGAGAAGGAAACCAGAAGAAAGACATGTTAGTGATTTTTGAGTGAGGAAGAACTCAGGCCATGGTCTTCCCCATCAACTGCTCTCTTACCAGCATTCTCAACTCTCTTGCATTATTCTTCTTCATCACACTCAGCTGGCATACCTTCTCCTTGAATGAATCCTTGAAGAGAAACCATAGGCTGTGTAGGCAGTCCATTATAAATTCATGGCTTCATACTTCAGCTGAGCCCTCAATACAAACTTATTCTTGCTTATTCTCATTCTTCAGTGTCTGTTTAGAACATTCAACTCTCCTCCAACCTCCAACCCTTAGATGCGCCCTGCTGCCCAATCTCAGCAGAATTCACTGATTCACAAATGGGACACACATGTTTTGAGTTCCTAGCCTCAAACTGTATTCAGTGCCTCGTATTTTATAGAGAAAATAGAACATATCAGTAGAGCTTTCTATCTTAGCACTCATTCTTTCCTGCTTTGCTATTATGATAATGAAAGCACTGCTCTTGCTCTGATCTAGGCTAACTCCTCTATCTTTGCCCCAGCGGTCCCATTCCCATCCCATTGGTCCCAGTGTCTTCAGCTTCTGGGTCACCCCTAATGTCTTCCCATCACTATTTAAATATACTCATGTCTACAGTTACACCCATATGGCTTCCCTCCAAACTCCTATCCTCTCCAGCTCTCTCCTCCCTGTCCCAATCATACTTCCCAAGAGAGTTGTGCACATTCACTGTCTTCACTTCTTCCTCTCTTCTAAATCCCTGGTCCATTCATTTCACTCAAGCCTTTCCAGATAAACTCACCAATGACCTGCTGGTTGATAAATTCAGTATATATTTTTCAGTCATCTTTCGTGACATTGTTGATCACTTTCTCCTTCTAGAAACACACTTCCTTCTGGCTTTGTTTTCCAAGCGAAGACTAACATCTTGCCTCACTCTTAACAGATCTGTCTTCTAATTTAGTAATAAAATAGATCCCATCTTCCTCTGATAGCTCCTGCCCTTTCTCATATTCATTCTGGGCCAAGCTTCTTGAGAGAGTAGTCTCAACTTTCTCTCTTCTCGTTGTACTTTAGTCTTTACCAGCTTACTCTCTTGCAGCAAAAGATTGTCAACCGTTTCTGTTCTTGAAAAACTCTATTACTTTGGCTTACTTTTTTTAAAAAAGCACCCACTTTGTGTTTCTCATTCCCTGGCCTCTTCTCTATGTCTCTTGCCACTTTTTCACCTTCCATTGCCTTATTTGTTTGTAGTTTCCCAGCACTAGGGACAGTGATGACTATGAGAGTGCATTTCCCTTAGGATTGTTTTGAGCATTTAATGAAATAACACAGCTATGAGTCAGTTTTAGCTGATTGGCTCCTTGGAGAAGTTGAGTTTAATGTTGTTCACTTCTTGATTTTTTTTTTCAAGAGAACCCAGAATTCTATTTGAAATATTTTGATTTTTAAGGTTAGTAATAAGTTTGAAAAGAAAGTGCATATGTTGAAAAACACGCCAGAATTCGCCCAGATGGCCATCAGTTTGCAATCACTTATGTAGGGTATTTAGACAGCAGTCAATGATTCTTGTGTGCATCTTGGGGTTTGCAAGGACTATTTCTGGGGATTCGTCTTGATTGTACCCCAAGCACCTGGCACAGTATCCTGCACATAAATATACATTGAATGAATGAGTTTCATGAACATCATTTTTATTTTTTAATTAACAAACAGGGTCTCACTATGTCACTCAGGCTCAAGTGCAGTGGCACAATCATAGTTCACTGTAACCTTAAACTCCTGGGCTCAAGCGATCCTCCTGCCTCAGCCTCCTGAGTAGCTGGGACTACTGGCATGTGCCACCACACCCCACTTTTTTTTTTTTTTTTTTTTTTTTACTTTTTGTAGAGATTGGGTCTCGAACTTCTGGCCTCACACAATTCTCCCTCCTCAACCTCCTAAAGTGCTGAGATTATAGGCATGAGTCACTGTACCTGGCCCAAATATTTCCTTTTATAGTTAAATTTCTTCACTGTTATTTAATCTAATGGTTGGCAAAACATTTTGGTTTCATTCTTAGTTTCTGCTAAAGGTCTGCTATTGGCATTTCCCAGCTGTTAAGTGTTGCTATTCCTAGTAGTTTGCTTTAAGATTTGTTTTGAAATATGCTGGATACTTCCTGCTTTTGTCAGACATAGGTCATCACACTCCCTTAACTGTCTTATCATTTTTATTTTCTGGCACCACCCTTTTCTACAACATAACATTCCTAGTGCATGGAAAATAGTTTCACAGTCTAATGAACAGTCCAGAATTGTTTCTTTCCCATCAGAGTATCTTCCTTAAACTGTACAGCATAATAATGGAGATGAAGATGGTTGTTTCTAATATTGCATCCATTCTTTCAAAGGTAAGACATTGAAAAAAAATTCATTGAGAGCATACTTGTGTGCCTGGCATAAAGAAGAAAAGACAAAATACGATCTTTTATTTCAAGGCAAGTAAAACAGATGGTAATGGTATAATGTAATATGTGTTATAAAGACAAAGAAATACACACAGGAGAGGCAGTTGGCCACGTGGCTAAGAACACAGGTTCTGAAGCAGACTTCCCATGTTCCAAGCTTGGCAAGACTACTTACTAGCTGTTTGAGCATATTACTTAATATCCTTGTAGCTTGGTTTTCTCATCTATAAAATGGGGTAGTAAAAGAAGCTACCTCATAGATTATAAAGATATAAGTAAATTAATGTGTGTAAAATGCTTAGAACACTGTCTGGCATTAAGTAAGCACTCAATAAATGTTACCTGTTACCTACAGGTACTCACTGGCATTAAGTAAGCAATCAATAAATGTTACCTACAGTAGATGCCCCATGTGTATGGTTGGTGTGTGGAGGCAGCTAGGTAAGGAGAAATAAAGTCAGGAAGATTTTTCTAAGGTAATTATTGATTCAAGTCTGAGAGATTTATTTCCTCAACAAATATTTACTAAGCATTTACTATGCACCAAGTATTAGATATTTAAGTGTAAAGTAATAGGGGTTGGAAATATAGAAGGAAAACTTCCCACACAATGCAAACAGCAGGTTCAAAGTCACAAAGATGTGAGAAGGCAAGGCAAGTTCTTGGAAGGTGAGTTCTTGGCGAATTCAACGTGACAGGCAATAGGGTGAGAGTTGGAGAGGAGCAATAAATGACAAGAGAAACAAGTGGAGGCAAGGGTGTCTGTTTATAGGCAGTCTTGCATATCACACTATGGCATTTGAAATTTATTCTGTAAACACAAGGAGCCAAAGAAGGACTCAATCAGGGGAGTGATATGATCAAATTTGTGTCCTTAAAACACGACTCTGGTGATTGTATTAATCTGAGCAAAGTCAGTTTTCTTTAGGTGTGGGACAGTTTTCTATGCAAACCAAAACCAATGGGTTTTGAAGTAAAAGCACTTAAAAATTAAGAAGTAAAAGTGAGTTTTCCAAATATGCAGTAAAATACTACTTTGATTTGGAACATGTAGTATTGATCACAAAAAGAAACCTGCGGAAAAAAGATCACAAAAAGAAACATGGGGCACTCGGAGTGAAACAACCAACTCTACCAGTCTGGCCCTTCTAAGATCTATCTCATAACCCTTGTGTGCCTCATTAATTCCCTTAGCAAACGAACATTTATTGCACCGGACACTGCTTCAAGCACTTGGTATACAACAAAGAACAACAACAACAAAAACCCACAAAAGATTCCTGCCCTCTGGAAGCTTGCATTTCTCTGAGATATAGATAATAAACACTAAACATACTAAGTAAATTACATGATATATTAGGAGATAAGTGTTATCGAAATAAAACAGAGTAAGGAAAATTGGGAGCGGGCATTTATGATAGGAACAAAAAGAGGCTAACGAGTTGTAAGTGGATGATTTCAGCAAGGAATGAAAGGAACTGCAAAGACCTCTGCAGTGTAGAATTCATGACAAACTCTATGGTGGGGGCAAAGTCCTGTCGCTGCACATGGGTCTCAGCTGCAAAAAGAGAGTCGCCATGAAAAACTGTGAGTGTATATGCACACATACATAAACACAATAGATGATTTATAAATCATATATGTGATTTATGCATGTGTGTGATTTATAAAGCCTATGTAAGCCTACTTTAAACAATATGACGTGGACAAAGGCTTAAAACGGGCTGGAACATTTTCCCCCTATTATTTCCACAATAAACCATTCCTGGGCATGGTGGTGATGATGTGTGCACGCGCGAGTGTGTGTTGGACAGCATCCCTTCCTCGGAACAGAGCCGGCCAGAGCCCTATTCTTCTACAACCTGTCCTAATAGCAGCCTAACCTGGGAGGAACCTCGATTTTTTTCTTCTTACCACAAAAGCAAACCAACACCCCTTTCACAACCTAATATCATAGCGTGGTGTCCTTCCTCACTAATCCGCCACTGCTTCTCTAGTCCTGACTCCAAGGGAAGAATGCCATCTACCGAATCATCCGTACCAGTCAACGAGCCCTGCAAAGTGCAGCAACACTCAGCGCAACGCGGGTCAGCTCCAAATCCTCTCCCTCTGATTATTCTTTGGCCTTTAAAATATTTCTGCCACTATTTGGGCTGACAGGAAGTTATGCTCTCGGCGCAGATATCTGATAAACACTTCCACATATTGTAGCCTTCTCAATAGCTTAGCCAAATTTCGGCGTCCTCGCTCTGTCTGCATTTTCCTTCATTGCGCTTTCACGTTTGGAATGCCCCCGTCTCTGCAGCCTGCAGACAGCGGAAACTGCGGGTGCATACGTGCAGAGGCCGCTGACATGACCGGCTGCAGAAGCCCACTCAGGGTTACCCGGACAGGCTAGCGTTAGGGATTGCACAAGAGGTCAGGCGATGCTGTGGGCTTCCAAATTTGTACAGCTGCGACACTCTGCGACGTGCCACCCTATCACCAGTGGGGTGGGTGGGGGATTCCCTCTGCAGTCCGCTGAAAGCAAGGCAGGAATCACTGCAACTCCTCTGCTCAGGCTGAGGTCGCCACCGCTTCGCGGATGCACGCGCTGCAGCGGCGCCTTCCGCCGCGAGCATGGCGCGGGAAGGGATGGGGTCTGGTGGGAGTGGGCAGGTGGCGGGAGAGGCGCGTGTCCGTGCACTAGAGGCCCCCATGCGTGACACAGGCCGGTGAGCTCCTGCGGGCTGCCCCTACGCGGAGTCACAGACCGAAAAGGTCAGCTGGTGGCCGGTGCGCTAACATATATAGAGAGAGACGCCCGCCAGGCGCGCCGCAGGCTGGGACGAGGCTAGGAGGGCCCAGGCTGGAGGAGGGCTGAGGAGGGCTGCGGGGGCGGGCCCCGGCGCGGGGCGCCCGGAGCGGAGGGGGCGGGCCCGAGGCGGGGCGGGCAGCGGCGCTGACGGCTGTAGCCGCTGCACTCGCCTCCTGTCCGCGGTGCCGAGCGCAGGCGGAGGTAGATGGCCCCGACGGGAGGCGCGCAGCCAGCACCCGGAGCTCGGCTCCCCGCCTGAGCACGGCAGCCGCGCCTCGGCTCGCGCGTCCTCGCCCCTCCGTCCGGCAGCCTGCGGACATGATCGTGTAGCCTCCTCCTAGGCTGGGATTTGTTTGAAGATTTTCTTCATGGAAGCGATGTCCCCCCAGCAGGAGACTCTAGGGGGACAGCCGGGGCGCTCCTCTTCCCTAACAGGAGTGTCTCGGCTCGCGGGAGGCAGCGGCACCAAGAAGGTGAGGACGCTGAGCGGGGGCCCGTGCCCTGCGCCGCAGCCCCCACTCCCGGCGCGCGCCCTCCGCGCCCGCCACAGCAGCGCGCTAGGCGGACGCCGCGGGAATTTGACGCTCGAGGCTCGCGGCCCCTAAGGAGAGTCCCAGAACACTTCCCGCCCTTGACGGCCGGCAGCGCCGCCGCCTCCCGCAGAGCGCCCGCTTCTCCGTTTTTAGAGCTTTAATTTCTCCCCGAGCGACCCCGCAGCCTCCCTCCCGTCTCCATCCGCCGCCGGATCCGCAGCCCGGCTCCTCCCTCAGTCGAGGCGCGCGGGCTGGAGTGGGCGATCGCCTTTCCCCGACCCCTCGCCGTGCCCCTGGGCCCCCCGAAGTGGCCTGGGCGAGCACTGACTGCCCTTTGGCGGGGTCAGCCCCGAAGTCAGGGCCGGCGATGTCTGCCCGGGAGCGGCAGCCGGCGCTGAAGAAGGTAGGCGGCGGGGCTGCGGCGCTGGTGGGCTCGGCCCCCTCACCTGCCCGCCGAGGCGCGGCTGCTCCATGGCAGTTTTCGGGGGGCAGGTATGGGGAGTACTGCCCTCCACACTAGGGTCCTGGATGATTCCGGGTCTCCGAGGTGGGGGTCACAGTTTGAGGGGCGACCGTGGATGATAACGGTCGACACTACGGGGACATGTAGGTTCGGCCGGGCCTAGAACCGGGCAGGGTGGGGGCGGGTGGGCTGTGGTTGGGGGTCCTGAGGGCTGAGGCGGGGGACCTTCTCCCTGCACTGGTCCCCTGGCCCCTGGGACTCTGGCCGGGCTGGATGGGGATCCGGGTGTCGGTGTGGGCGTGGGGGCAGCGCGTGTTCCCTGTCAAAGCTGGGAGGGGGATGCAGGTGACAACTTGTAGCGTTCCATTCCGATAAACACGGCCGCGGTGCTGCGGGAGGATTCCGATCCGGGTCAGATTTCGTTGGAACGGTTCCCTGAACAAGTGCACGTGGGCCGCGGGCTGCCGGCCGCTGCCGTTCCGCTCCCTGAGGAATTGATTTGGGTGTTTCTAGCCCTGTCTGCCTATCCCTGCCTCCCCACCCCCGCCCCCAGCATAAGACGTTCCGATATTTGGCCTTTTTTTTTTTTTTTTTTCCTTGTCTTAGTGGTGCCCTTCCAGCTTTTCTGGAAACAAGTTGCGATTAGAGGCATCTTTTAGCTTTTCCTTAAGAAATATCTTAAGGGATTGCATTTGTTTCATTAGAGACTTAAAGGGGTTGCGCAGGTTCCCTGCTTGTCTGGATTTTACTGCCTTTCATAAATCTTCCCACCAGGATCTTAGGTTGGCTAGAGGTCAGTTGAAGAGAGGTGATCGGTGTGCCAAGTATAGAAATGTGTGGGAGTTCCCAAGGACCTTGACCGTGTCACCGAGCCATCTAGGGGTGTCTGTGAACTTGATGATGTATGGGCTGTAGTGCCGGCTCAGCCTTTGATGTATTGAGGCTGCGGTTTGTCCTTGTCGCTTTTCCCCTTCGGAGATGGAGGGAGTGTATTTGTGTGTAGTCAAGTCTTCCCAAATAAAACGTGAATTTATCAGGCTAGCCCTACATTTACTGACATAAATTTTTAAACTTAAAATATTTTATTTTTGTAAACGTAAGGAATTGGAAGAAAATCAAAGATTTATTTTTCTGAACAGTTTTCTTTTTTTTTTCTTTTTTTTTTTTTTTACTAAGGGTATAACACTGCCAAAGGGAGGAAGCATTAAAGAGGAGCTTTATTATCATTTATCAAGTAATACTTGTCCAATAAATGAAGGGTTGCTTCGCTCTTTTCCCACGTTCTTTTTACTTATCATAGCCACTGTCCTTAAGATGCTGTCGTTTGTTATGAAACTTAGCAGTTTCACACATTAACAAACCAGTACTTACCTTTCCAACACCGTTGGGAAGATTAAAGGTGAAATTCAGTGAATAATGACATACAGTAGACATTTAATAAATGTTAGCACTTACTGTTTGCAATATCCCTATGTCTGTAATTCATACCTTTGTGTCCCAGTTGTTCAAGCCAAAAATCTAGGATTCGTTTTCAACTCGTTTCCTCTCTCTGCACCAACCAATCCATCAGGGAAGCTACTGTCAATCCGAATGTGTCTTGAATTTCTCCACTTCATCTCCACTGTTGCCAGTGTAGTCCAAGCCAAGCCGCCATCTCTCACTTGTACCTTTGCAGAAATGTCTTAACTTGCCTAACACCTTTCTTGCCCTTCTTTGATCCAGTCACCACTTAGCACCAGAATAATCTTTTAAAATGTAAATTAATCATGTTGCTTACCTCTTTAAAATCCTGCAGTGGCTTTTCATCCACTTATAATAAAATTCGGACCCTTTTTTCTTGGCCCTGTATACTTCTCCCACCTCATCTATGCATCCCCCCCTTGTTTGTGTATTCTCCAACCACATGGGCCTTCTTCCTCTTAATATTTCAAGTCATCAAATTCATTCTTATTTTGAGGCCTTGATGGTGTTTCTCTGTGCTTCAGCCCCAGGTCTTTGCAGTCTTGACTTTCATATTATTGTCAGATCATAGGTTCTAGCAGAGGCCTGCCATTGACTACCTAAGTGGAAGTGCTCCTCAGTCATTCTCTAGACCTTCTGCTTTATTGTCATCTTAGCATTCATCCTTGCCTGATATTTTCTTATTTACTTGCTTGTTATCTGTTACCCACATCCCTCACCAGATTGAAAACCATGATAATAGGGACCTTATCTGTATTGCTTAAGACTGCCTCTCCAGCACCTAGAATAGTGTCTGCTATATATTAGATTTTTCCATAAATATTAGTTGGGTTATGTACAGCAGTGAACAGGACAGATATGGTCCCTGTCCTCAGAATTTATGGCTCAGAGCAGGGTCAGCAAACCTTTATTTAAAGGACCAGATACTAAATATTTAAGGTTTGTAGGCCCTTTGTTACAGGCTACTCAGTTCTGCCATTATAGTGCTAAAGCAGCCATAGACAATGAAGAAATGAATGGGCATAGCTGTGTTGTAATAAAACTTTGGTTAGAGAAACAAGTGGTGAGTCTCTGTGGTGTAGTTTCCTCTCTCCTAACTAGGGGAGAGTAGTGCCACTGAGTGGTACATTGTGTAATGATGGAACTACGTTATCTACAGTGTCCATTCAGTAGCCACTAGCTACATGTAGCTATTGAGCTCTTGAAATGTGGCTGGCATGACTGAGAAACTAAAAATTTTTTTAACAGCTTCATTGAAGTATAATTGATATAGAATAAACTGCACATATTTAAAGTATATAAATTTAATAGTTTTGACATATATATACACTTATGAAACCATCTCCAGAGTTTAGCTAAGGAATATATTCATCATCCCCCCAAAGTTTCCTCATGTCCCTTTCTAATTCCTGAATTCCCTCTCCATTCCCAGGCAACCACTAGTCTGTTTTCTGTCACTGTAGGTTAATTCACATTTCCAAAGATTTTTTGTAAATGTAATCATACTTTATATTCTTTTTTTATCAGGCTTGTTTCATTCAATACAATTACTTTGAGGTTTATCCATGATTTTGCATGTATCGATAGTTCATTTCATTGCTGAACAGTATTCCATCATGTGACTGGGCCACAATTTATCCATTCATCTGTTGATGGGCATTTGGATTATTTCTAGTTTTAGGCTATCACAAATAAAACTGCTGTGAACATTCATGTACAAGTCTTTGCATGGACTTCATTTTGGGGGAGTAAATACTTAGGTGTGGAATAGCTGGGTCATATTTTAGGTATATATTAAACTTTTTAAGAATCTGTTCAATTGTTTTTTCCAAAGTGGTTTTATAATCCCCCTGGCAGTGCATATGAGTCCACCTACTCCAAATTTTCACCAGTACTTATTATTATCTGCCTTTCTGATTACAGTCATCCTAATGGATGTAAAGTGGTATCTAATGGTTTTGATTTGCATTTCCTCAGTGACTAGTGATGTTGAGCATCTTTTCATGTGCTTATTTGTCATCCATACGTTATCTTTGGTGAAGTATCCAAATATTCTGCACAATTTTAATTGTGTTTTCTCCCAGTCTGACTTGTCTTTTTACTTTCTTAAGAGTATCTTTCAAAAGAACGAAAGTTCTTATTTTTTGTGAAATACAATTTGTCTTTTTTTTTTGTCTGTAAGCTTCTTAATTATAATCAACTTGAATTTAAATCTAAAGAGCCACATGTGTCTAGTGGCTACTGTATTGGACAGCATGGGTCAAAGGAAGAGACAAAAAAAAACAACAAAAAAAAACTAAATAAATGGTGATAACTGTTATTAAAGGAACAAACATAACCCTGAATTAGACAAATGTGGTTGTTGAGTTAGATCATTCTGCATTAGGGTGTTCAGGGAAGGCCTTTTTTAAGTGTCCCTTAACTCTCTTATGGCTTAAAAAGACCATGCTGTAAAAAGAAGTGGGAGCATTAAGTTCAAAGGCCCTGAGGTAGGTATGTTTGAGGAACTAGTATGTAGATTCTGTAAATGAAGTCAGTCTCTTTATTTTATAGCCACATATATTATTTTAATCTCAAGCAGAATTGCCTAGCTAGATCACTCGCTTCTACTCACTAGTCAGAGGATTTCATTGTTTCCAAAAATCAAATCCACTCTCAGAAGACAAAGATTTTTCTATCACTGAGGCACTTCCAAAGAATATACAATAAATTTGTACCGTAATTCCTAAAAATTGGATTCTAAAATATAATAGCATATAGATAAAGCATAGATAATACTTTAAGTAATTCTGGAATAATACATCCTTGAGGATATCCACATTTTCACAGAATAGTTTTAATGAAGTGGAAGCACATATTCGAATCATTTTAGTTAGGAATGATTTGTATCAGACTCAAATACTCTGACCTTTTGGTTTCATATACTAATTGAAAAATCTTTAAATAGGATGAGTGTTGGAATGGGGAAAAAGAGACTTATAGGCCCAGAAAGCCAGGCAAGGGAAAATAATTTTAAAATAGCTCTAACATTTTTAAATGTAGCAGCTGCTGTTGTAAACTTCATTCTGCCTTTTCTTTCTAATTCTCTGGGTCCAAATCTGTTTATAACACCTCGTGGTATAAACACCCCCAAGGGCTAACTTGGACCATGTGTGTGTCTTATACTGGGGCTTGAATTAAGCATCTTAGTGAGTAAGCTTTAGTTTTACTCTTCAATACTGAGAAAAATATTATACCCATAGTTAAACTAGTATCCTACTCAATTCTTATCTGGTGTTACTCACAAAATGAATTGCATGAAATCAGATACATGAGCTTGTTTTGGCAGGGAGGATCCTAGAATTATAAAAATAAAATTAGATTAATCAGGAATGGCCTCTGTTATCCCTCATGTGACCTCTGAACTTCTGATTGGGCTTCGTTTCTTTGTATGCATAATGGGGTAATGACCTCTATCCTGCACATCTCACAAGGTTGGTTTTTATGGGTCATGAAAGGTAAATGGAAACACTTTGCAAAAGTGCAGGAGTTATTAGTATATCTTGCCATGTGAGAGTAGGTGTAAAGCAACAAAAGGAGTTTGAGTTTAAAAAATGTAACATCAGAACATGTACATGCATATGAATGTATACCATCCTTTAAAGCAGTCATCATTGGAAGCCATAAATATCAAATATCATGAGGAGGAACTTGAATAAAAATACAAGGGTTGGCTATAACTTATGGAAGAATAAAGAAAATTTAAAAACCTCTTTAAGTGAATGCTTAACTATATTCAAAACACATCAGTTATATGAGGTAGGTGTTGATTTTTTCCTAAAGAAGGAACTGAACCATGTCAAGGCTACAGTGTAGTAAGTGGCAAAACTGGAATTTGAATCCAGTTCTTCCAACTCCATTTCTCTTTTCAACGAGACTATCGCTGCATTTGTTATTGTTTGTAACATAAGATACAGGGAGGGGAGAGTAGGTTTGAATTATATATAACCAGCTGAGAAAAGTACAATTGAGGGCCTTTTCTCAGTTGAAACAAATAGTATACATTCTTTGGAGAGTGGCATTTCTACCCTCTCTGTCTACCATTGAATGTTATGTTCACTGCTACCATTAGGTAAATATTAGGTAAACATCGACTTAGAGTGACAATCAATGACACAATCACTGGTCTAATTACTTTGGTGATTTTTATGCCTTGGTGTCTGACATTTTCAGATGTTTTGTATAAGACAGATGTATTTCAAGAGCTCTTAGCCAGGCCTGATCTCTATGCTGATACCTCAGCCTTGCTTGCTATTGGAAAGTTTGGCGTATTCTCCAGACAAACTCAGAAGAGTATATTTCAAAGTTATGTGTGGGTACACTGAATCCTAAGCCTCAGATGATTCCACTGAAAATCATGTGGAAACCCAGTTGAGACTCTCTCAACTCAGTTAACTTTTATATCACTGCTTCACTGAGTCTGGAGGAAAAAACTTTGTGGCCATAGTTATGCTCACTTAAAGTGTGAATGGAGTAGTGCATTTTACCATGGCAGAAGAAAAACTAATTTTTGTGACTCTAAAGTTCATAGACTACAATAAATTATAGTTTTATAAAATAAAAAGGATAATCTTCTTATACATGTGTAAAAAGTAATTATTAATTTTGAAGATTGAGTCCCCTAAGTTAAAATAGGCAGTTGGAATTCATAGACTGAAAGTTCACAAGTCATAGATACCTAAATAGTTAGTGCAGTTGTTGCTTTTAGTTCTGAAGTGAAGGTTGTCATGAAGCAATTTATCATCCTCTGTGCCTTCAGCATTCTCCCGGGTTATGATTTGGCGAAAGGGCTGCAGGACAAAAGATGGAACATGTTCAGTAGGTGGGGGAGAGCTGAGAAAACTGATGGTACCTACAGAAATGAAATCCTCTCCAATCAATAACTTAGAAGTCTGAATTCTTTCACAGTTCTTACCTTTCCATCCAGGACTTGGTGGCTCTTCTTTTCAAAGTAAAGGCATGTTATGCCTTATGGGACTACATGCAACTTAACAAAAATATGTAATTGTAAAACTTGCCTTCTAGAAGGTGTCTGTAGCTGAAAATATACTAGATTTCAACTTAAATTGCCACTAAAATACATTATAAAGTGTCACAAAAATAGGTATATAATATCAAAGTTATGTGTGTGTACATATGTGTACATAACACTTGTATACTCATAATATGCAGAGTGCTTTGAGAAAATATATATTTTTATGATTCAATGGAGTTTTATTACTCATACCCGTCATGTCTTCAGAGCATTTGGTATAAACCTTTAAAGTAAACTTTAAGTGAAGGGAAAGTTTGCTCTCCTGTTCTGTTGGTACTTCAAGTGTTTAGGATCACAGGGATTCTAGAGGTCCTGATGTGTGCAGAAAGCCTGCAGAGAGAATGCTCAATTTGTTAGTGGCAACTACAACAGTTTTCTGAAGCAAACTAGGATAGGGTGGATCTTTAGCTTTTGTTTACTTACAGGAGACTCTGCCACAATATAAGAGGCTGGAAAGGTAGCAGAGATGATTGCCTTCGGTCAACCATCAATAATGAGGCTTGTAGGCAATACAGCCCAGTTTATATTATATTTTGTTTCAATCTTATTTTCTTTATCTAGGACAAGTTTATGTTAGAAACATCTAACTGACAGCAGAAATAGCCTCATCAGCACTGTAGGTCAGTGGTGTGCTGAGAGCAGCCTTGACCTAATTTTGACAGACACCTGTCACATGACACAACTGAAATGTAAAACTTGTTTTTGGATGTCTGGTCACTTGTGTGTGGACTCTGAAAATGGAATGTATGTGTGCCCACATCAGCTCACATATCAAAGATCTGGAAAACGCAGCTGCTCTGTGGCCTTTTGCTTTCCTTATTTACCTGAGTCCTAATTTACACCTAGGAGAGCGTTTTTATTTCCTCTCCTATGGCTACATTCACTCTTTTGAACCTCAGCTTTAACAATAGCCATCACCAGGTAACACTATGTCTGAATCTAGATAGACGTGGATCTGCTTTTTATTCTCATTTGATATAGTCTGTTTGTTTTTTACCATTATGGTTTTAGGATTTGATCACAGTACTTTTCCCCTCTGCGTTGAAGACAATGAGGGGCTACCATAAGGCAAAGCTTCCCAACTGTTGCAGATGTGTCTGACAATTAGCCCCTTGGCCTTCAGGCGAGTGGATGGATACTGGGGAGCCAGGGTGCCCCTTTGTTTATCATAGAGTGTTATGGTTGTACAAATATCATTTTGTATGGACCATTATGTGAAAAATGTAGTGGAGCCCTGCCCTGTAAGAAACTATTAGGCAGAGAACATTGGTGATTGACTCTACCTACTCCAGGGTGCTACTTAAAGATGATCATGACCAAAGGTTGAAACCTGTAGCTTTGCCAAAGAAAAAAAGGCCAGCCAACGTGAAGGCCCATAGTGATGCTCCAGAATCCTGCATGTGTGGGGATGGAGGCAAGGAAACAAAGCATAATGTGTAAGGGAAATTCTAATATCCTTATATTTATTTATGTACAGCACTTAAGCACTTTAAAGTTTACTGTCTGTTACATTATCACAATGCTTTTCATTTCAGAGGACTTTCATCCATATATATATGAATGAATATATATATATAGTGAGTAGGGCAAGTATTGTGTCCATTTTAGAGAAAATCTGAGAAATTAAGTGGTAGAACTAGGGTCCAGAATTAAGGTCCAATGTCTCCTAGCCTAGTGCCCATTCTTCTGCATTACATAGATTATCATGTTTATTGTCGTATTTCAACATGGTAATAGTCCTTCGGAAAGAGGAAAGAGCTGGAAAGTGAAATCAATTCTTCCTTCAGAAAGGAACATATATTCACTTACAGTAGTCTGTACTGTGATTACATTTATTTTAGCTAAATGTTTAAAGTGGTCCTGGTTGGGATGATTTATGGGTAAATAGAAGATCATGTTTATCACAGACCAAACTGACAATAGCAGGAAGCTTCAGCTTACCTAGTGGTCAAAACCTTGTTGTGATAGTAGGACCCAGAAGCAAGGTGCAAGATTAAAAGTAATTATCTTTTTCCCTTACAGAGCCAGTGTCTTTGAAGTATAATTATTCTGTGGCTTGGATACGTCTCCACAAGTAAATGCTACAGGCATGTAGGGAAGACAAGAAATACTTTAATGCTTACCAAATTGCACAGACTAGCCACAAAAGAATTAATAGTCAAGTTTGAATAAGCTAATTTGTTAATTTGATTACTTATTTTTTCTAGCCTTGAAAATTTAGAGTTCTATAAAAGCTTTCCCAGTGCCCTTATTTTAATACTATGCTTATTTTAAATGCTTGAAAGTGACTTCAGCATCCATAATTCAACTGAAATGCTTGATTTTTTTCCTCATAAAGTGACTGGAACAAAACAAAGCATGAAAAATTGCAGTTCACCTCCAACTTTAATCTTTCATCCTGTTCCTTCCTTTTGATATGCTTCATTTTTCTTTAATCTCTGTGAGAACTAATAATGAGCAGATTCAGAGTGATTTAGAGGTTCCAAAAATAGTACTATATCTCTTGGCTGTCATGAAGTTAAAATTCCAGTGAGAGCCTACATACAGGTTTTTATATAAAAAGTGTTTTCTGCGTTGTTGAAAATAAAACAACAAAAGTTTTTTTTCTTCAGTTACCTATTTACAACTTCATTTTTCTACATAAGCACACTTGTATTACCACCTTAAAATCTCAGATATTGGATATGTTAATTCATTCACTTAATACACAACTATTGAGAATTTACTATGTGAAAATCCTAAGGAGGACACCAGAGGAATAGGGGAGGAATGGTGGCAAATCACAATAGACAGGAAGTAAGTGGGTAAGAAAAGATATGTCATGTAAATGGAAAACAAAAGTGAGCAGGAGTAGCAATCCTCATATCAGATAAAACAGACTTTAAACCAACAATGGAAAAAAAAGACAAATGAGAATTATATAATGATTAAATGTTCAATACAAGAAGATTTAACTATCTTAAATATATATGCACCTAACACCAGAACACCCAGATTCATAAAACAAATACTACTACACCTAAGAAAACATTAATAGTAATACAATAATAGTGGGGGACTTCAACACCCCACTGATATCACTGGACAGATCATCAAGGCAGAAAATCAACAAAGAAACTCTGGACTTAAACTGAACTTAGACCAAATGGACCTAACAAACATTTACAGAACATTCTAGCCAACCACAGAATATACATTCTTCTCAGCTCTGCATGGAGCATTCTCCATTATCGACCATATGCTTGGCCATTAAAGAAGTCTCAATAAATTCAAAAAAATCAAAATCATATCAAGTGTCTTCTCGGACCACAGTGGAGTAAAATTAGAAATCAAAACCAAGAGGAACTCTCATAAACACACACTGCATGGAAACTAAACATCTTGCTCCTGAGTGACCTTTGGGTAAACAGTGAAATTAAGAAATAAAATTTTCAAAACAAATGAAAATAGACAACATATCAAAACCTCAGGGATACAGCAAAAGTAGAACTAAGAGGAAAGTTTATAACTTTAAATGTCTACACCAAAAAGATAGAAAGATCTTAAATTTACAACTTGATGTCACACCTCAAGGAACTAGAAAAATAAGACCAGTTGGAACCCAAAGCTAGCACAAATAAAGAAATAACAAAGATTAAAGCAGAAGTAAATGAGATTGAGACAAAAAAAGATACAAAGGATCAGTGAAACAAAAAGTTGGTTATTTGAAAGGATAAACAAAAATGACAGACTGCTGGCTAAATTAACCAAGAAAAAAGAGAAAATTCAAATAAGTACAACCAGAAATGATAAAGGTGATATTACAGTTGATAACATAGAGATACAAAAGATCATCACAGACTACTGTGAACACCTCTATGCGTATAAACTAGAAAATCTAGGAGATGGATAAATTCCTGGAAATATAAAACACTGCAAGATTGAGCCAGCAAGAAATAGAAGTCCTGAACAGACCAATAATGAGTAATGAAATTGAATCAGTAGTAAAAATCTTCCAAGAACAACAAAAGCCCAGGACCAGACAGATTTGCAGTTGAATTTTATCAAACATACAAAGAACTGGTATTCAATCTTACTGAAACTTCTAAAAAACCAATGAGGAGGGATTATTTCCTCACTCATTCCATGAAACCAGTATCTCCCTGATACCAAAATCAGGGAAGGACACAACAGAAAACGAAAACTATAGGCCAATATTCTGATGAACGTAGATGCAGAAATCCTCCACAAAATACTAGCAAACCGAATCCAATAGCACATGAAGAAGATAATTTATCATGATCAAGTGTGTTTTATCCCAGGGATGCAATGATGGTTCAACATCCACAAATCAATAAATGTGTTTTACCACATACACAGAACTAAAAACAAAAACCATCCAGTCATCTTAATAGATGCAGAAAAGGCATTCAGTAAAATCCAACATCCTTTGTGATAAAAACCCTTAACAAAATAGGCTGATGAAAGAAATCGTAGATGACAGAAATGGGAAAACATCCCATGCTCATAGATTGGAAAAATCAGTATCATTAAAATGCCCATACTATTCAAGGCAATCTACAGAGTCAATGCAATCTCTATCAAATTACCAATTTCATTTGTCACAAAATTAGGAAAAAAATCCTAAAGTTCATATGGAACCAAAAAAAAAGCCCAAATAGCCAAAGCCATCCTAAGCAAAAAGAACAAATCCAGAGACATCATATTGCCTGACTTCAAATTATACTACAAGGCTGTGGCAACTAAAACAGCATGGTCCTGGTATAAAAATAGATATATAGATCAATGGAGCAGAATAGAGAACCCAGAAATAAAGCCATATAACTACAACCAACTGATCTTCAACAAAGCCAACAAAAATAAACAATGGGGAAAGGATATCCTATTCAATAAATTGTGCTGGGAAAATTGGCTAGCCACATGCAGAAGAATGAAACTAGACAAATGCAAATGCAACATAAAAATAGACAAATGGGATTTAATTAAACTAAACAGCTTCTGCAAAGCAAAAGAAATAATAAGAGTAAACAGACAACCTACAGAATGGGACAAAATATTCACAAATTATGCCTCTGACAAAGGACTAGTATCCAGAACTTACAAGGAACTGAAAGAACTCGACAAGAAAAAAACAGCTCCATTAAAAACTGGACAAAGGACATGAACAGATATTTCTAAAAAGAAGAAAAGCAAGTGGCAAAAAGCATGGGAAAAAATGCTCAAAAATCACTAATTAGGGAAATGCTAATTAAAACTACAATGAGATATCTTACACCCATCAGAATGGCTATTATTAAAAAGTCAAAAAAAAAAAAAAACAAATGTTGGCATGGATGTGGAGAAAAGGAAACATACAATATTGATGGGAATGTAAATTAGTTCAACATCTATGGTAAACAATGTGGAGATTTATCAAACAACTAAAAATAGAAATACCATTCGATCCTGCAATCCCACTACTGGGTATCTACACAAAGGAAAAGAAATCATTATATTATAAAGACACCTAAACAGAAAAAGACACCTGCATTTCTATATTCATCGCAGCACTGCTCACAATAGCAAAGTCATGGAGCCAACCAAAGTGTCCATCAACAGTTAACTGAATAAATAAAATGTGATACATATACACCATGGAATACTATGCAGCCATAAAAAAGAATGAAATAATTTTCTTTGCAGCAACATGGTGGAGCCTAGAGGCCATTATCCTAAATGAACTAACTCAGAACAGAAAATTAAATACCACATGTACTTACTAATAAGTGGGATCTAACAGTGGATACAAATGGACATAAAGATGGAAATAATAAACACTGGAGACTCCAAAAGGGAGGTGGGTGGGAAGGTGGCAAAAGTTGAAAAACTACCTATCAGATACAATGTTCACTATTTGGGTAATGAGTATGCTAAAAGCCCAATCCTCACCAGTACACAATATACTGATGTAACAAACATGCACATACACATGAATCTAGAATTGTTAAAAATTTTTAATTAAAACAATAAGCAGGTGGGCAAATTCCTCAGATCTCTGAAGAACTCAAATGGAGAGCCACTGAAACTTTTTGTACAAAAAAAAAAGGGATAAAAAAATTTTCCATTTTCATATATTTCGGATGATTGTGATAAGAAGAAAATTATAACTTATGGCTAAGGACCAGTTTGCTGGGCTGGAGCCCAGTGGTTTAGTAATTTGGTAGCTAGGTTTCTTTGGTATTAACCAAATCAATTTGCATACCATACAATTCAGCCACCTAAAGTTATGTTCAGTGGCTTTTAGTGTAGTCATAGAATTGTACATTCACCACCACAATCAATTTTAGAATATTTTCATTACCTCAGAAACACTGAACCCCCTTAGCTATCATCTCCCAATTCTGCTGTCTCCCCAAACTCTAGGGAGGAACAAATCTTTAAGTCTCTATAGATTTGCTTATTCTGGGCACTTTATATAAATGAAATCATATAATATATGGTTTTTGTAATGGTTTCTTTCAATTAGTATAATGTTTTCAAGGTTCACTCATGTTGTATCATGTATCAATACTTCATTTCTTTTTATTGCCAAGTAATATTTTATTGTATAGATATAGCACATTTTGTTTACCCATTCATCAGTTGATTGACATTGGTGATGTTGCCACTTTTTTACTATTATGAATAATGCTGTTATAAGCAGTCATATGCAAGTCTTTTTGAGGACGTATGTTTTTATTTCTCTTGGATATGTACCTAGGAGTAGAATTGCAGGATCATATGGTAACTCTATGTTTAACCATTGAAGAACTGCCAAACTGTTTTCCATCTTACCAGTTTTCATTCCCACCAGCAGTGTATAAGAGTCCAGTCTCCAATCCTCACCAACCCTTATAATTATCTTTTTTTATTACAGTCATCCTAATGTGTGTGATGTGGTATCTCATTGTAATTTTGATTTGCATTTCCCTGATGGCTAATTATGTTGAGCATTTTCTCATATCCTTATTGGCAATTTGTATATCTTCTTTGGGAGACTGTATTCATATCCTTTGCCCATTTTTAATTGGGCAATTTGCCTTTATTATTGAGTTTTAATATTTCTTTATAATAGATACAAGTCACTTGTCAGATATATGATTTACAATAAAAGATTTCCCATTCTGTGGGTTGTCTTTTCACTTTCTTAATGGTGTCTTTTGAAGCATGGAAATTTTAAATCTTGACAGTGTCTAGATTTTTTCTTCTGTTGCTTGTACTTTTGTTGTCATATCTATTAATAAGAAGCCACTGCCTCATCCAAGATGACAAGATTATGCCTGTGTTTCCTTCTAAGATTTTTATAGTTTTTAGCTGTTACTTTTAGGTCTTTAAGTTAATTTTTGTATACGGTTTGAGGTAGGGGTCCAACTTTATTCTTTTGTATGTGGATATCCCATTATCTCAGCACCATTTATTTGTTGACAAATGATTAACTTTATTATCAGGCAGATGTTTACTATGTAGCTCAAAGTGATAAGTGTCAACACTATGTTCAAAAGGTGTAGTTTGCACTGCACAGGTATACTCTTGCTGTCTAGTTCCATAGCAAATGCTTACATTTTTCTTAATGATACCATTCCAGCAGAGCTCCTTAAAGGTTTGTTTGTTTTCATATGTGTGCATTTGGGGATGGTGGTATTTATGTGGTGAATTAGTGGGTTTTTTTCACATAAAACCCTCATTTATAGAGTGTATAGTTTGTTCCAGGCATTATACCAGGATTTGGGAATGCAAAAGTATGCTTGCTACAGAGTAGAGTTCAGTGAAAAATTGTTGAAGGAAGGGAGAAAATTTGGGAAGAAGATATAGCCCCTGCTCTCTAGAAAGGGTCAGAAACATAAGTATAATGTGAAATGCTACTACTGAGGCATCGTATATGCAGGAACACAGGGAGTTGAATATGTAATTAATCCATATATTTAAAATGACTTGAAGTAGAAAGCACCTTGCAGATTAGTTGGTAATGTTGCTGCAGTTTTGTGTTATTATTTAAATGTAAAAGATAAAAAATTACTGGCATTTGGTTCTCATATTCAATTATGACCTTTATTCATTTACTGTTAGGCATAATAGGTTTTTTGACCTACAGTACTGAATATAACTGCAGAGGATACAGCAGAGGGTCAAAGATCCATTGGAAGTAATGGCAAAAACAGCAATTACTTGTACACCAACCTAATAATTTCTCTGTAGTATTCATGTTATACTTTCCTAATAAAGGCCATTTGTAAATAGGCAACAGTTTTTGACATTTAATCACTCTTTATTCCATTTTAGAACTTCTTCCATTCTCCTCCTCATTTTTTCCCATTTGGGGGACAGAGAGATAGATTTGTTTGTTTCGTAGCTCACATAAAATTCTTATTTAGTTTTTGGGGCTACTTAACACTAGGTAAGTGATACAATATCAAACTCATTCCCGAAAGATTAATGCAATTAATTAATTGGGTATTTTTGCCTAAAGGTATAGTTTATCATTTCTTTAAAACATTACCTTTTAAAAATATTCTATTTCACAGTGGTATCCAGTGTTTATGAGGTCATCTAGTTAAAAACATCAAGTACAACAGAAAATATATACTATATACTGTCTGAAGTTTACCTTGTTTTCTGTGAAGCAAAGAATTATAGTTATCCCCGTCACAGAACAACTGTGAAATTTGTTGGTGCTAAGATAAGCATAACATAAACCTGTCCTGATAAGTTTGTACTATTATACACCTGTAAAAGAATCAATAGTTTCATTCTATTTTGATGTATTTCACATAGTTGTAAACAAGAAAATCTAAGTTTTCATTGCCTGAGAACAGATTCTTTCAGAGATCAGTGAGTTTGTTTTGAAGCTATTATTGGCCCTTTGTTTGGTTACACTTTTAAGCAAAAGAAAGAGATAAGTATATTTTGAATGAATTAATATCTATATCTATTAAGCCCCTGGTTATATTGGCTGCTTGTAAGACCTTTTGTTATTTAGAATGAATCCTGTGAATCCTAAATGTATGGTTCATGTAATGTTTATTTTCTTGCATATCCGTGGTGAATCTTTGGTGGACACTTAATGTGGGACTATCAGAAATAGAAGGGACCTAAGTGACTATGTAGTCCAAACTGTCTCATTTTGTGGGTAAGGAAATGGAGGCCCAGAGAAGTGGCTGAATTGCCTTGGGTTGCACATCTCATTAATGATAGAATAAGTCTGAGTACGAACAATGGAACCTGAAATAAAAACAAACTACCTCCTGGTAGTTTGATTGCATTCTCTTCAATATAAATCAAGCTGGATGAGGTGGCTACACTCAGCATTTGACCCTTATACATCTGACAATTTTAAAACTCAGAAAATACAGTCTATTCACTATTATACAAATAATCTTCTACAATAGATTTCCATGAAAAACACCCATTTCAAAAGCACCTTTTCAGAAGAAAATTTGTCACCCTTCTTTGATGATCCATTCTCATGTTTAACAGCTATCATTCTTGGGAGGATTTTCTTACATCAGAAAGTTTCTTAACTTGAGGTTCATAAATCCCTAAGGAATCCATTTTATGGGGGTTCTGAACCCCTGAAGTTGCATGCAAAATTTAGTTCACAACTTTTATAGATTTCTCAACAAACCACTACCCAAGGACAACCTGGATTTTCATTCCATGTTTCTCTCCATTTCTTTCTGCCTCATCTTCCTTGGAAGATGCTTACTTTCCTCCATATTATAGTTCTGCATTAATTTTGAGATTATTACTCTTTCTAAATGAAGAATCTCAGATCATTTTATCCTGTTTCATAGGCTCTTTTTCTTCACATTTTAAGTCATTTTACACTGTCTTTTGAATCCTTTCCAAATTCTTCATAAACCTGAAAGCCAAGGAGCTCAGAATTAGAAACTATGTACTAATGAAGATCTAGTTTAGAATCTTGGATCTGCTGACAGTAATTTCAGAAGGTTAGAGAAAGCAGATGTAAAGCTGCTGAATGGCAGATCCTCAAGGTCAAAGCAGACAGAGGGTGTGAGGGACAAAGGTAAAGCTTACAAGAGTGGGTACATTTCACACTTCAAAGTAGTAATTCGGTCCTGTAAAGGGAATCAGGATAGAGTAGGAATTAATTCCAGGCCTGAAGGTGAAACAGAACCCTGCAAAAAATCTGGAACATAGCTTGATGGATATGAACAAACTGCCACTTTTCTTAGTACAATCAATCCAATCTT
Source organism: Hylobates moloch (assembly GCF_009828535.3). Classification (NCBI taxonomy): domain Eukaryota; kingdom Metazoa; phylum Chordata; class Mammalia; order Primates; family Hylobatidae; genus Hylobates; species Hylobates moloch. Next base: position 83,279,759 of record NW_026652286.1, on the reverse strand, counting down.
TCAGTATTGAGACTCTTCACATGAGGAAGTGCTGCTGTACCTTGCAATACAAATACTTATCTCCCAGTTTTCCTTTCTCCTTGTAACCTCTGCAGTCACACTAGCCTAAGGATATTAGATTCCTGAGGATTATGTTCCTAAGAGGTGTGAGTAATGAAAACAGTGAGATAGGGCTTGCACTCTATAATATATAAACTAGGTTATTGAAATCACCAGTGTTGGAAAAGATTAGACTTTTCTGGGAATCTGATGATAACTCCGGGCTGTTTCTCTAGAAGGAAGACATCACATATACATCATGCAAAAAATTTTTATGTAAGTAACCTGGCCTGAAATTGATTTGTGGTTAATAACTCCCAATTGAGATGTTTGATATTGTCTATTTTTAACCCATGTGTTTCCTGTCATTTATTAATGTTTTACATAAGTATTCCAGCTGTTGTCTCAGCTGTGCTAAGGAGATTTGTGCCTATAGCTTCCACGTGTGAGCCAAAAGATTAATGAGTGGAATAGCAACACTGAGGCCAGAGCAGTGGTGACAATAATTTGGGAGAGATCCCCAGGAGCATGGAGAATTTGTGGGATAAGAATTGTGCCAAAGAAGTCTAGCATCCTCTTCCCACTGGGTGATTCTTTCTTTATTCCTATGCTAGGATCATCGTTTTACTTTAAAAACTGCAAGCACTTCCTTTATGAATCACATAATAGGGTACCGACACTGAGCTGCCTAGTTTTATATGGTTCCCATTGGAGCAACATCCAGTTCCCAAGCATGACTGGCCTAGAGGTAGTGGGTAGGACCTTTGGCGAGGATACAGGGTGAGAGGGATATGGGATGAAAGGGTATAGAGATATAGGGTGAGAAGAATGGCTTTGATAATACAGCCTGAACTTCGCTCATGGCTGTTTGTGACTATATATGGTTAATTTTACTCATCTGCTTCTAGTGGCTGTATCTAGATGTGTTAAATATATAAGACTAAATATAGAGAGTAATTATCTGAATAATTCAAGTTGAATAAACTTCATTTACTGCAATTTTAGGTCATTGGAACAGATTACCACCTTCTTGTATTTATATACCACCTAGAAAAAAAGATTTTTTATTGTTTGAAGTTACAGTTTTAAAAAAGTCTATTTGGAAGAAGGGATTCCCAAGTGTGTTAATATTTATGCAAAACTCTAGTCTCTGTGCTTTTGCTTTAACTGTTTTTTCCTCTCCTTGTCTTTTCTTGAAGCCAAATTTGCCTGTGAAATAAAGATAGTAGTATCTACCCGGATGAAATTTTGGTTTATAAATAAGATAATCTGTGTCCAACCTTTAGCATAGAGCCGGACACATGATAGCCAGTAATAATGGTTATGATGGTGTTTCTCCCAAATATTCTGGTAAACATTTAACCTCTTTATTCTCTGACCACAATAAATACTTATTGCCTTTACCACTTTTTGACACTTACTGTCCTGTTTTGTTTTTTTTTTAACTATCCTATTTTAGATGTTACAGTTTTGTCTCCATAATGAAACTGTAGGCTCCTTGATAGGCAAAGGTAGGCCATGCAAAACTTGTTAAATTGGATTGAAAAAAAAATCAACATTGTCTTGCCTTACAAGCCACGTGGTCTTCATTTTTGTTTCATCAACAGAAAATGAAAACACTAGCAGAAAGGAGGAGGAGCGCTCCATCTCTTATCCTGGATAAAGCCCTACAAAAACGGCCTGCTACCAGGTAAGTGCAAAGCTTTGTATTACACATTCAGTATGTGCTTGGAACTTTATATTAGACGAAGAGTTTTTCAGATCACATATTCTTTAATGTGTAGAGGTTGTTATCACCACCAGAATTCTGTTTAAGAGTAGAAAATACAACTTTTGTTATGAGGTTAATAGGGCCTAGCTGGTATGCTCAGTTGCTTTAAAACTGATTCAAAAGTGAATTTCACCCCAAAAAGTATATAAACTTGCAAGTTCCACATTTTAACAAAGTTTACTTATAAAATAGAAATCAAAATACTGAAAAATGAATGTTTTGTTTTGCACAACACTGCATATTTTTAAATCAACACAAAGTGATTGTTGTGCGTGGATAAGGCAGTTTTTCTTACCAACTTTAGATATGAAGGACAATAACCATATTAGGATTATTTTTTAAAATGGAATATTGATTTATTTTAGGCATTATTGGTTAAATTAGTGAAATTTAAAGTGGAAAAATAAGCTAAATACTTGTTGACAGAGTCATTTCACCAATGGAGGCTAATTGCTATTTCAATGGACATTGGAATAGACATTTTTTTATTTTTATTTTTTGCAGAGCAGGAGCGAAAGCTTATTGAAAAGATTTAGAACAGGAAGGAAAGGAAGGAAAGTACAACTTGAAAGAGGGCCAAGCAGGCAACTTGAGAAAACAAGTACGCAGCTTGACCTCTTAACTTGGGGATTTTGTATGTTGGCATACTTCTGGGATCTCATTGGGAAGCTGCTGATCAGTTTCAGGTGTTTTCTGTCTGTTACGAGACCGCCTTTCCCTGGTGCCAGCTGTGACCAATTATTACTTTAGCAAAATGGTTAACAGCCACCTGACCATCAACTGATGGTCACCCAATACTCCTGGTGCGTGTTGCGGGGAGCCCTCTCCTGCCCCGCTCACACCTGACTAGCTACCTACTGTAACATTTCAATAGACATTTTAAGAGTCTTTCATAATGTGTTGAAATTGAATAGTCATTATTATTTTATTCATTAATTTTTTCAAATTCAAATATTTATTCACTAATTTTTTCAAATTCAAATATTAATTCATTCATTTTTAAATGGCATTTTAACTCATAAGAGTTTTTATGTTCAAAGGAATGTTACAATAATTTTTCTCTAAGCTGTGAATCCTTTTAGGTAAAGTGAAGGCTTCACCAACTTTATTTAAAGCGAGGATATATCTGTAACTATGACATTTCTTCAAATCGTGCTAATTTAACATAAAATCTGTATGATTGGGAGGCCAAGGCGGACGGATCACGAGGTTAGGAGATAGAGACCATCCTGGCTAACACGTTGAAACCCCATCTCTACTAAAAAAAATCCAAAATATTAACCGGGCATGGTGGCGGGCGCCTGTAGTCCCAGCTACTCCGAGAGGCTGAGGCAGGAGAATGGCGTGAACCTGGGAGGCGGAGCTTGCAGTGAGCCCAGATCGCGCTCTGCACTCCAGCCTGGGCCACAGAGTGAGACTCTGTCTCCAAAAAAAAAAAAAAAAAAAAAAAAAATCATCTATATGAAAATATGGAAGTTTTTCAGTATTAAAAATAAGTTATATATCCAAATCCCAACAAGTGAAATGTACAAAAATACTCACATCACTTTCTTCCGAGCACTTAGCAAGTTCTCAGACTCAGTAGTTTTTCTCACCTACCCCCAGAAGACGTACACTCTAGTCATTGGGTTGATCAAGAAATGTAAACTCCTTTTAATGGATGCCTAATCAAAATTTAATTAGGAAGCCATTCTGCCAAATAAAAATACAGTAATATATTTCAGTGTCATATATAAATGACTTTTGCATTGTTTGCATCAGTGTATCCTTTAGTGTGAATAAAAGAGAATGGTTGGATCTTCACAGTTTAACACTGATTATCTAGAAACCTCAAGGGACAGTATTTTTTCAGTGCAGGTGGATAGAGGAAACAGAATCAGTATAGCTGTCTTTAATTCTCTACTATAGATGTAAAAATAAATTTATTGTTTATTTTTTAACAAAGTTTTTAACAAATACACAGTTTTGGGTAAAATTTTTTATTGGAAGCTTGTGAGTATGAAGTGTGCTAAGGTTTTTCAGTTAAAAGTAGTCCTTATAGAAGCTTTAGCCTGAGATCAGGAACCAGTAATCATCTTTCCCCAATCTACCCCAGGGTGAGAATCTGCGATAAGTATATATACAGGTACTGAAAGTTTATGCAGACCAGTGGTTCACAGTGGGGTGGGGGCGGGGGATGGTACTAACCTCTAGGGTACACTTTGGAATTTTGTGGAACATTTATGTTTGGTCAGTGATTTAGTGGCAGCAGCCAGGGATGCTAGGCATCATGGAAAGCACAGAACATCCTGCGAAGAGAAGAATGGCGGGTTCCTGCGTAGCTTTTGAAAGTCCCCTGTATAGCATATGCATGAAGGGGGAAAAAATCTTTATACAATTATCTATGCCTGTAACCTATTTTATATATAAGCACAAAGTATTTTTATACATTTCAATAAACACTAAATTTTTCAGAAATGTAGCTACCTTGTACATCAAGAGATAATTGTACTTTGTATTGTTTAGAACCATTTCTAAAAATCACTGGGCTTCATTTTTCTATGCTTGTTACATGAAATTTCTTATCTGACTTCTCTTAAATTTGAGTATATTAATTGTAACTAGTTGTAAGCATCTGACTACTTAATTGTCTTTAGTATAATCATGTCTGAGCATGTACTTATTGAAATACATACTTCATTAAGAACTTTCATTTTTTTCTTTATGTTACTGTTAGAGTGTTTTATTATTTTTTACTTTTTAAAAATACCTGTGAATTTCATTTCAGGATATAAAAAGAGGAATTTAAACATATATATAGACTTGTATATAACAAAGGGTCATTGGGTTTAATAGAATCAAGAACTGCTGATACAGATGAAGTGCCATGCTAGGGAAAATGCTAACACTTATCTGACTCACTGAAAAATGCCACTTCTTATTGTTCTACGTTGAGAACCAATATAATAATATACAACAATGCCCTTCCCCACACTGCCTCCCTAACACTTCTTCAAGAATTGGTGCTTACGTTAGAGCCAGTTCTCCCAGATTCTTAGTAGTAGCAAAATATGATGAGTTTTGTGTCAAAATAACTGTAAGGAAAAAAGTTTGTTTGGCTGGACATGGTGGCACATCCCTGTAATCCAAACCCTTTGGTGTGCCAAGGTGGGAGGATCACTTGAGCCTGGGCAACATAGCAAGACCCTGTCTCTATAATAAAAAAAATTAGCCGGGCATGGTGATGTGTGTCCCAGCTACTTGGAAGGCTGAAGTGGGAGGATCACTTAAGCCCAGGAGTTGGAAGCTGCAGTGAGCTACGATGGTGCCACTGCACTCAGACCCTGTCTTAAAATATATATGTGCTTGTGTGTGTGTGTGTATATATATGTGTATATATGTATATATGTGTATATATGTGTACATATATATGTGTATATATGCGTACATATATATGTGTATATATATGCGTACATATATGTGTATATATATGCGTACGTATATGTGTATATATATGCGTTCGTATATATGTGTATATATATATGCGTACATATATATGTGTATATATATGTGTGTATGTTTTAATCTTCAGTTAATTTCCTGGAAATTTCTCTAGATCAGTAATTAGGGTGCATAATGCTAGGGAATGGGACCTTCACCTCTCTCATAATCTTATAAAGAGGAGATTATGCTTTTACTTTGTGTAGCTCTTGGTGCTTGTACTCTGAAGGTATGCAAAATATTTGTAAGCAATACAATTTCAGGATTAGAAAGAACCTGAAGGGGTCCTCTAGTTTAGTGATTCCTAGCCTTTCTAATTTGGTATTCTAGAGTGGGATACAGATATCGGCATATTTTTCAAATCCATAGTTAATTCTGTGCATTCTTTTTTAAAATTGTAGTAGAAACACTTAACATGAGAGCTATCATCTTTATAGATTTTTAAGTATAGAATATAATACTGTTATCTATAGGATTCTAATGAATGCTTGGTGGAGGACCACTGTTGCATGATATAAAAGAATGCTTTTATGTTTATTTGCTTATAAAAAAGGAATACAAGATAGAATTTTAAGGAAGTATTTACAATTGACAAAAGTAATACATATTTCTTATAAAAGAAAACAATATGGACGTGTATAAAACAATAAGTAAAGTCTCTATTCTATCCCCAGGGGTAACTACTATTAATCATTTGTATTTCCTTTTAAATTCTTGCCTGTTCAGAAGTGATTCAGATTTTTGTTTTCCCTTGTGTTTAAATTATCACTTAAACATAGATGTATTAGTTATTTTCAAGTCTCTTGCAGTTTTTTCAAAAACTTGGAGATCAAATCCTATTATAATAAACATTCAAGAAAGTCTTTGAATTTTGTCCACTTTTTTATAATGTATGTTCCTGAAAAGTTACATAAATCAGATTTTATGAATTATTAATGAGCTTGCTGTTTTAAATAAATCCTATAGTTAAAACTTAAATAAATTTTATAGGATAAAACTAAATAGTAGTATTCAGTGATATACTTCTTTTTCCAAAGTTGTTACAAATAGTGCAAATTTTGGAAGTAGAATTTTGCTTTTCTATCCATTATACTCCAGAAATATGAGAAATTTCTGAAGTCCAAGATGATAACACATCTAGTTCAAGTGGTACTTTATACAGCAAAATTCTCATAGCCTTCCCCCAAAATCATTTCTATCTCTTGAAATGTAACGTGAGAACTAGACTGCAAAAGATTTGTGGGCAGTGTTTGGGCAGACAGCAAAGGAATAGTGTTTTATTTATTGACATTTTATATTTTTTGAATTACATCTATATTTGATTTTGGCATTGCTGTAGAACCTTACTATTTTTACTATTGTCCCATAGTTGTTACTTAGTAATTAATGACTTGTAGATGATAAAGCTTGTGTCTAAATCTGCAGGAGATTTCAAAGAATTATTTTTAAAAGTAATTTAATGAACAAGAGCTGGATTTAAAGAGAAAGAAAGATTTAAATTAACTGATGAGTTAACTGTATTTCTGTGTTAAAGGTAGTTTCATCTCCAGTGTTCTTTGGTGAATGCATAGAGTACATAAGGAGAGGCAGTTCACAGATTTTAACATTTTTTTTTAATGTGGCACCATTCAGAGCTGCTGGAGGTGGTTTCTCTAAGTAATTATTATATTAGGAAATGTGACAGACATCTTTCATACTGAGAAGGTTAGAGGTTTTCTAAGGTAAGTGGTTACATAGCTGCAGTCAACTACTTTTTCTCTTTGACACAGTAGTGTTCAGTTCTGTGTTTAAAGATGATCTAACATTGTGTCGTAATCATCCTTGTGTTAAGATAAGACTGAGCACATATGTTGAAGGGTTTGGTTTTCTTAAAAATCAAATGAAAGTGCTGAAATATGTTATTTGTTAAACTTCTTCTAATTTTATGGTCATATAATTATTTGTTGAATACAACAAATCAAAAGATTTCCCAGAAGACTGTTTATTTTCCAATATGATCTTAATTTTATTGTTTCATATAATTTTTCGGTGATAAAAGCCTCAACTTCATTTTTTAAATTTTAGATTCGGGGGTACATGTGCATGTTTGTTACGTGGGTATATTGCATGATGCTAGGGTTTGAGCTTCTATTGAACCCATCACACAAACAGTGAATGTAATACCCAGTAGTAGTTTTTCAAGCCTTGCCCCCCACTTCCCTCTCTTCTTTTGGAGTCCCTGATGTCTTTTGTTTTCATGTTTCTGTCCGTGTGTTCCCATTGTTTCCTCCCACTTATATGCGAGAACATACAGTTTGGGTTTTCTTTTTCTGTGTTAATTTACTTAGAATAATGGCCTCCAGCTGCATACATGTTGCTGCAAAGGACATGATTTCATTCTTCATCCTTTCTTATGTCTGCATAGTATTCCATGGTATATATGTAGCACATTTTCTTTATCTAATCCACTGTTGACAGACACTTAGATTGATTCCATGATTTTGCTATTGTAAATAATGCTTCAATAAACATAAGAGTGCAGTCTTTTCGATAAAACTAGTTTTTTTCCTTTGTTTAGATACCCAGTAATGGGATTGCTGGGTTGAATTGTATTTCTATTTTTAGTTCTTTGAAAATTTGCCATACTGTTTTTCATAGGAGTTGAACTAATTTACATTTTTCAGAAAAATACTACTCAGACGCTAAAAAATTAAAGTATATTAATATGTACCAAGAATATGTCTAGATAATCAATGTGAACATTGTTTTAATATACCCAGCTGTCATTTTCCCTTTTGTAAGAAAGAATTTTGAATAGTTTCTGAATACTGTTACTTTAAAGGTTCACTAATATAATAAAATCAACTTGTTAGCAAAAACAAGACTTCTGTATCTATACTCCGAATTCTAATATTTGCAGCTTTCTAAACACATCATACTCTCTACCTTCTCTCAAATGTCACTACCTTCAAAAACTCCTCTAACTCTTCATAAATAACATCCATGCTCCTATAACACAGTATATATATTTTTATATATAAATATTAGACATTTATTGTTCATAGTTCTGAAGGCTGGCAAGTCCAAGATTAAGGCACTGGCAGGTTTCATGCCTGGTGAAGGCTGCTTTCCACTTCTAAGATGGCATCTCTTACTGTGTCCTCATGTGATGGAAGGGGCAAACAGCTCCCTTGTACTTCTTTTATAAGGGAGCTAATTCTCTTCATAAGGGTTCTGCCCTCATGACTTAATCACCTCCAAAAGGCCTCACCTCTTAATATTATCACACTGGTAATTAAGTTGCAACTTTTGAACTTGGGTGAGAATTGTATAGTTAAAAATCTATAAAGATGATCGCTCTCATTCAGACTATAACAACTGGTTACTCCAAGCCTCAGTTTCCTCATCTGTGAAATAGGAGTCATAATAGTACCTTTTTAAAAAAATTGGCACATAATAATTGTACATATTTATGGAGCACAGTGTGATAACCACCCTATATATCTTTTAATCACAGCACTCAATCACACTTCATTGGAATCTCCTTATATGCATGTTTAATGTCCTAGCACATATTTATTAATAAAATAATACCTTGTACATACTTGCTGTTCAGTTATTATTTGTTGGATGAATTCGTGAATAAATTAATGTCTCCATTTGCAAACCAAAAGAGGAATTTAATAAGTTAGCACAGTAGTTTCTGACTTTCCTGACTTCCCTTAATGTATAAGACACTTTACTTTTTCATTGGCATTTGTGAAAGTCTTGATAGGGAAAACGGAGATTTTTTTTAACAAAATGTTTCTTTGTTATTGTTAGGAAGTAATTTCATGCAGCAAAATACCACAAGAGCTCATGTGTATGGTTTAGAAATCTCATATATATTGGCATTGTTATGGTATTTCTTCATTGTTTATTTAGGAATGAATTCAAGTCATATAAACTTTCCCTTCAAAAATGTATCATTTTGATATGGTGAACAGCCTACCTTGTGGAAATTGCACAAAAATATATCCACTTCTGTTTTGGGTAACAACCTGTTACCACTTTTAAGTTGATATTCATTTGTCTATCTCCATCTCCACCTCCAGGTTAATTTATTGCGTTTGGGCTGTTTGCAAGACTTTGTGCTAGGTACTTACTTTTTAAATCTCTGCTGAGAGGAGGGAAAGACAACATCAGGGAAGAATTGTGGTATAAGAGAAAGTACTTGGTCTTTGGTTGCATTTAAATGCTGGCACTCCATCCTGATTATCTGTGTGACCTTAGATAAATTACTTTATCTCTGAGTCTCAATGTTTCCCTCTGTAAAATATGGGTCATAATGCTTACATCATAGGACATAAAATGAGGAAATAAGTAAAAATGCCTAGAATATTAGCTTAGTTATTATTTCCCTTCCCTTCTATTATATAATAGCTATATAATTTTTAAGACTCAAGCCTTCTGGCTCATCTATTAATGTCAAGCTTGTTAATTAAAAGCACCTACTTTATCATCACAGCATTTTGTAACTAAAAGTGGATCATTGATCTTGGCTCATTAAGTAGCAGAAATTGAGTCAAAAACTTCCTCTAGGTCACATAGTTGATTAATGTCAGAGACAGGACCAGAACCCAGGTGTCTGGTCTTAAAGGAATATGATACAGTACCTAAGTGCATAGACTCCGAAACCAAATTGCCAGGTCTGAATCCTGGTACTTCCCCTTACTGGCTATGTGTGATCCTGGGTAAGTTTTTCAACCAGAGATAATAATAATACCTACCTCATAGGATTTTAAGGAGAACTAAATGAGTCTTATATATGTAAAGTTCTTAAAGTTGTCTCTAGTACATAATCAGCACCACACATGTATGTAAGCTATTTATTATTGTTAGTAGTAGTAGCAGTAGTAACAGCAGAAGGAAGTACACATTCTCGTAGAGAGACCTTGAAGACCATAGCAGATGAGAAGTTAAAAAGATGAAAGATGGAGAATTTGGAAGCCTGCTAGAGTCTAATATTAAATTTATTTTAGCAAGACAATTATATTTCTAGGTCTGACCTAAAGCAGGATTAACTCAGGATATTTTGGATTTATTCTTGGTAGACCCTGACAACTTCTGAGTTCTCCCTATGTAGAGGTTCTCAATATGCCTAGAATGACTCTGGGAAATGAGGGTTTGAACCACAGAGGATTGACCTGCTTTGCTCAGTCGCTTAAGATGAAGAGGCTCCAGGAGGTTTATATGTGCCAAAGCTGTGAGTCAAGATTAGGTACATATAGAATTGGCTGGTTTAGGGTACAGATAATAGAGTGAGGGAGCCCAGTCAGAAGGCGTTTGTAACTAGGAAAGCAGCCATTTGCTAACTGGCTTCCACTTCCTTTGGGTTCATTCACTCCTATTGTGCATGACCACACACCACCATGCTCACATTGTCCTACTCTGACACTCCCCCATTGTGTTCTACAAATTCCTCATTATTCCACTTCCTTTTTCCTCTGTCATGTTAGCATCATAACTTCAGTATTAGCCTAAAGTGGATAATAGCTTGTCATACTTTCGAATGAAGGAAATACATTTATACTCTGCAGTGGTTTACTGAGGACTGTAGTAAAATCTTCTTTCATAACAGAATGAAAAACTGCCTTTACCTGTGACAGTTTAGTGTGGACCTTCCAGATATAGAAATGGAAATGAACTCAACGACCTCATAAAGGCCACTCTCATGCTGAGACTCTAAGGTAGTTGTAATAACAATTGACATCACTTAAAGGAAAAATTAATTTAAAGGAAGAAGTTACCAGACTTTTTGGAATTTTATAAACATCCTATACCTAGATATGGTTTCTTGGTATAAGACTTAAATAAAATTTTGAACTTTAGAGGAATTTTTGAAAATCTTTAAGACCTTTTCAAAATTACAATAAACTATACTGACATGTTATTTTAGAAAAATTCTATATCAAACACTGTTCCATGTGCTGTCTTGCATAACATGCCAATTGGCTCTACATAAGGTCCATTCCTACAGTTTTGGACAATACGTTGTGAGGTTTTTAATTGAGAGATCTGTGAATGATCCAAGGTATATGATGAGAACACCAAAGTAGAAATTTAATACGTGAAGACTGCCAGTAGCCTGCAAAACCCCATTTTTTTTTTCCTTGCAAGGAACATTTTTCAAAGTTGTAAAATTCAGGTATAAGGAAAAGAGATAGCAATTGCTTTATAAAGTGGCAAAGTTGGCAAATTTTTTTACCAAAATGGAACTCATTACTTTGTTAGACAAAAGGTTTCCAGGCCCATATATTGCTTTATTCTTTTCAAACTACTTTTCATACTCTTTAAAAAATGATCAAATGCATCTGTTTGTGGTGCAGTGTGCTAATTTTCTTGTATGATTCTGGGAGGAAATCTTTAGGAGATTAAATTTAGTCTCTCCACATTCTAGTGGGCTTTGACGGGGTCAAATTAATTTATTTTTGTAGCTACAGAACAGCACATCCATTTAATTTCCTAATTTCAACTTTAGCTTAATTTGCTAATTGCAGTTATGATTCAATTGTATCTTTCATTTTGGCACCAGGAAAGCACTACCTCATTAGTGCATGTTTATTTGCCCTTCCTCACCCCTGTTCATAGGGATAGCAGTCTGTCCTACGACATCCTTACTATATTGGACTAGATACTCTCTTCACCTATACAACTTGAAAACTAGTATTTCTCAGAGTTTTGGCATTACATGATTGACCTTCCTTCAGAACCTTGAAAAAAAGACATATTAGGGAAGCAGAAGAACAATTATTACTGTTATCGAGAAGCTTCATATTATTGTGGTTAAGAAAGTGTGGACTCTGTAGCCATTCTTTTTTGGGTTTGAACCCTGGCCCATCTTCTTACCAGCTGTGAGAACTTTGGCAAGTTACTTAACCTCTTCAGGCCTCACTTTATTCATCTGTAAAATGGAGATGACTTCATAGGGGATTAAATGAGTTAATATTATAATGTATTTGGCATATTGTAACTGTTATATAATTTTTCATTAGATAAACTTATTAAAAATATATAAATCTTTAGGGTCTCCTGTCACATAATGTCTAATTTGCCGAGTGTTCCAGGTTTAGGTCTTGCCTCAACTTGACTATAGGTCAACTCTTAGTTGGATGGAAAGAGGGTAAGAGTCTACTGCTGCCTGAGAAAGTGTACACATCTAGTGTTAAAAAGCCACAGAAAGAAATGCCCATTCTGGAGTGACCAGCTGTTTAATGTATATTAATGCTTACATGTACACTATGTCATCTGGATTATGAGTCACTGCCTTTGGTTTTCTGATACATAGTTCTGAGTATGATGAGAAAACACAGAGAATGTATTCTAGTCTCCTGCTCTAGCACTATGTGACCCATTCTTTCCATGACTGGGACTTTTTCCCCTCATCTGTTGGTGATAGGGGAGGGGAGAGTAAAGTTGACTAAATTCTTCTAGTACTTTTTTCACCCCAGCTCTACAGTTTTGTGTTTCATTATTCTAAGCATACCTCAGTTACAAAAAGAATGAAAATCAGTATGGATGTTCTTGCACACCCTTTTATTGCAACTCATAAAACATCTCTGAGTGTGTCTGTCACACTGTTGAGGAGTAAGTAGTATCCTCTTTCAGTGCAAAGGTCAAACATTTGCTTATGTAAAATCTGGTCTACTTGTTATCATGTCGTTTTGGTAACTAGCCTCCACAATAGTATCCAGTGATTCCCACCTCCTAGTATTCATACCCTTGTCTAATCCCTGCTACACTGTATCAGAGTTGCTCTGTGTAACCAGTAGGATTTGGTAAAAGTAACGATGTGCCACTTCCGAGATTAGGTTACAAAAGGCGGAGTTTCTTTCTTGATTGCTGTCATACTTTCTCTGACCACTTGATCTGGAGGAAGCCATGTCATGAGCAGCCCTATGGAGGAACCCACAAGATGAGAAACTGAAGGCTGTAATAGCTACATGAAGACTCTTGGACGCAGACCCTCCCACTCCAGTCAAGACTTCAGAGATTGCAGCCAGCCCTGGCTGAAACCTTACTGCAACCTCATGAGAGACCTAAGACCCACCCAGCTAAGACACTTCCAGGTTTCTGATCCTTATAAATTGTGTAGGGTAATAAATATTTGTTTGGCCGGGTGCAGTGGCTCACGCCTGTAATCTCACCACTTTGGGAGGCCAAGGCGGGTGGAATTGCATGAGCTCAGGAGTTTAAGACCAGCCTGGGCAACGTGGTAAAACCCTGTTTCTACAAAAAAAAAAAAAAAATGTGAAAATTATCTGGGCATGGTGGTGTGCACCTTGTGGTCCCAGCTACTCAGGAGGCTGAGGTGGGAGGATTGCTTGAGCCCAGGAGGTTGAGGCTGCAGTGAGCCATGATTGTGCCACTGCACTCCAGCCTGGACAACAGAATGAGACCCTGTCTCAGAAAAAATAAATAAATGAATAAATAAATAAATGTTGTTTTAAGATGCTGTGTTTGGGGTAATTCGTTATTGCAGCAATAGATCAATACAGTCATTTTCAAGTTGTGAAACTAGCTTTCTAGAATGTTTCTCTCATGTATTAATGTTTTATGTATTCTTACAGCTAGAGGTGGAAAGATGGAAACAGATACTATTCCAGTTTATAAATGAAAAGGCCAATTCCCCAGATCATGTAATTTGTTGAAAAAGGGGCCAGACAACATCTTTTTTAAAACAAAACAAAACAACATCTTTATGGAGATACAGTTCTTATGGTATAATTCACCAGTTAAAAGTGTACACTTCAGTGGTTTTTACTATATCCACAGGGATGTGAAGTCATCACCAAAATCTTCATTTTCATCCCCCAAAAAGAAATGCATAGCCATTAGCTGTCACTCCTACTCTCTCCTGCTGCACTTGCACATCCCCAGCTCTAAGCAACCACTCAACTGTTGTCTGTGTTTGTAACTTTGACTCTTCTGGACATTTCAAATAACTGAAATTGTGTGCTGTGCGATCTTGGTGGCTAGCTTCTTTCAGTTAGCATGATGTTTTCAAGGTTCATCCATGTTGTAGCATGTATCAGTACTTTATTACTTTCTATTGTATAGATAGGTATACCACATTTTGTTTATTCATTCATTAATTGATGGACATTTAGGTTGTTTCCACATTTTGGCTATTTATGAATAATGCCATGAACATTCATGTATAAGTTTTTGTTTGCACATGTGTTTCATTCCTCTTGGGTATATACTAGGACTGGAATTGTTGGGTCTTATGGTAACTCTAATCTTTTGAGGAACCATCAAACTATTCTCCAAGGCAGTGGGACCATTCTAAATTCCCACCAGCAATATATGAGCATTCTAATTTCTCCACATCCTTAACAGTGCTTGTTATTTTCTATCTTTTTTATTATAGCCAACTTAGTGGATATGAAGAAGGAGCTTATTGTGGGGTTTGTTTATTTGTTTGTTTCTCCTGAGACAGAGACTTGCTCTGTCACTCAGCCTGGAGTGCAGAGGTACGATCATGGCTTACTTCAGCCTCAAAATCCTGGGCTCAAGCGATCTTCCCACCTCACCCTCCTGAGTAGCTAGGACCACAGGTACACACCACCACACCTGGCTAATTTTTGTAGAGACTGGGTTTCGCTGTCTTGCCAAGGCTGGTCTCAAACTCCTGGGCTGAAGCCATTTGCCCACCTTGGCCTCTCACAGTGGTGGGATTACAGGCATGGTTCACAACGTCTGTGGCCTTATCATGGTTT
Organism: Hylobates moloch; assembly: GCF_009828535.3. Lineage (NCBI taxonomy): Eukaryota > Metazoa > Chordata > Mammalia > Primates > Hylobatidae > Hylobates > Hylobates moloch. The sequence goes on along the minus strand of NW_026652286.1, from coordinate 83,264,729 downwards.
TGGTTTGTGTTTCTCTAATGATGTTGTGCATTCTTTCATGTGTTTGTCATTTGTATGTCTTTTGGGAGGAATTTCTATTTAAAACTTAAGGCATTTTTAATTGGGTTATTTGAGTTTTTATTAACAAGTTTTAGGAGTTCTTTATTGTCAAATTCGGTTCTTAATATTATATGTGTATATGCAAAGCAAAGTATAGGATTAAAGGATTTAATTTGAAGTTTGTAAGGCCCCAAAGCACTGGAACCTGAAACATCATGATAATGAAGACCAAACTCAATTGTCCACTTCATTCTGTATTTTGTATTTATATGCCTTTGGGTTGGTATGTTTTTTCATCAAGTCTAACTTTGTTTTTGGAAAAGAATAATTTCTATGCATTGAATCCAACTGTGATCCTTTGTCAGATTTCCATGATGTAGAGTCTATAAAATGATGTTAATTAGCTTGATTTAGCCATTCCACATTGTATACATATATCAAAATATCATGTTGTGCACCATAAGTCTGTATGTTTTATTTGTCAATTTTTAAAAAAAAAACTTATTTTAAGAGATTTAAGTGTCTTTATAATTTTGGTTTTATAGAATACCTACTTTTCATTTTTGAATACATTTTTATCATTAATATATGTACATTTTGGAAAATGCAAGGAGGTACAAAAAAAATTTTGGTTTATATTCAGGGATATCAACCTTTATACCTGATGTGGTTTGGCTGTTTCCCCACCCACATCTCATCTTGAATTGTAGTTCCCACAATCCCCACATGTCATGGGAGGGAACTGGCGAGAGGTAATTTAATCATGGGGGCGGTTACCATCGTGATAGTGAATGAGTTCTCATGAGATCTGATGGTTTCATAAGGGACTTTTCCCTTTTTTGCTCGGTACTTCTCCTTGCTGCTGCCATGTAAAGAAGGACATGTTTGCTTTCCCTTCCACCATGACTGTAAATTTCCTGAGGCCTCCCTAGCCCTCAGGAACTGTGAGGCAATTAAACCTCTTTCTTTTATAAATTACCCAGTCTCAGGTATATCTTTATTAGCAGCATGAGAACAGACTAAAACAATACCTTTTTCTGTCATTCAGCTTCAAAGTTTATGTATTTTAAAGCTCTTGACAAACATGATCAATGTGATGCTGTATATGGTTGAAATATTCTCCACTTGCTGTATTTATGTGTTTCTCATATGGAAACATGCTGAAAGTATATACAATTATATGGATTTGTTTAAACTTCTAACATGAAGTAGAGAGTTGTGGAATAAATGTGCGGGAGTTGTAATACCATATATTTTTATTTTCAGCATCTCAGCTTTTCCTTACAAAAATGTTGTGATTCATTCAAAGACTGCTCACCATGAGGCAGGCACTCTATCAAATTAGATCTGCTTTTCTGTGCTTGCCTTCAAGGAGCTTATAGCCTGGTGGAGGAAAAAAAATTATCAGAAGTAAATTACTTGAATATACTATAAGTGTTATAATTAAGGTAGAAACAGGAGAACAAAGCAGCTGCCTTAGGACATGAGGGAAAGCTTCATAGAGGTACTGCTATCTATGCTGGGTTTTGAGGGATGAGTAGGAGTCCTCTAGCACAGGGATCCCCAATCCCCGGGCCACAGGCTGGTATTGGTCCGTGGCCTGTTAGGAACCTGGCAGCATAGCAGGAGGTGAGTGGCAGGCAAGCAAGTATTACCTACCACCTGAGCTCCTCCGTCTTCTGTCAGATCACCAGCATTAGATTCTCCTAGGAGCACAATCCCTACTGTGAACTGTGCTGTGAAGGAGCTAGGTTGTGGGCACCTTATGAGAATCTAAAGCCTGTGCCTGATAATCTCAGGTGGAACAGTTTCATCCTGAAACCATCCTTCCTCCTCCTCCACAACTCCCCACCATCCATGGAAAAATTGTCTCCCGCAAAACTGGTCCTCAGTGCCAAAAAGGTTGGGAACCACTGCTCTAGCAGAGACAACAGATGATACAATGTTCTAGCAGTGAGAATTTAAGTTAGAGCTCAAAGTGTGTAGAAAGGCATGACAAACTTTGAGAAAGGAAATGAGGCCAATACAGTAAATAAGGACCAGATTAGAAGTGGTCTCTGTCAGTCTGAGGGCCTTAGATTTCTATATAGTAGGGAAATGTTCTGAGAAAATCAAAGTTAGTAATACGATTTGTGTTTTTGAAAACTGGCTCTATCAAATAACTGATTGGAAGACGGACAAAGCAGGTAGACCATTTAGAAGACAGTTGAACATCACTGAAGCAAATGGTAATAAAAATCTGAACTGAAGCAGTGAAGAGGAAAAATAGAGATACTTAGAAGTGAGAGTAAGATTTGGATGTAAAGGTGATAGGTTGATGGGTGCAGCAAACCACCATAGCACGTGTGGTACCTATGTAACAAAACTGCACATTCTGTACATGTACCCCAGAACTTAAAGTATAATAAAAAAAGTGATGATATACATAATTCATTATCACAGTTAAGAAAAGGAAGTGAGAGGAGCTAAGAATGAAGTTTCTAGTTTTTGAAGACTGGGTAGATGGTGATGACATCAATCATTAACTGATTGGCTAATCAAGAAGGTGAACAAGTTTTGAACATGGTGAGTTTTGAGGTGTAGAACAACATATTAGTATTGGTAATAAGGGTTGAGAATCCCTTGTCCAAAATGCTTGGTACCAGAAGTGTTGCAGATGTCAGATTTTTTTTTGGATTTTGGAATATTTGCGCATATATATATATAATGAGAAATCTTGGGAATTTCTAAGTACAAAATTCATTTATGTTTTATATATGCCTTATAAATATAGCCTGAGGGTAATTTTATATAATATTTTAAATAATTTTGCACATAAAGAAAAGTTTCGACTGCATTTTGGCTGTGACTTGTCACATGAGATCAAGTATGGGATTTTCCACTTATGCCATCGTGTAGGCGCTCAAATTGTTTCCAATTTTGGAGCATTTCAGATTGTGAATTTTCAGATCAGGGATGCTCAACCTGTATTAATAATTGCTTTAATTTAAACGGAGTGCTTACCAGGTGCTAGGTTCTAAACTAAGTACATCGTGTATACATTGTTGAATGGCTTTTTCATTTTACAAATAAAGATATTTAATCTTAGAGATTTAAAATAGCCGGCTGAGTGTGGTGCCTCACGCCTGTAATCCCAGCACTTTGGGAGGCTGAGGCAGGTGGATAATGAGGTCAAGAGATCAAGAACATCCTGGCCAACATGGTGAAACCCCATCTCTGCTAAAATACAAAAGTTAGGTAGGTGTGGTGATACACACCTGTAATCTCAGCTGCTCGGGAGGCTGAGGCAGGAGAATTGCTTGAACCTGGGAGGCAGAAGTTGCAGTAAGCCGAGATCATGCCACTGCACTCAAGCCTGGGTGACAGAGCGAAATGCTGTCTCAAAAAAAAAAAATAGCCTTAGTTCTCACAACTATTAAGTAATGGAGTTGAAATTTAAATTTACTTCTCCCTGACTCTAAAATTTGTTACCTTAGCCATCATATTAGACTGCCTGTTTTGAGAATTTTCTATCTGATAAGATAAAGACTGTACCAAGGACTAGGTTTAAGAAACTTAACTGTTACAATATGGTGGCCATAAGGTTCTGTCTGTTCTGGCTCCATGTGGACAGATCAGAGATCATCACTTTAAATGAAAGTGACACAATGATTCAGAAATGATTCTGCCACTTACCAATCACTGACTTTTATCTCTAACTCTGGAGGCCAACAATTCTTTTTATAAATTACACTGCTTAGTGTAATTCTTTTATTTACTTATCTTTAGATATTTCCTAGTATAAAGCAGTAAGTTAAAATGTTGTTTTATTTGGTTTTATTTTCTTTTATGGCCATAATTTTTAATGTAGATACCTAAGTTTATGGCTTGTATCAGAGAATATGGTTGTATTGTATCTGATTTTACAATTTTTTTGTGACTTGACAATGTAGCTGTTTTTATGAGTACTGTATTAGATACATGTTTTTAAAGTATGTTATTGATTATGTAAATCATCAATATCCTTCCTAATATTTTGTCCTCTTGCTCTGTCATTTGCTAAAAGGGCTGTGAAATGTTTCCCACTTAAGTTGTGGACTTGTAAATTTCTTCTTATTAGTTTCTTGCTTTCTGTGTTTTGAACATGTATTGTTGGGTCCATAAAGTTTAGGATCTTTCGGTGTATTATACCTTTTATCAAATGGAAATATCCCTCTTTTTGTCTTATATATTTCTTTTGTGTTAGTCCCTTTTTGCTCGGCAGGATTTTTTTGTTGTGTGTATGTGTTGTATGTATCAGAGGTTTGTTCTGTTTTGATATTGCCAACTAGTATTCCATTTTATGGATATGCAACAATTAGTTTATTCTGTTGAGAGATATTTGAGATATTTGGGGCTGCTATGAAGAAAGCTGCTATCAACATTTGTGAGATCTTTATGTGGACGTATGTCTTCACTCTGTTGGGTAAATATCCTAAGAATTGAATTACTAGGTCATGTAATGTTTAACTTTAAAAGAAATCACCAGAACTATTTTCTAAAGTAGTTGTACCATTTTACATACCTATCAACAATGTATGAGAATTCCGGTTTCACATCCTCACCAAAACTTAGTAATAATAGCTTAAGACATTTTAGCCAAGACCAACATTTTGGCTTGACACCTTAAAACATTTCAGCCAAGCCTGGCTAACATGGTGAAACCTTGTCTCTACTAAAAATATGAAAAAATTAGCCAAGTGTGGTGGTGCATGCCTGTAGTCTCAGCTACTTGGGAGGCTGAGATGGGAGAATCGCTTGAACATGAGAGGCGGAGGTTGCAGTGAGCCAAGAGCAAGACTCCATCTCAAAAGAAAAGAAAAATAAATTAGCCATCTGGTGGGTGTATGGTGCCATCACTTTGTGGTTTTAATTTGCATTTTCTTGAAGACAAATAATATTGTGCATCATTTTATAAAATTATTGCCCATTTGTATGTTTTTCTTTGTGAAGTGATCTGTTTAAACCTTTTGCCCATTTTTTAATGTGTAAACTTGTAGAGTTGAAAGAGTTTTTATATATTCTGGATATAGGTCCTTTGTCAAATATATATAATCGGATGTTTCCTCTAAATCTGTGTTTTCATTTTCTTAACAGTACTTTTTGAGAGGCAGAAGTTTTTAATTATGATAAAGTCTAATTAATTTTTTTCTATAAAGCTGTAAAGCTTATTGATTTTGTGTCCTATCTTAGAAACATTTGAATACTTGAAAGTCTCGAAGATGTTATCCTATGTTCTTTTCTACTAAGTCTGGGATCAAGTTTGATTAATTTTGTCTATGGTATAAAATAAGGGTAGAGGATTATTATTTTTCCTATGGATATCCAGTTGTTGCAGTACCAACTGCAATTTCTTTGCAATCAAAGAAATTGATTGAAATACAATTTCTTTTCCCAATGTACTTTCTCAAAAAGTACATATGTTTTCACTCTGGAACCTTTGTAGAAAATCAATTGGCTATATATGTATACATCTACTTCTGGATGCAATTCTTTTCCATCAATCTACATGTCTATCCTTACTGATATTATAATATCTTGATTACTTAGCTTTCTAATAAATCTTCATGTTTTTGTCGATATTGTGACTGTTTTTTTATTTCATGTTCATTTGTCCATTGCTAATATATAGAAATACAATTGATTTTTTTGTTATCGACCTATTCTTTAATCTAAAAAAAGCTCTATTAGCTTTAATGTAGATTTTTCAGGATATTCTACATACACATTCATTCCCTTTACTTCTTCCACTCTAATTTGTTTGATTTTTATTTCCTTTGCTTGCCTCAGTGTACTAAAACTTCTACTGTATTGTTGAAAGTGGTAAGAGCAGACGTATTGTCTTCATTGCTGATCTTAAGTAGGGAAATACTCGGTCTTTCACCATTAAGTGTGATGTTTGCTTTAGGATTTTTTGGTAGATGTTCTTTATAAAGTGGAGGAAGTGTCCTTTAATCCCAGTATGTGAGGTGTTTTTTTTAAAATCACGAATGTGTTAAATTTCGTCAGATGCTTTTTTCTGCAACTTTGAGATGACCATGTTGTTGGGGTTTTTTTTTTCTTTGCTTTAGTCTAAATATGGTTGATTCCATTGATTTTTTTAAATAAACTTCTATTTTGGAGTAATTTCAGATTTATAGAAAAGTTGCAAGAATATTACAGAGTTTTTGCAGATTTCTCAACCAGTGTACTATATTTTTAGCATCTTACAATGTTACAATATACTTGTTATAACTAATAAACCAATATTACATTATTGACTAAAGGCCATACTATATTCAGATTTCCTTAGCTTTTACCTAGAGTACTTTTTCTATCCCAGGATTCTACCCAGAATACCACATTAGATTTAGTCCTAATGTTTTCTTAGTTTTTCTAAACTGTGAGTTTTTCTTAGACCTTCCTTGTTCCTTGACAATTTGGGGTAAGACTGGTCAGTTAATTGGAATGTTCTCCAATTGGGATTTGTCTGATGTTTTCTTGTGGTTAGAAAGGGGTTGTGGGCTTATGGAGTATTTTTCAGTCTATGTTCATGAGAGAGAGAGGTCTGCAGTTTTCCTGTATTATCTTGTCTGGTTTTGGTATAAAATGGGTTGGGAACTATCACTTCCTTTTTCTGAAAGATTGTATGAAGGAATGTCATTATTTCTTCCTAAAATGTTGGGTAGAATTTATCATTGAAGTTATCTAGGGTTGAGTTTTGTTTGTGGGAAGATTTTTAATTATGATGTTTATTTAATAGATATGGAACTATTGAGTGTTCAGTTTCTTCTTGAGTCAGTTTGGGTAATTTGTGTCTTTCGAGGAATGTGTCTGTTTCATCCTAGTTGTCAATTGATGCAGAGTTATGCATAATATTTTAATTATGTTTTTAATGTGTGTAGGAGCTATAATGTTCCTTCTTTCATTCTTGATATTGGTAATTTCAAAATTCTCTTTCTTCCCCCTAGATCTGTCTAGTTAAAGGCATATGAATTTTATCTTTTCAAAGAACCAGCCTCTAGTTTTGTAGCTTTTCTGTATTGTGTTGACTTTATATTTCATTGATTTATTTTTGAGAGATTTATTGATGTATAATTATGTACAATAAAGCACACATAAAGTGTGTGATTTTGATGAATTTTTATATGTTATATACCAACATTATGATCAAGATAATGAACATTTTCATAACCTCCAAAGGTTTCCTTGTGCACCTTTGCAATCCATCCTTCCTTGATACTGCCAACCTATCCTCAGGCAATCACTGAGCTACTTGATAGGTTAGTTTGCATTTTTGAGAATTTTATATAAATACCATGCTACTTTTTATTACTGGGTACTATTGCACTGTGTAGGTATACCCAAACCTCTTTATTTCTTTTATGTGTTAGTAGACAGTAGGGTTTTTTAAATTTTATGATTAAAAATAAAGTTGCTTTGTACAGTCATGTACAAGTATTTGTGTGTACTTTTACTTCATATGCTTTCAAACTTCTCAATACGTACCAAGAAGTGGAATGGCTGGGTCATAAGGTAGTTGTATATATTAAGAACTGCCAAATTATTTTCTAATGTGGTTGTATCATTTTATATTCCACTAGCAGTGTGTGAATGTTACAGTTGCTCCACATCTTTGTCAACACTTGCTCTGGTCAGAGCTTCTAATTTTAAGTATTCTATGTGTGCATTCTTATATTTCTTTGTGGTTTTAATTTGTATTCCCCTGATAACTAATGAGGTTGAGCATCTTTTCATGAGCTTAGTTGATATCCCTAGATAATCTTTAAAAAAAGAGTCGGTTCACATCTCCTCATTTTGTGTTGGTTTTTTTTTTTTTCTTACTGTTGAGTTTTAAGTGTTTTTCATATATTCCAAATCTGTGCTATCCAGTATGGTAGGCACTAACCACTGGCAATTTAAATTCAAGTTAACTAAAATTGAATATATAAATTCAGTTCCCAAGTCACTCTAAACACATTTCAAGAGTTCATTTAGCCAAATATGAGTAGTGGCTTTCTATCAGTGCAGATATAATATATTTCCATAATTTCAGAAAATTCTACTGGCAGCACAGTTCTGTATATAAATGCCTTGCTGGGCATATGGCATGTGAATATTTTACCCTAGTGTATAACTTGCCTTTCTCTCATAATGTTTTTCAAAGAGCCAAGTTTTAGATTTTAATGAAGTCCAATTTATCATTTTTTCTTTGAGTTTGTGCATTCTGTGTTCTATTTAATTTTTTTCTATATCCAAAGACAAAATTTCCTGCTATGTATTCTTTTAGAAGTTTTATAGTTTCAGATTTTACATTTAAAACTATTATCCATTTTGGGTTAATTTTTATATATTTTATGAAATAAGGGTCAGTGTTCGTTTTTATTGTGCATGGCTATTCAGTTGTTCCAGCATCATTTTTGAGCAAATTATCCTTTCCCTTTTAATTGCCTTTGTACCTTTGTCAAGTTCAGGCATACCTCAGAGATATTGCAAGTTCAATTACAGACTACCAAAAAAGGCAAATATTAAAATAAAGTGAGTTGCATGAATTTGTTGGTTTCCCAGTGCATATAAAAGTTATGTATAAATTATATTGTAGTCTATTAAGTGTGCCAATGGCATTATATATTTTCTTTCTTTTCTTTTTTCTTTTTATTTGTTTGGAGACAGGGTCTTGGTCTGTTGTCCAGGCTGGAGTGCAGTGGTGCGATCTTGGCTCACTGAATCCTCCACCTCCAGGACTCAAGTGATCCTCCCACCTCAGCCTCTTGAGTAGCTGGGACTCCAAGTGTGTTCCACCATGCCAAGCTAATTTTTTTTTTATTTTTTGTAGAAACAGTTTTGCCATGTTGCCCAGCCTAGTTGCAACTTCCTTGGCTCAAGCAACCTGCCCAGCTCAGCCTCCCAAAGTGTTGGGATTACAGGTGTGAGCCACCACACACAGTCCAGCATTGTAACTTTAAAAAGCAATTTGTATACCTTAATTTTAAAATATGTTATTGCTTTTTAAAAATGCAACCAATCATACGAACTTTTTGTTTGTGGAGGGTCTTGTCTCAGTGTTGTTGGCTGCTGACTGATAAGGATGGTGGTTGCTGAAGGTTGGTTGGCTGTGGCAATTTCTTGAAATAAGGCAACAATGAAGTTTGAGACATTGACTTCCTTTCACGGAAGATTTCTCTGTAGCATGCAATACTGTTTGATAGCATTTTCCCCACAGAACTTCTTTCAAAATTGGAGTCAGTCCTCTTGAATTCTGCTACTGCTTTATCAGTTAAGTTTATGGAATTCTGCTACTGCTTTATCAATTAAGTCTAAGTCCTTTGTTGTCATTTCAGCATCTTTACAAGGAGTAGATCCCACATCAAGAAACCACTTTCTCTACCCATCCTTAAGAAGCAACTTTGTTGTGAGATTGTAGCAATTCAGTCACATCTTCTGGCTCCGCTTTTAATTCTAATTATCTTGCTGTTTCTACCACATTTGCAGCGACCTCCCGCACTGCAGTCTTGAACTCCTCAAAGTCATCCATGAGGGTTGGAATCAACTTCTTCCAAACTCCTGTTAATATTAATATTTTGACCTCCTCAAATGAATCACAAATGTTCTTAATGCTATCTAGAATGGTGAATCCTTTTCAGAAAGCTTTCAGTTTACTTTGCCCAGATCCGTCAGAGGAATCACTGTCTATGGCAGCTATAAGACTTGAAAATCAAAATTATTTCTTGATCCATGCACTGCCAGAGTGGGTATTTTGTTAGCCAGCATGAAAACAACATTCATCCCCTTGTACATTTCCATCAGAGTTCTTGGGTGACTAGGTGCATTATCAGTGAGCAGTAATGTTTTGAAAGGAATCTATTTTTCTGAGCAATATGTCTTAACAATGGACTTAAAATATTTAATAAAACATGTTGTAAACAGATATGCTGTCACCCACACTTTCTTCTTCCATTGATAGAGCACAAGCAGAGTAGATTTAGCAGGAAGTAATTTCAGAATGGTAAATAAGCATTGGCTTCAACTTAAAGTCACCAGCTGCATTAGCCCCTAACAAAGGAGTCAGCTTGTCTTTTGAAGCTAGACATTGACTTCTCCCTAGCTATGCAAGTCCAAAATAGCATTCTCTTCCAATATAAGGCTGTTTCATCTACGTTAAACTTTGGTTGTTTTGTGTAGCCATTTTCATCAATTAGCTAGATTTTCTAGATAACTTGCTACAGCTTCCACATCAGCATGTAGTGCTTCACCTTGTACTTTTTGTTATGGAGTTAGCTTCTTTCCTTAAATCTCATGAACCAGCCTCGGCTAGGTTCAAACTTTTCTTCTGCAGGTTACTCACCGATCTCAGCCTTCATAGAATTGAAGAGATTTAGAGCCTTAGAGCCTTGCTCTGGATTAGGCTTTGGCTTAAGGGGATGTTGTGGCTGGTTTGATCTATCCTGATCCCTAAAACTTTCCCCATATCAGCAATAAGGCTATATCACATTCTTATCACTCATGTGTTCATTCACAGTGCCCCAAAACAATTACAATAGCAACATCAAAGATTACTGATCACAGATCACCATAACAGATAAAATAGTAATAATAATGAAAATGTTTGAAATATGTGAGATTATCAAAATGTGATGGAAATGTGAAGTGAGCATATGCTGTTGGAAAAAAATGGTGCTGATAGACTTGCTTGATGCAGGATGGCCACAAAGTTTCAATTTGTAAAAAATGTAATATCTGCAAAGTACAATAAGGTGAAGCACAATAAAACAAGGTATGTTTATAATCAGTTGGCTATGTAAGTGTTAGTCTACTTTGGATTCTGTGCTGTTCTTCATGCCAATATGACCCTTTTCTGATTATAGTAACTTTAAAATATGTTTTAAAACATGTTCTGCAAG